>NC_140167.1:99861429-99912063 GCF_963971535.1 Notolepis coatsorum | reverse complement strand
GAGAGGGATGGACAGAAGAATAGAGGGGTGGAAAGAGAGATGGGGGAGAGAGGAGGAAGAACACGCACACATACACACGCACACACACACACACACACACACACACACACACACACACACACACACGTATATACATTCTAGTACACAGACACACACACACACACACACACACACACACACACACACACACACACACACACACACACACACACACACACACACACACACACACACACACACTGAAGAATAATGATTATCTGGCAGGATTCTGGCATGATGCTCGACTTGTCACATCTGCTTGTGCAAAGTATGCATCTGGAATATTTAATATAATTCTGCCTGTAGTGTTGGCATGAAGCCAGGATTTTGGCTTCAATGCAATATCAGCTTTATTTTTTATCATGATCCTCGATAACAAAATGATCATCCAAGGAAGTGTAAATAATGTGTAATTGTAATTAACAATATCATATGTGAATATACTTTTAAAATGCTCAGTCATCAGCATGACTATAAAACTGATGCACAGAAAATGATTCATATCAAATCTTCTCGTCCGACTCTGGGGAAGATGGCAAATGCGTGTATTTCCCAAAATGTTGGAGTGTTCCTTTATTAACTCATTCTGTGCAAAAAACGGAAAATTACGTGTTTGAATGAATGAATGAAAACTTTATTTAACAGATTGCAGAATGGGTACAATACAGTACGGCTCAATACACACAATTGTTAAGGGGATGCAGACCAAGAAAGACGTTTGTCTTGTTTACATCAGGGTTCCCCCATTTTTCAATTCATAGTTTGCTCAACAAGCGTTTGAGTGCCAAAACTACATATTACGTTTTTTGGATCGTTTGATCTTTTTACTTTGATCCCGCTCTACAGACTTGCTTGGAGCGATCTGCATCATTTGGCACACTCCACCTACACTAGAACTACAATGCCTATCGACTATCATCAGGTGGCAGTATCGTCCGTGTCTGAACTGCAATGGCTTAGGGTTGATACACAGCCTCACTTTTTTTCCCTTGGTAGTGGCCCCTCCCTTGGTAGTGGCCCCTCCTCTTTGATCACATTGATCGCCTCGAAATTCCGTTGCCTAAGCGCATTTGACCATCGAAACGTGTATAGACAAATACACTGGTAATCGTGATGGCGATGCAATCACTTGGAATTCTTATTCCAATTCTTCTTGGAATACCTTCTGGTACATTCTATGTCTATTTTACCGAATCTGAAACGTGTTTTTCTAACAATCACAGTTCTGTGTTTCACCAGACGAAAAACATGCTCTGTGCAAACACGATCCGACCCAAAGCCCCCCCCCACACGCCCCCCCCCCCCCGATGATTTTGTGAAGGTACATATATACATGTCATATACCTTTGATTTGGGAGTATTTGGGGTTTCAGGGGATCAACCAGAATGGTTTGGGCTTATTGCACATAACATGTTTTATCTCACGATCTATGAAAAAAGACTGGATTATCTTGGAAATGCACGATGTGTTTAGCGTGTAATAAACTACTAACTACAGCGTGTAAAAACAAACTATTATTCCCATGTTGCACTACAAGTAATTTTTGTCAAAATGAGCCTCACCATGTCTCCACAGCTATAATACAGAACCACACACACAGCTTCGCAAACATAGTGAAACGACCGCGGAAACGACCATCAACCTGGCATTCTAGCTGTAAAGATGAGCGATACGCCCGGCACTGAAAGAGTTAAGACTATATACACGTTATTATCCGCGGCTGGGTGGCGCAGCGGACATTGTGCTCGTCACCAACGCAAGAGACACCGGTATCGAATCCGGCTGTCGGCGTTGCCTCCGGCTGGGGCCGGCCGTCATACTAACTCAATTGGCAGAGTTAGCGGGTGGGAAGTTATATATGTAATAAATCCTTTTTGAATGGTATTTTTCCTGATGAAATGAAAATGGCCAAGGTGGTTCCAATCTTTAAAAGTGGTGACATACATACTATATCAAATTATAGACCTATATCATTGCTACCTCAATTTTCAAAGATACTTGAAAAATTATTTGTAAATAGACTTGATGGCTTTATTGAAAAATATGGATAATTGAGTGACCATCAATATGGTTTTAGGAGCAATAGATCAACATCCTTAGCAGTAATAGATTTTTTGGAAAATATATCAACAGCAATGAATGAAAAACAACCCTCAACAGGTGTATTTATTGACTTACGTAAAGCATTTGACACAAGGGGTGTAACGGTACGCGGATACGTACTGTACCGCGTCAATGTGGTCCTCCGGTACAGTATGGGCTGTGTACCGTACGATTACAACGGTATGGTCAACCTTTTTTTGCAGAACTTAAATCCCCCCGGCCCCACGTAATTTATCAACAACACTGCGGTCTGCTGTGAGCATTATAAAACAAACGTGTGTTTAACCGACCGTGAATTAAAGTGTCAATGCTGTTTGTCATTTTAACAGCAGATACTTTCTTAAATGCCATCCTCCCGACAGAGCGCTGTTGACGGGGAGCTCTGATGGGCTCGCGTGCTGGTGTTATTAGCATTAGCTGAAGAGCTAACCGAAAAGCTAGTTTTACCTTTAATGTTACCTTGGCTAAAGTTGGGGCTATTCATAATCCAGCAATAATGGCTGCAGACCTGCAAGCAAAGTACAGCAAGTTGGCACAGGAGTATTCCAAGGTAAATCACTTTTTCACCAGTAACGTTATATTGTCTTGTTTCCATCTAACGTTAGCTCATGCTAACTTAGCTCACGCTAACGTGGTCACCGATCGACCTCTCGCACACAATTAATGACATGTTGCGGACAGCCATATCGGTGACAATGTTTAGCTTTTAGTGCCAAATGATAAGAGTCTGAGGCGGAGTCTCAAAAGAGAATGTTGAATATTTATTGTGCAAAAATCACAACAGATCCTCTGTGCTACTTCACCGGAGCCGTAGACTGAGTAGGGTATATCTGCAGAGCCACTCGGTAGCGAGTGCAAAGTGAGTGGATCATTGGAGTAGGGTATATCTGCAGTGCTGCAGCCCCATAATACAGTATCATTAATCAATCACCTGTTGTTGAATAAATACCATTACTTTCTAGTTATTACTAAAAAACAGTATATATAAAACAGTAGCTGTATATATATATAAAAAAAAATATATATAATTTATATATATATTTTTTTAAATTTAAATTTTTTTAATGCATGCACTGTACCGAAAGAATACCGAACCGTGACTTCAAAACCGAGGTACGTACCGAACCGTGGATTTTGTGTACCGTTACACCCCTACAATTGATCATTCCCTGCTTTTACAAAAAATGAAACGGTATGGAATAAGAGGTGTCACTCATCATTGGTTAAGAAGTTATTTAGATAATAGGTTTCAATATGTAAATATTAATAATACAGAATCACATCTTAGAAGAGTAACTTGTGGTGTTCCACAGGGTTCCGTATTGGGACCCAAGTTATTTATACTGTATTTAAATGATATTTTTACAGTATCGAATATTTAGAAAATTGTTACGTTTGCTGATGATACCAATTTATTTTGTTCAGGGGAGGACATAAAATAATTATTAAAAAACAGTAGAAAGGGAATTGATCAAGTTAAAGAAATGGTTTGATAGGAATAAGTTGTCTCTTAATGAAAACAAAACAAAATATATGGTATTTGGTGGTGTTCCTACCGACTGTGAAATTAAACTGAATTGAAATGGAACCGAAATTGAAAGAGTATATGAAACAAAATTCTTAGGTGTGATTATAGATCACAAACTCTGTTGGAAGCCACATATACAATATATCAAAGGTAAATTAGCCAAATCTGTTGGCATTCTGTACAAAACAAGGGAGCTGTTAAATCAGAATTGTTTGCATATATTGTATTTTTCACTTGTGGTGCCATACATGTCATTTTGTGTTGAGTTCTGGGGGAATGTTTATAAAACAAATATAGATCCTATTATTAATCCTTTATCTGCCAGGGATTATTCTGATCTTAATCACCTCTCTGCCACCACTGTAAGTCTATGGAGATGTTCCCCTTCTTTGCAGGGCTATAACTTTTTTAATTGTATTGCTAAATTGACATTACTATGGCCCATTCAACGTCAAGTATCTATCGTTTAGGATGTAGCAACGTTCTACTTTTTCATTCACATATTCATACTAAAATACGGTCTAAAGTATAAATATGTTTTTATCGTTTTCTGCAGCATTCTGCAGAACGTGAGTTAGCCATAAATACATATATTAGATCATCAAATGTAGTTTGATACCGATTGACGTCAGATAAAAAATTTCAATTGTACAAGGTCCTAAACGTCATGCCTCATCATCTGCTGGTGACCGGAGGGGGGGGGGGGTTATAAGTCCGTAGCTGACGTTAAATCATTTATGTAGTATGGGCGATATATAGATCAGAGCAGTTTATATGGATAATAATAATCAAACACGCTGAAACTCACCGCAGCTTCCTCTGACCGTTGTGTGATCAGCGTGGAGCAGAAAGATCGCTATTGGGATGTTGATATATGCGATCCATTTCCAGGTTGTACAATACTATATACGTCCAAATCATGTTGTTTATCGAGTTATTGGCAACGGATCGCTAGCCAGTGCATCAAGCTGGAGTCCGAAATATGGGTGAGCACCACTTCCGGCCGCCCACTTCCGGTTTTGGCACCTCGCCGATCGGCCACCAGATGGCGGTCTTGCACCGTTGGAGAGTTGAGAGGAGATCTACAGCACCCGTCAAGTCTCCGTGGGTGAAATATGATTGCCATGACAGATTTTTGAAATATTGATCTCAAAGACGTTGTACGACGTCATTGGCAGATTACACATGGCGAGGAATGACGTCTAAACACGTCATTGGCGATTAAAGGGTTAAACTACAGAAAAGAGCTATTAGAATAATAAATAAAGCTAGTTACCTTGAATCGACAAATCCATTATTCATAAAATCCTGCACATTCAAATTAGTAGATATGGTTTACATAAAAACCTTGGAGATAATTTTTCGTACTAAGAGTAAGAACCTACCAGCTTGTATTCAATGCATCTTTCAACCAAGAGAAGGAAAGTATCATTTAAGAGGGTTGTGTATTTGTGACAGAGAGGGTATGTCACTGACTCCGAGGCAGCACGCAGGCACACATACACACAACAAACATTCATCATTGGACTAAAATCTGATTGGACTGAGAACTGCAACCCCGCCCCCTCCCTTCATTAATTTCATATTATCATATACCTTCAGACATTATCATATACACCTACATTCATCTTATCATACACACATACATTCACTCATCATATATACAGTCATATGTATAATCAAATATGCATACATATTCATTAATCTTATCATACATGCATTCATACATATTACCATACATTCATATATCCATTCATACATATATTTATTTATTGGGTTGTGTATATATATTTATTTATTGGGTTGTTGTGAGGGTATTGGTGTGTGTAGGAAACGGCAATTTAATTGATGTGTAGCACCTGTTTAGTCTTGTTAATTAATTATGTGTGGCACCTGTGGAGGGGGAGGAGTCCAGGTGTTCATGAGGGATGCGTGCACCTGTGAAGGGGGAGGAGTCAAGGTGTTCATGAGGGATGCGTGCACCTGTGGAGGGGGAGGAGTCAAGGTGTTCATGAGGGATGCGTGCCCAAGGAAGTTGGTTCTTGCCCTGCATCAGTTACGATGAAGGTGACTGAGGGAAGCGCCGTGAGTAGGCCTGTCACGATAACACATTTTGTTGGGCGATTAATTATTGCGATAAGCGATATTATTGCGGTTTTGAGAGAATTTATTTTTTTGAGAAATGTATTTCCCAAAAGTTTTCAATTAACCTTTTTATTTGTTTTACTAATATAATAATAGCATAATAATGCAAGGAAACCGTTTCAAAGTGCAATAAACCTTTATTTAACATTGGAAGACATTTTAAATATCCTAAATAAAAAAATGCTCAGTTTGATTGTTTATTATAAAACACTGAAACTGGAAACAAGCCCTCTGTCTGGCTTTTTGTGTCATCCTTTTAACATGTACATGTATTATTAATGTACCTTGCGGTACCATGTACACAGGAAAAAACTGTGGAAACGTAATAAATAAAAAGGCAGTGAAACAATAATCAAATAAACACCAAAATATATACTATCTCTATTGGAATGGAGACTTCAGCACAGGATAAACTAGGGATGGGCAAAAATAATCCATATCGATTGATCACATGATGTACTCGAGTACTCGTGGAGGAAAACACTGTACAAAATAAACGTCTTTTCCGGTGTTTTAGACTTTTATTTTGAAACCCACCGACCGTAAGTATTGTTGTTATTATCCTAGCAGAACGTATGAGCGGACAACTTGTCTCGTCCGGTTCTGTGTTTTTGAGCTAATGATAAAACAAATGTTGAGATTGTTGGTGAACAACTAACTTTAGGTTAGTTTTAACTTTAGCTACTAACGTTAGATGCAGCTACTACAGGCAATCAACGATGAGGAGGAAGCGTCAAAGCCGTATATAATAGAATAGCCCTGTGGTGCGTAGGCACTGCAGCACGACTCGAAACTACCCGTTATAATAAATTAATTCATGTTTAACTTGTCCCCGTGTCCAGTCCTTTGACTAGCCCCACCCGTTCATTGTAAACAATGATGCATGTAATTGTATTAACGTTATTGTGTGTTGTAGCTATGCTATACATTGGATTTAGTTTGTTAGCTATTTAGCTAATGTTGATAGCATTGAATAGCATCAACGCTAGATCTTTAATCTTTATTTAGCAGTCCAGTTTCTCCGGGCAGTAGCGAGTAACTACTTGGGTCTAAAAATAGCTACACTACAAAGAACGCTACTTGGTTAAAAGGAGCAACACTATTGAGAAATGTAGTTAAGCTATGTGCTCAGTGCTCACAGGAGCTCCCGTGCTGTGCTCTAGTAACGCCAGCGGCCCGCCTCCCCACACGGAGTGACTGACAAGGGGTACTGGTTCCGCCTCATTAAAACAAAGGCGCAAATAGCAATTAATCGCGCCCGTCAAAATCATTGCATTCATTTAAATTATCGCGCCGATTAATCGATTTATTGCTTATCGTGGCAGGCCTAGCCGTGAGTGTTGTTAGTCTGTTTGTCTCTGTGTCTGGGCTTCACAGTTACAATGTAGGTAACTGAGGGAAGTGCCACTCAGTAAGTGTTGGAATGTCATTGTGATGTTATTGTGGAACACAATAAAATAGTATTTTTGTTATTTTGATTATGTCACTGTTCTATGAAATGTCACCTCTGCACCGTGGATGGTCGGCAATAAAGCAACACCAACACCTTTGATTCCGACTATGCCATTATTTGTTGTGAGTTTGGAGGGGAGAGAAAAAGGACCCAGTCACAGTATTCTTAAAACATATAAAAAGGTAAGAACTAATGTAAAAGCTAGATGTGTTTCAAGTTTGGGAGTTAAATTGTGGAATAGTCTTAGTGATGGGTTGAAGTTGTGTACCTCTCAGGGGAGATTTAAAAAGGCCCTGAAGGATAAAATAATTCAGGAGTACAGTTTGAGTAAAACATCAAACATTTATTTTTCTCTTTTTTTTCTCTTAACACATTCCTTGCCAGCCATTGTACCCATCATTGTACCCTCTCTGCCAGCGCTATAAGTCTATGGAGTGGCTCACCTTATTTGCAGGGCTATAACTTTTTAAATGTTATTGCTATATTGACATTACTATGGCCCATTCAACATCGATTATCTATCGTTCAGGATGTGGGAACGTTATACTTTTTCATTCATACAAAAATACCTTCTAGAATATAAGTATGTTTTTATCGTTTTCTGCAGTAATTCCTAGAACGTGAGTTATAGGTCTAAACGCATATATAGATTATCGATTGCCGTTTCCCCCCCATACACGCTATATAAAAAATTCAACTGTATATGATCGGTATACGCTATGCTTCATCATGCGTGGAGGAACGGGGGGGGGGGGGGGGGGTCGTTTATAATTCCCCGATCATCAGTAAATGCTTTATGTAGGTTGGGTGATATATTGATCAGATCGGTTTGCTCACAAGGAAACTCACAATTGGGTTGAAAATAACGTTATATTCCTCTTACCGTGGGTCAAAGAGACTGGCGGTGAAATATCCCGATCGCCTAGGTCCATTTCCGGTTTGTATGTCGCAATAAACGCCGAAATCATATCGATTATTACGTTTAGAAAGCGATCCATTATGTACATTGTGTCTCTCGGGAGTCATGCAACGATATCTGACGGCCGGATGAGTTTAATCGACGCACATCAGCCATATACTGTAGAGTGTAACTCGCCCGACCATCCACCAGGTGGCGGTATTGAGCCGTCGTTGCCGTCACCAGGGTCCAGCTGCAGCATCGCGGGTGTATATATGAATTATGAATGCCATGGCGAAAAAATGAAATATTGATCTCAAAATCGCTGGACAGCGTTATTGGCAGAATGCGCATGGCGGCCAATATCGCTGTAAAGTGTGTTTGGCAGAGAAAGTGTTGCAATCTTGCAGCATATTTAAATTTTTTCTTTCTTATATTAAAGTATATTTAGTTTTTAAGAATTGTAAAGCATGTGCTTCAGCCTATTCCTTTTTTCGGTCATTGAGTTTGGATTTTGTGTGTGAGCTTACTTTGAATATGTACATTTGTGATTTTTTTCTTTTTTTCTTTTCCTTTTGAAAGTCCACACATTGTTTTTTGATTTATCTGTAAACAAAGACAGCAAATAAACTATTCATCATCAAGTCGATGGGGGGTAATCTGGACGTTGTAAACAGCGACTCCTACAGGTCGGTTGGGGCGCCTGCACAGCAGAGACAGGAAAATGGCGGGGGCAGTGTGAGCCTCCCACACGTTACTCCTCGCCAAATGAGAGTCCGCGCTGGCAGGTGAAAAGATGTGACTGGCTGCCTCCACATGTATCGGAGGGGACATGTTATGGGCTTATATCCTCCCTACAACCGGCCAGTGGGGGGCACATGCGAGCAACGTTCAAGACAGGGGAGGGGAGAATTGGAACGGCAAAAAAATTATTGGGATGGGAGAAAAATATAAAGAGAAGCTGTGACAGCTCTTCAGCCCTGAGGAGCAATGGGTCCAATGCGTCTAACATGCTTTACCTCACCCTCGCCATTCCTGTATGCCCCCGTCGCGGTAAAAACCTTAACTAACGTTAGCTGCTAATGCTAACGCTAACTAAGCTAACCCTGGAAAGAGTTGCAATAGTGAGGAAAGGGATGGGGGGGGGGGGGGGGGGCTGAGCCCGTCTCTCTTTCCATCTATCCCTCTCTCTCTGTACGTTCAATGATTTGAAGTAGCGTTACACTATAAAAACAAACTGAATAGTTGATGTTAATAAATATAAAAACAAACTGGATAGTTGATAATAATATTTCACTTCATTAGCAAATATATAGTCAAATCATTAACTCATTGACCGCCACACCCATATGAC
The DNA here is from genome assembly GCF_963971535.1 of Notolepis coatsorum. Lineage (NCBI taxonomy): Eukaryota > Metazoa > Chordata > Actinopteri > Aulopiformes > Paralepididae > Notolepis > Notolepis coatsorum. Next base: position 99,902,542 of record NC_140167.1, on the reverse strand, counting down.
CAAATTAGGGCTAGGACGCCAGCGCTTTTAATCAATGGGAGGACGGGGAAATTTGCGAGTGCTTAAAATATATCTTAAATTATGGGTCTAATACACCCGTCGCTTATCAATGACTTGCTTGCAGTCAACATGTATGCAACGGATTGTTTTTTCATCGGTACATTTCCGTTTTATACCGTTTTGAATAAGAGTATAGTTTGATATTTCTAGTAATTCCAGAGAAAGACGCGATAATAGCCCTTTAGCGGAATACACTAAACACGTTGTCATTTTCTGGCTGATTTATGAAAAATGTTCAAATAAACGCTAGATTATCAATAGTATGTGTCCTTATGCACGATACAAAAGCGGGCTGAAAAATCGCTTATCCGTGCCTTGCTCAGCGCCAACGGCACGCACACACGTTGTGCTCGCTATGAAAAAAACATCTGACTAACCCAAGACTGGTAACATAGAGTCCTTACCTCACATCAGATGTTCTGCAAAAAGATTAATCCAATTCCTGATCGCCATTCCAAATATCGATCGCTTCCATTGATCCAACGTTATAGTCCAAAACACATAATCCACGCTGCTCCCAGTCCCCCCAGTCAACGTGGTACAACGATACTGCATGCCCGAGAAGCAAAACCCGGACGGACTTTTTTTTTGGTTGCACATCCCCAGCCAATCCAATCCAATGATGTGCAATACCATCTGGGAGACGATAGGGGGCGGTATTTACCCTTTTGCGAGCGCTCAGACCAATTCCCAACGATAACATCAGGCTGGATGGAAGAAAATGAATGGATATCGCTAATAAAAGAAATAACGATTAAAACCTGACTATACTTGTGATTGGCGCTCAAGCGATGGCGAGTTAACCCGACTATCATCGTGACTGGCATTGAATGAGTTAAGTAAGTATAAGCTATTCTCCCTCTCTCTTGTCTGTGTATAAATGTACTATAGGCTACTCTTTTTGACATGGATTAGGCTAATTAGCTTTAACAATCCTGATCCAGATTGTTGAATCGTACAAATACCTGGGAACTGTGTTTGACTGTAAACTGAAGTTCAACCTAAATACAGAGTCTATTGTTAAAAAAGGTCAGCAGAGGATCTACCTGCTGAGAAAGCTGAACTATTTTAATGTTAGTGCGAAGATCCTGAGCACTTTTTATAGTTCTTTTATTGAAAGCCTCCTAACTTTGTCTTGTATCTGCTGGTTCAGTGGCCTGTCCATTAAAGATAGGAACAGCCTACAGTACATAGTGAAAGTGTGCTCCAAAATAATTGGAGTAAAACAGAGAGACCAATGTTCTCTCTGGACGGACCAGGTGGTCAAGAAGGGGACGAGCATCACTAACCAACCCCTCCATGCTCTGTCTCAGCGGTTTGCACTGTTGCCTTCTGGCCGCCGTTATGACGTCCCACCAAGTAGGACCAACCGCTACGCCAAATCTTTTGTCCCCTCGGCTATCAGACTTTTAAACACAGACGGTAGTCATTTTAAGTAGCCTTTTGCACTTGGTTGTCCGTTTGAACTTTTACTGCCGGATTGTGTATCACATGGAGTGTTTCTCTTTTTATTTGCCGTGCCGTCGCCGAGATGTTTTGTTGTTTGTTTGTCTTTGTTGCTTGTTGGTGAAGCTGCAAATATGAATTGCCCCACGCGGGATCAATAAAGTTGTCTGAATCTGAATCTGATTCGTGAGCCTATTTTATTCAAAAGGAAGATATTGATTTAAATATGTTTATAGCCTATATATAATTTTTTTTATTGTAATCGTATATCCTGTGCTGGCACAAGCACTACCACAGCATGGAGTGGAGAGATATCACACAATACATATAATAATTCATGGAGATATAATAAAGCTATTTATAATTTTTGGCTGGTAAAAAAATCCAATTTTTTTTTATTTGTATCTAAAGCTAAAACGTTTTTTTTTTTTTTTTTTTAGCATTTAGCTACAGGCATGGATGGATACATTGTATGTATTGATAAACAATGTCATAGTAACGGGCGGGTGTTATATTATTTCAAGATAATAATGTAGCTATAATGAGTCAATAGATAAAAAGCAGTAATGTCATGTAGGTTACTCACCCTACTCATGACATGTACAGTAAGCATCCACAGCACACAGCATTTACAGACATAAATATACGTCATGGCTCATCTCCTACTCTGGGTATCCAGTAGGTGGTGTCAAAGAGGCAACTACCCCTGTGATCTGAGGATACTAGTAAACCATTGAGAAATATTCAATTGCAGCCTATTCAATTCTACCTTCAGCATATTAATTATATTGTTTTAAAAATGGGAAGAGCAATTGGTATTTCCAGGAAATGTGCTTCTTTTGTTGCCCGTCCCCTTTTATGTCAGATAGTGCAAAGTTTAGTTTTATGTCATCTTGACTATTGCTCTGCGATGTGGTCGTCTGCTGCCAGTGGTGACCTCAGGAAGCTCCAGGTGGTCCAGAACAGTGGTGACCTCAGGAAGCTCCAGGTGGTCCAGAACAGTGGTGGTGACCTCAGGAAGCTCCAGGTGGTCCAGAACAGTGGTGACCTCAGGAAGCTCCAGGTGGTCCAGAACAGTGGTGACCTCAGGAAGCTCCAGGTGGTCCAGAACAGTGGTGACCTCAGGAAGCTCCAGGTGGTCCAGAACAGTGGTGACCTCAGGAAGCTTCAGGTGGTCCAGAACAGTGGTGACCTCAGGAAGAAGCTCCAGGTGGTCCAGAACAGTGGTGACCTCAGGAAGCTCCAGGTGGTCCAGAACAGGGGTGACCTCAGGAAGCTCCAGGTGGTCCAGAACAGTGGTGACCTCAGGAAGCTCCAGGTGGTCCAGAACAGTGGTGACCTCAGGAAGCTCCAGGTGGTCCAGAACAGTGGTGGTGACCTCAGGAAGCTCCAGGTGGTCCAGAACAGTGGTGACCTCAGGAAGCTCCAGGTGGTCCAGAACAGTGGTGACCTCAGGAAGCTCCAGGTGGTCCAGAACAGTGGTGACCTCAGGAAGCTCCAGGTGGTCCAGAACAGTGGTGACCTCAGGAAGCTTCAGGTGGTCCAGAACAGTGGTGACCTCAGGAAGCTCCAGGTGGGTCCAGAACAGTGGTGACCTCAGGAAGAAGCTCCAGGTGGGTCCAGAACAGTGGTGACCTCAGGAAGAAGCTCCAGGTGGGTCCAGAACAGTGGTGACCTCAGGAAGCTCCAGGTGGTCCAGAACAGTGGTGACCTCAGGAAGAAGCTCCAGGTGGGTCCAGAACAGGGGTGACCTCAGGAAGCTCCAGGTGGTCCAGAACAGTGGTGACCTCAGGAAGCTCCAGGTGGGTCCAGAACAGTGGTGACCTCAGGAAGCTCCAGGTGGTCCAGAACAGTGGTGACCTCAGGAAGCTCCAGGTGGGTCCAGAACAGGGGTGACCTCAGGAAGCTCCAGGTGGTCCAGAACAGTGGTGACCTCAGGAAGCTCCAGGTGGTCCAGAACAGTGGTGACCTCAGGAAGCTCCAGGTGGTCCAGAACAGTGGTGACCTCAGGAAGCTCCAGGTGGTCCAGAACAGTGGTGACCTCAGGAAGCTCCAGGTGGTCCAGAACAGTGGTGACCTCAGGAAGCTTCAGGTGGTCCAGAACAGTGGTGACCTCAGGAAGCTCCAGGTGGTCCAGAACAGTGGTGACCTCAGGAAGCTCCAGGTGGTCCAGAACAGTGGTGACCTCAGGAAGCTCCAGGTGGGTCCAGAACAGTGGTGACCTCAGGAAGCTCCAGGTGGTCCAGAACAGTGGTGACCTCAGGAAGAAGCTCCAGGTGGGTCCAGAACAGGGGTGACCTCAGGAAGCTCCAGGTGGGTCCAGAACAGGGGTGACCTCAGGAAGCTCCAGGTGGGTCCAGAACAGGGGTGACCTCAGGAAGCTCCAGGTGGTCCAGAACAGTGGTGACCTCAGGAAGCTCCAGGTGGTCCAGAACAGTGGTGACCTCAGGAAGAAGCTCCAGGTGGTCCAGAACAGTGGTGACCTCAGGAAGAAGCTCCAGGTGGTCCAGAACAGTGGTGACCTCAGGAAGAAGCTCCAGGTGGGTCCAGAACAGTGGTGACCTTAGGAAGCTCCAGGTGGTCCAGAACAGTGGTGACCTCAGGAAGCTCCAGGTGGTCCAGAACAGTGGTGACCTCAGGAAGAAGCTCCAGGTGGGTCCAGAACAGTGGTGACCTCAGGAAGCTCCAGGTGGTCCAGAACAGGGGTGACCTCAGGAAGAAGCTCCAGGTGGGTCCAGAACAGGGGTGACCTCAGGAAGCTCCAAGTGGTCCAGAACAGTGGTGACCTCAGGAAGCTCCAGGTGGGTCCAGAACAGTGGTGACCTCAGGAAGCTCCAGGTGGTCCAGAACAGTGGTGACCTCAGGAAGCTCCAGGTGGTCCAGAACAGTGGTGACCTCAGGAAGCTCCAGGTGGTCCAGAACAGTGGTGACCTCAGGAAGCTCCAGGTGGTCCAGAACAGTGGTGACCTCAGGAAGCTCCAGGTGGTCCAGAACAGTGGTGACCTCAGGAAGCTCCAGGTGGTCCAGAACAGGGGTGACCTCAGGAAGCTCCAGGTGGTCCAGAACAGTGGTGACCTCAGGAAGCTCCAGGTGGGTCCAGAACAGTGGTGACCTCAGGAAGAAGCTCCAGGTGGTCCAGAACAGGGGTGACCTCAGGAAGCTCCAGGTGGTCCAGAACAGTGGTGACCTCAGGAAGAAGCTCCAGGTGGTCCAGAACAGTGGTGACCTCAGGAAGCTCCAGGTGGTCCAGAACAGTGGTGACCTCAGGAAGCTCCAGGTGGTCCAGAACAGTGGTGACCTCAGGAAGAAGCTCCAGGTGGTCCAGAGCAGTGGTGACCTCAGGAAGAAGCTCCAGGTGGGTCCAGAACAGTGGTGACCTCAGGAAGCTCCAGGTGGTCCAGAACAGGGGTGACCTCAGGAAGCTCCAGGTGGTCCAGAACAGTGGTGACCTCAGGAAGCTCCAGGTGGTCCAGAACAGTGGTGACCTCAGGAAGAAGCTCCAGGTGGTCCAGAACAGTGGTGACCTCAGGAAGAAGCTCCAGGTGGTCCAGAACAGTGGTGACCTCAGGAAGAAGCAGGTGGTCCAGAACAGTGGTGACCTCAGGAAGCTCCAGGTGGTCCAGAACAGTGGTGACCTCAGGAAGCTCCAGGTGGGTCCAGAACAGTGGTGACCTCAGGAAGCTCCAGGTGGTCCAGAACAGGGGTGACCTCAGGAAGCTCCAGGTGGTCCAGAACAGTGGTGACCTCAGGAAGCTCCAGGTGGTCCAGAACAGTGGTGACCTCAGGAAGAAGCTCCAGGTGGTCCAGAACAGTGGTGACCTCAGGAAGAAGCTCCAGGTGGTCCAGAACAGTGGTGACCTCAGGAAGAAGCTCCAGGTGGTCCAGAACAGTGGTGACCTCAGGAAGCTCCAGGTGGTCCAGAACAGTGGTGACCTCAGGAAGCTCCAGGTGGTCCAGAACAGTGGTGACCTCAGGAAGAAGCTCCAGGTGGTCCAGAACAGTGGTGACCTCAGGAAGAAGCTCCAGGTGGTCCAGAACAGTGGTGACCTCAGGAAGCTCCAGGTGGTCCAGAACAGTGGTGACCTCAGGAAGAAGCTCCAGGTGGTCCAGAACAGGGGTGACCTCAGGAAGCTCCAGGTGGGTCCAGAACAGTGGTGACCTCAGGAAGCTCCAGGTGGTCCAGAACAGTGGTGACCTCAGGAAGCTCCAGGTGGGTCCAGAACAGTGGTGACCTCAGGAAGCTCCAGGTGGGTCCAGAACAGTGGTGACCTCAGGAAGCTTCAGGTGGTCCAGAACAGTGGTGACCTTAGGAAGCGCCAGGTGGTACAGAACAGTGGTGACCTCAGGAAGCGCCAGGTGGTCCAGAACAGTGGTGACCTCAGGAAGAAGCTCCAGGTGGTCCAGAACAGTGGTGACCTCAGGAAGCTCCAGGTGGTCCAGAACAGTGGTGACCTCAGGAAGCTCCAGGTGGTACAGAACAGTGGTGACCTCAGGAAGCGCCAGGTGGTCCAGAACAGTGGTGACCTCAGGAAGAAGCTCCAGGTGGTCCAGAACAGTGGTGACCTCAGGAAGCTCCAGGTGGGTCCAGAACAGGGGTGACCTCAGGAAGCTCCAGGTGGTCCAGAACAGTGGTGACCTCAGGAAGCTCCAGGTGGGTCCAGAACAGTGGTGACCTCAGGAAGCGCCAGGTGGTCCAGAACAGTGGTGACCTCAGGAAGCTCCAGGTGGTCCAGAACAGTGGTGACCTCAGGAAGAAGCTCCAGGTGGTCCAGAGCAGTGGTGACCTCAGGAAGCTCCAGGTGGGTCCAGAACAGTGGTGACCTCAGGAAGCTCCAGGTGGTCCAGAACAGTGGTGACCTCAGGAAGCTCCAGGTGGTCCAGAACAGTGGTGACCTCAGGAAGCTCCAGGTGGTCCAGAACAGTGGTGACCTCAGGAAGCTCCAGGTGGTCCAGAACAGGGGTGACCTCAGGAAGCTCCAGGTGGTCCAGAACAGTGGTGACCTCAGGAAGCTCCAGGTGGTCCAGAACAGTGGTGACCTCAGGAAGAAGCTCCAGGTGGGTCCAGAACAGGGGTGACCTCAGGAAGCTCCAGGTGGTCCAGAACAGTGGTGACCTCAGGAAGCTCCAGGTGGGTCCAGAACAGTGGTGACCTCAGGAAGCTCCAGGTGGGTCCAGAACAGTGGTGACCTCAGGAAGCTCCAGGTGGTCCAGAACAGTGGTGACCTCAGGAAGAAGCTCCAGGTGGTCCAGAGCAGTGGTGACCTCAGGAAGAAGCTCCAGGTGGGTCCAGAACAGGGGTGACCTCAGGAAGCTCCAGGTGGTCCAGAACAGTGGTGACCTCAGGAAGCTCCAGGTGGTCCAGAACAGTGGTGACCTCAGGAAGCTCCAGGTGGTCCAGAACAGTGGTGACCTCAGGAAGCTCCAGGTGGTCCAGAACAGTGGTGACCTCAGGAAGAAGCTCCAGGTGGTCCAGAACAGTGGTGACCTCAGGAAGAAGCTCCAGGTGGTCCAGAACAGTGGTGACCTCAGGAAGCTCCAGGTGGGTCCAGAACAGGGGTGACCTCAGGAAGCTCCAGGTGGTCCAGAACAGTGGTGACCTCAGGAAGAAGCTCCAGGTGGTCCAGAACAGTGGTGACCTCAGGAAGAAGCTCCAGGTGGTCCAGAACAGTGGTGACCTCAGGAAGAAGCTCCAGGTGGTCCAGAACAGGGGTGACCTCAGGAAGAAGCTCCAGGTGGGTCCAGAACAGGGGTGACCTCAGGAAGCTCCAGGTGGTCCAGAGCAGTGGTGACCTCAGGAAGCTCCAGGTGGTCCAGAACAGTGGTGACCTCAGGAAGCTCCAGGTGGGTCCAGAACAGTGGTGACCTCAGGAAGCTCCAGGTGGTCCAGAACAGTGGTGACCTCAGGAAGCTCCAGGTGGTCCAGAACAGTGGTGACCTCAGGAAGAAGCTCCAGGTGGTCCAGAACAGTGGTGACCTCAGGAAGCTCCAGGTGGGTCCAGAACAGGGCAGCACGGTTGGTACTGGGCTGCTCACTAAGGTCTAATGTGAGCCGTATGCATGCCCGCCTCTCTTGGCTTAACGTTATTTTTAGAGCATTAACTCTTTGGAATGGCCTGCCTCGGAACCTCTGCTGCATTTACAGTAGATTCACTTTTAAAAATAATCTTAAATAGTTTTTAAATTGTTTTTAACACTGTAAAGTAATTTTTTGTTTTTGTTTTACACTAATGTAATTTTAGCCATCTTAATTGTTACAGTAGGTTCATTATGCATTGTGTGTGTACTGACTTTTAATAATTTTGTTTTTTGCAATAGTGATTGTTTTTGTATGTTTTTGTTGTGTGTGTGGACCCCAGGAAGACTAGCTGGTTGCTATCGCACCAGCTAATGGGGATCCCTAATAAAATAAAATCAAAATCAAATCAAACCCCAAAAAAGAAAGGGAGAGAGAGAGAGAGAGAGACTATAGACTGTCTAGATTCATAACAGACATTGCATAATTAAATATTGTTCCGTTATCGGGGACACGTGAGGACCATTATCGTGGCCACGTGCACGATGGATACATAGGTGATAATATCGTCCTATTGCCCAACAAGCCTAACACACACACATACATCCACACTTTCACACACAGACACACACACCTTTAAAACAGTGACACGTCTCAGTGTCACATGACGGTAGAGCTAGCAGACTTTCAAACAGGAGAACTGTAAACAGAGAGAGAGATAGAGAGAGATAGAGAGAGATAGAGAGATAGAGCGAGAGGTGGGTGAATGTGAGTTGAAGGCGTTGGCAGCCGGGATGCAGGGCCTCAGCGGGGGGGGGGGGGGGGGGGGGGGGCACATCTATAATTCAACACACACAGATCAGACGAGGGGCTGCTGGGGCCTTAATGCAAGCGTGCTATGATTCAGAACACACCCCCCCCCGGTCTCATCTGGTGTTCTGTTAACATGTTGTTAGATAGGCTCATGGGTTCTGTTCCGTACAATTATGCTGTTCGCAGGACGCCGTCGTACTCGATGTCGTGTCCAGTCGCTCCGATACCGTTGAGTGCAGGTTCTATACAACAAGAGGTGCAAATCCAGAGCCTGCAGGATAATGAAAGACCCTCACCACCCCAATAACAGCCTGTTCCAGCTGCTGAGGTCAGGCAGACGCCTGCGAACCCCAGCTACTAGGACGGAGAGGCTTAGGCTAAGCTTCTTCCCCCAGGCCATCAGAGCCTTGAACAATGAACATTGAGAGACACAGAAACTGAACTATCCACACACAAGCACACACAAGCACATACACGACACGCACACTGTGCACGCTCACACACGAGCAGCCACTTAACACTTTAACATGAGCGGGCACACACTCATGTCGCACACACGCACACTTATGGCCAAAGGAAAGGACACTTTAAATTAGAATAACAGTAACAGTGTATTGCACTACCAAAGCTAACTAGCATGTCCCATATGCTCTGTAAATAACTATGTACAGATACCGAGATGTCACTCCATGTTACCTGCTACCTGTTACTGCACAATGTTGTTTTCTTCTTTTGATTCTATTATATGTACCACTGTATTGCACATCGTTGCGGGCAAGACCACCCGCATTTCATTGTATACCTGTATGCCGTGACAATTAAAACTCTTGACTTGACTTGACTTGATTGGCTCATACAGTCCACAGAAAACAGCACAGTAAGGTATTAAGAAAAATAATAATAATCATCAAGTCAAGTCAAGAGTTTTATTTGTCACGGCATACACGTATACAATGAAATGCGGGTGGTCTTGCCCGCAACGATGTGCAATACAGTAGTAACAACATATAATATAATCCAATAAAACAACATTGTGCAATAAACAGTAACATAGTAGGGCATATCGGTATTTGTGCATACGTTATTTACAGAGCATGGAGGACATGCTAGGTCCTGTGGCAGTGCAATACACTGTTAGCTACGGATGAGGCACTGGGTCTTTCTGTACATTGCTATTTTATACAATCTCGGGTTATACTATACTATTTTTAAAGTGACCTTTCCTTAGTGGCCAGAAGTGTGGGCGTGTGCAGCGTGAGCGTGTGCTTGCTCATGTTAAAGTGGCTGCTAGTGTGTGAGCTCATGTGTGCTCGTGTGTGGAGAGTTCAGTGTTCATTTTGGTGTCTGTATGGTATCTGTAGGTATCGGTATTGGCACCGGTATTGAACCATATCAACCGATACCCAGCCCCATCCCGGAGACAAGCATCCCCCGTTTACATTGGCATCATAAACCAATACAGTTTGTATAAACCGTTTCAAACAGTTTCAAACTTCAAAATATAACATTCTAAAAATGGTCCGAGTTTGTTTCCCCATCTTGTGTTTGTGCTTCTAATACAATAATGGACAGGGAATGAACCGGGGGGTCAAGCTGTTCTCTGCTCTTCCATTGAAAAGGTCTGTATTGAAACCTAGTCCCAAATCATGAACACCACACATTGGTGAACCTCATTCTGCTGCCAACGTGTCATCTGGTGATATTGCAATTCAAAACTCATCTCTGAGACCTTTGATAAATGTCATGCCATGTTGCGTAATGAGTTTCCCAGTTTGTTTCTGAAGAAATCGTTTTGTAGGTTGGCTGATTTAATCGGGCCTTCTGCTGTGTACAGTATTGTGTGTGTTTGTGTGTCTATCTATGTCTATGTGTGTGTGTGTGTGTGTGTGTGTGTGTGCGCGAGACATAGAGAGCGATAGAGAAAGAGAGAGAGAGATATGGTGAGAAAATGAGAGGGAGGGATAAAGAAAGAGAGGGAGATAGATGAGAGATGGAGGGGGGTGAAACAATATGAGAGATGTTACAGCGTGTGATGTTATGAGCGTGAGCTTTTCAATAATAGGCTAGCTCAGTCCGACGATAATGGAACATAATTCCATTGTGTGTGTTGTATCTGCCTTTGCCCGTGCTTGTGAGTAAGCCTGGATGTGCATTTTGTATTTGTATGTGTGCATGTGTCTCTGTGTTCGTGTCTCTGTGTGTGTATGTGTCTGTGTGTGTGTGTGTGTTACAGTAATACAGGGCATACTGACTGAACGAAAGGACTCCATTTAATAAGAGGCCTCAGATGAAGCCTCCTTGCTGTCTCATTCTAATACCTCTCTCTTTCCTTTCCTGTTCCTGTTCCGTTGGCTAAGCTGCTTGTCAGCACCCAATTATCACTTGTTCTGTCCCTCCGTCTCCTCCCCATCCTCCTCCCCATCCTCCTCCTCATCCTCCTCCTCATCCTCCTCCCCATCCTCCTCCCCATCCTCCTCCCCATCATCCTCCTCTTCAAGAGAAACAAGGCCAGCCATGTTCCGGCCGAGAGCCGTGCCACAGAGATTTGGTGATTTGGTTACATGCCCCGAACCAGAGATGGGTCGATTTGATTTGGGGAGTCATTTAGTAGTCAAGTACAAAAAAAAATAAAACAGTGATTGCATCCAAAATAAGTAATTGAGTATTGGAAAAAACAAAATGGACATTCTGACACTTGTGTGAACTCAATTTGTATCGAGTTGTATTGTAATAAGTACCAATTGTACCAACAGTGAATTCCAGTCAGTACTTCACTAGTTGACTAATGTAATAAAATGCCTACTCGATAAGTCATGCTTGTCCCTAGCGTGAAGGTATTTCATTTTTAGTTTTTTTTGTCTGATGTGTGGGTTAGATTTGAATGGGTTCAGGGTAGGAGTTGCTACTGCTGGCCACACATCAGGGCTCTGCCCAGAGAGGTCTGGAGAAATGCACGGTATAGTAAGTTACTAAACTCCAACCCAAATATGAGACCAAAACAAGAAATGTAAACAAAGTGCCAAATCAAGTGGGCTCTTTTGCCTATAGGTCGGTGTTTGACAACATTACAGATTCTATCTTTAAAGTCTGGTTAGGGTCAGATTGAAGCAGGGCAGACATGTAGACACGCTCGTTATCCTTTTGTTGGCATACAAAACAATTTTGTCCTATTTTCCATCTCACTGCGAACGACAAACCGATGTAATTTATATAGGGATGCCCGATTGGACAGATCAGAATACATCATGGCTTGTAATTGGTCGGTATCACGTTTATTAATGGAATCCATTTTGTACAGTACGGAATCCCAGCATGCCGTTAGGACCTTAGAGATCTAAGCCAGTCAGACGCTCTTATCTAAGCCACGTTATCTAGTTAGAAAATCACAACTACCTCTTCTGTGTGTGTGTGTGTGTGTGTGTGTGTGTGTGCACATGTGTGTGTGTGTGTGTGTGTGTGTGTGTGTGTGTGTGTGTGTGCACATGTGTGTGTATGTGTATGCCTGTGTGAGCAGCCCCCTGTGGCTATAACAGCTCATTATATAACTGAAGGTGGATATATTCAGAGATACACACACACACACACACACACACACACACACACACACACACACACACACACGCTCCGATGGCGGTGATAGGAACATCTGATTAACCCAAGATTCGTAACATAAATTCCTTACCTCACATCAGATGTTCTGCAAAAAGATTAATCCAATTCCTGATCGCCATTCCAACTATCGATCGCGTTTATTGATCCAACGTTATAGTCCAAAACACATAATCGATGCTGCTCCCAGCCTCCCCAGTGAATGTGGTAACACGATACTGCTTGCCCGAGAGGGGAAACCCCCGGACCGGAGTTTTTTTGTCCTGATGCACAGTCCCAGCCAATTCAATCCAATGCTGTTCAATACCATCCGGGAGACGATAGGCGGCGGTATTTGCCCTTTGCGAGCTCAGACCCATTCCCAATGATAACGTCAGGCTGGATGGATGAAAAATGAATGGATATTGCTAATAAAAGAAATAACGATTAAAACCAGAGTATACTCGTGATTGGCACTGAACGGTTGGCTAGTTAACCCGACTATACTCGTGGTTGGCACTGAATGGGTGAATAAGTTCTTTCAAAGCTTAAAACCAAACACACTGGTGTTATTAGAGCTTCAAACCCCATCCAACCAGACACACAGCATCTAACCCTCTACAACCAGTAACCACCCAGACAGTAGAGCCATATGAAATCCGTTTTATTTTTTTCCAAATTCCATTTTATTTTTTTCCAAATTCCGTTTTTTCCGTTTTAATATTTCAGAATTCTGTATTTTGCTTTGTACGCTCATTTTACCATCAGAAATAGTGTCTAATAAGTGGGAATTAATAAATGTCCACAATTTAATAAGATATAACAGTCCATTTAATAGGGCCGTCTTAAATACTTTGAAGCTTCGAAGCTTCGTTCGATGGGCATGGGATTCGAATATGAAAATAAAATTTGATTATTTAAAAAAAAAAAAAAAATTATATATATTTTAGCAAAATCAACTCTGCCTCTCTTTGTTAACTACAACAAGCAATGCTGTTTGTTATTTAAGATGACGGACTCGGCACTGACAGATTTGTGTTCATTGTGCTGCTTTTATAAAGCCTCAAATGACGGCTTACAATATTTCATGAAAGCAAAGTGTTTTGTTTGTCTAAGATTTTAAAAGGTTTAAACTTTACAGCACTGACAAAGTTGAACAAAGTGCTGTACAAGTTCCACAACATAAAAAAAAAAAAGTAAAAAAAAAAAAAAAAAAAAAAAAAAAAATTATTTAATTTTTTTTTATAGTGGATTCCATTTTTATTGCTCAATTCCGCGATTCCGTCCGCGATTCCGTGATCGCGGATTCCATATGGCTCTACCAGACAGCATCTAACCCTCTACAACCAGTAACCACCCAGACAGACAGCATCTAACCCTCTACAACCAGTAACCACCCAGACATACAGCATCTAACCCTCTACAACCAGTAACCACCCAGACAGCATCTAACCCTCTACAACCAGTAACCACCCAGACAGCATCTAACCCTCTACAACCAGTAACCACCCAGACAGCATCTAACCCTCTACAACCAGTAACCACCCAGACAGCATCTAACCCTCTACAACCAGTAACCACCCAGACAGCATCTAACCCTCTACAACGAGTAACCACCCAGACAGCATCTAACCCTCTACAACCAGTAACCACCCAGACAGACAGCATCTAACCCTCTACAACCAGTAACCACCCAGACATACAGCATCTAACCCTCTACAACCAGTAACCACCCAGACATACAGCATCTAACCCTCTACAACCAGTAACCACCCAGACAGCATCTAACCCTCTACAACCAGTAACCACCCAGACAGCATCTAACCCTCTACAACCAGTAACCACCCAGACATACAGCATCTAACCCTCTACAACCAGTAACCACCCAGACAGACAGCATCTAACCCTCTACAACCAGTAACCACCCAGACGGCATCTAACCCTCTACAACCAGTAACCACCCAGACGGCATCTAACCCTCTACAACCAGTAACCACCCAGACGGCATCTAACCCTCTACAACCAGTAACCACCCAGACGGCATCTAACCCTCTACAACCAGTAACCACCCAGACAGCATCTAACCCTCTACAACCAGTAACCACCCAGACATACAGCATCTAACCCTCTACAACCAGTAACCACCCAGACAGCATCTAACCCTCTACAACCAGTAACCACCCAGACAGCATCTAACCCTCTACAACCAGTAACCACCCAGACAGCATCTAACCCTCTACAACCAGTAACCACCCAGACAGACAGCATCTAACCCTCTACAACCAGTAACCACCCAGACAGCATCTAACCCTCTACAACCAGTAACCACCCAGACAGACAGCATCTAACCCTCTACAACCAGTAACCACCCAGACAGCATCTAACCCTCTACAACCAGTAACCACCCAGACAGCATCTAACCCTCTACAACCAGTAACCACCCAGACATACAGCATCTAACCCTCTACAACCAGTAACCACCCAGACATACAGCATCTAACCCTCTACAACCAGTAACCACCCAGACAGCATCTAACCCTCTACAACCAGTAACCACCCAGACAGACAGCATCTAACCCTCTACAACCAGTAACCACCCAGACAGCATCTAACCCTCTACAACCAGTAACCACCCAGACATACAGCATCTAACCCTCTACAACCAGTAACCACCCAGACAGCATATAACCCTCTACAACCAGTAACCACCCAGACATACAGCATCTAACCCTCTACAACCAGTAACCACCCAGACAGACAGCATCTAACCCTCTACAACCAGTAACCACCCAGACAGACAGCATCTAACCCTCTACAACCAGTAACCACCCAGACAGCATCTAACCCTCTACAACCAGTAACCACCCAGACATCATCTAACCCTCTACAACCAGTAACCACCCAGACATACAGCATCTAACCCTCTACAACCAGTAACCACCCAGCCAGCATCTAACCCTCTACAACCAGTAACCACCCAGACATACAGCATCTAACCCTCTACAACCAGTAACCACCCACCCAGACAACATCTAACCCTCTACAACCAGTAACCACCCAGACAGACAGCATCTAACCCTCTACAACCAGTAACCACCCAGACAGACAGCATCTAACCCTCTACAACCAGTAACCACCCAGACATCATCTAACCCTCTACAACCAGTAACCACACAGACAGCATCTAACCCTCTACAACCAGTAACCACCCAGACAGCATCTAACCCTCTACAACCAGTAACCACCCAGACAGCATCTAACCCTCTACAACCAGTAACCACCCAGACAGCATCTAACCCTCTACAACCAGTAACCACCCAGACAGACAGCATCTAACCCTCTACAACCAGTAACCACCCAGACAGCATCTAACCCTCTACAACCAGTAACCACCCAGACAGCATCTAACCCTCTACAACCAGTAACCACCCAGACAGACAGCATCTAACCCTCTACAACCAGTAACCACCCAGACAGCATCTAACCCTCTACAACCAGTAACCACCCAGACAGCATCTAACCCTCTACAACCAGTAACCACCCAGACATACAGCATCTAACCCTCTACAACCAGTAACCACCCAGACAGCATCTAACCCTCTACAACCAGTAACCACCCAGACATCATCTAACCCTCTACAACCAGTAACCACCCAGACAGCATCTAACCCTCTACAACCAGTAACCACCCAGACAGACAGCATCTAACCCTCTACAACCAGTAACCACCCAGACATACAGCATCTAACCCTCTACAACCAGTAACCACCCAGACAGCATCTAACCCTCTACAACCAGTAACCACCCAGACAGACAGCATCTAACCCTCTACAACCAGTAACCACCCAGACAGACAGCATCTAACCCTCTACAACCAGTAACCACCCAGACAGACAGCATCTAACCCTCTACAACCAGTAACCACCCAGACATACAGCATCTAACCCTCTACAACCAGTAACCACCCAGACAGCATCTAACCCTCTACAACCAGTAACCACCCAGACAGCATCTAACCCTCTACAACCAGTAACCACCCAGACAGCATCTAACCCTCTACAACCAGTAACCACCCAGACATACAGCATCTAACCCTCTACAACCAGTAACCACCCAGACAGCATATAACCCTCTACAACCAGTAACCACCCAGACAGCATCTAACCCTCTACAACCAGTAACCACCCAGACAGCATCTAACCCTCTACAACCAGTAACCACCCAGACAGCATCTAACCCTCTACAACCAGTAACCACCCAGACATACAGCATCTAACCCTCTACAACCAGTAACCACCCAGACAGCATCTAACCCTCTACAACCAGTAACCACCCAGACAGACAGCATCTAACCCTCTACAACCAGTAACCACCCAGACATACAGCATCTAACCCTCTACAACCAGTAACCACCCAGACAGACAGCATCTAACCCTCTACAACCAGTAACCACCCAGACACACAGCATCTAACCCTCTACAACCAGTAACCACCCAGACAGACAGCATCTAACCCTCTACAACCAGTAACCACCCAGACAGCATCTAACCCTCTACAACCAGTAACCACCCAGACAGACAGCATCTAACCCTCTACAACCAGTAACCACCCAGACAGCATCTAACCCTCTACAACCAGTAACCACCCAGACAGACAGCATCTAACCCTCTACAACCAGTAACCACCCAGACAGCATCTAACCCTCTACAACCAGTAACCACCCAGACAGCATCTAACCCTCTACAACCAGTAACCACCCAGACATACATCATCTAACCCTCTACAACCAGTAACCACCCATACAGCATCTAACCCTCTACAACCAGTAACCACCCATACATAGGGATGGGAATTGATAGGATTTTATCGATACGATTCCATTATCGATTCTGCTTATCAATTCGATTCTTTATCGATTCCCTTATCGATACCTGATCAATTTATAATTTAAATAAATAAATTGAAAATGCAACATAACTACATTTAGTCATTTAGCTGACGCTTTTATCCAAAGCGACTTACAAGTTCTGTACGACAAGCCATCAGGAAGGGCACAACTCTATCAGCTGAGCAACAATGTTCATCAAAGTGTTGAGTGCTAAAGTGTAGGTTAGTTTATTAGGACAAGTGCATGACAGTACGGTTAGTTAGGGTTAGATATATATTTTTTTATTCAGATAATGGTTGAAGAAGTGCGTCTTTAGTCGACGGCGAAAGATTGGATGGGTTTCGGCTGTCCTAACTGGGGTGGGTAGTTCATTCCACCATTGTGGGGCAAGGACTGAGAATAGGCGACTTCTCTTTGATGACCCTCCCGGAGCTCGGATAGGAGTAGGTCTGAGGCGGCCAGAAGATGCAGAGCGTAGGGGTCTAAGCTGGTTAGAATAACATGCAACTTGACATTTCTGATTGTCATTTATTGTTGAGCCCCCATGTCAGAAAAATACAAAAACTGTAAAAAATAAAACATTAACTATAGCCTACACTTAAATAAAATAATGTATTTGAGATTCTCTTAAAATGTATTTATTTTTTTATTCTTAAACTAATTTAATCTATTGAATAACAGGTTGTTATTCCTCTGACTTCTGTCTCTCACTCACACACTCTCTCTCTCACACACACACACACACACACACACACACACACACACACACACACACACACGCACACACACACACACACAGAGAGAGAGAGCTCCCCGGGCCCCTGTCCTATAAGGTATTGGCTTGTGTTGCTACACGGACACATTTGTATGTTGCACCACTGTACTTCCTGGCTTACAGTCTTGTAAACAAACATTCCGTCTCTCATTATATGTGAACTAAAGAGTACAAGGTTTACACAACAGCCCCCACCTGCTGTTTTATTGTATTTGTACCTGTACTATCCGCTGTCAGCTGTTTATCTCTCTTTGTGAGCTTGATTAAATAGCGTTAGCTCACGTTAGCTCCGCGGCTAATTTTAGCTCAGCCTGATCTAAATCAATGACTAGGTTCTAAAGCATTCAAGTAGTTTTCACTGCACATAGAAGTAGCCAAACAGCAGGAGCATTTCGGGAGCATATTACCAAAACCCAGGCAATTTCGAGCCATTAAGGAATCAAATAGAGTCTGCCATGGCTACATGCTAACGGCTAACATTATTGCGCAACTGTAGGCAGCGATAAGGGAATCGAAAGTCACGGGAGCCACACGGTTCCAGGCATCGGCCAATTAGGAACCGGTTCCCGTTGGGAACCGGTTTTCGATTCCCATCCCTACCCATACAGCATCTAACCCTCTACAACCAGTAATCACCCAGACAGCATCTAACCCTCTACAACCAGTAACCACCCATACAGCATCTAACCCTCTACAACCAGTAACCACCCAGACATACATCATCTAACCCTCTACAACCAGTAACCACCCATACAGCATCTAACCCTCTACAACCAGTAACCACCCAGACATACATCATCTAACCCTCTACAACCAGTAACCACCCAGACAGACAGCATCTAACCCTCTACAACCAGTAACCACCCAGACAGCATCTAACCCTCTACAACCAGTAACCACCCAGACAGACAGCATCTAACCCTCTACAACCAGTAACCACCCAGACAGACAGCATCTAACCCTCTACAACCAGTAACCACCCAGACATACAGCATCTAACCCTCTACAACCAGTAACCACCCAGACAGCATCTAACCCTCTACAACCAGTAACCACCCAGACAGCATCCAACCCTCTACAACCAGTAACCACCCAGACAGCATCTAACCCTCTACAACCAGTAACCACCCAGACAGACAGCATCTAACCCTCTACAACCAGTAACCACCCAGAAAGACAGCATCTAACCCTCTACAACCAGTAACCACCCAGACAGCATCTAACCCTCTACAACCAGTAACCACCCAGACATACAGCATCTAACCCTCTACAACCAGTAACCACCCAGACAGCATCTAACCCTCTACAACCAGTAACCACCCAGACAGACAGCATCTAACCCTCTACAACCAGTAACCACCCAGACAGACAGCATCTAACCCTCTACAACCAGTAACCACCCAGACAGACAGCATCTAACCCTCTACAACCAGTAACCACCCAGACAGCATCTAACCCTCTACAACCAGTAACCACCCAGACAGCATCTAACCCTCTACAACCAGTAACCACCCAGACAGACAGCATCTAACCCTCTACAACCAGTAACCACCCAGACAGACAGCATCTAACCCTCTACAACCAGTAACCACCCAGACATACAGCATCTAACCCTCTACAACCAGTAACCACCCAGACAGCATCTAACCCTCTACAACCAGTAACCACCCAGACATACAGCATCTAACCCTCTACAACCAGTAACCACCCAGACATACAGCATCTAACCCTCTACAACCAGTAACCACCCAGACAGCATCTAACCCTCTACAACCAGTAACCACCCAGACATACAGCATCTAACCCTCTACAACCAGTAACCACCCAGACAGACAGCATCTAACCCTCTACAACCAGTAACCACCCAGACAGCATCTAACCCTCTACAACCAGTAACCACCCAGACATACAGCATCTAACCCTCTACAACCAGTAACCACCCAGACAGCATCTAACCCTCTACTAGGGCTGGGCGATATGGCCTAAATATGATATCACGATATTTTCTGACCTTTCGGCGATACACGATACACATCACAATGTTTTTCTTTTTTTCCCCAAACAATTCATTATGAGGCTTACCAAGACAGTATTTGAGTTTGCAAGCTAACATTAAAGACTAAATAAAATACCCATGCATTTAGCATTTTTATATTATATATTAGATTTAGATTATTGGATTATTAGATTATATATTGCATATATTTAGCAATGAGATATTATATGATTTAGATATGAAATATGATTAATTGAAAATGGGGGACCCTGATGTAAACAAGACGAAAGACTTTCTCTGGTCTGCATCCCCTTAACAATTGTATGTATTGAGCTGTACTGTACCCATTCTGCAATATGTTAATAAAGTTTTAAATCAATCAATCAATCAATAAATAGCATTTTAGCATTTTTATGAAACTACTGTATATTTGTATGTCTCTAAATGTTTTGATGAATTGAAAATGGAGGACCCTTATGTAAAAAAGCCGAAAGTATTTTTCTGGTCTTCATCCCCCAGTCCACTGTTGTTGTATTGAGCTGTACTGTATTGTACCCATTCTGCAATCGTTAATAACGTTTTCATTCATTCGATCATTCAGCCGGCAACATAATAATTTTGATTGACAGTCGAGTCTGCCAATTACGTCACACCGATTGAACCCGCCCTGCTGTTCTTAGCACCAATCGGCAAGCTCTATGCGTTTTTTACTTACGCAATTGATTTTGACGAGAGCTGAGCTCAGCTCAGCTCAACGACAACAACAGCTCCCTGCGGCAGACGAGTGATTACCAGCGCACCGCAGCATGACTAAACAAGCCATAATGATTTTATTGCAACGAATGTTATAATAAAAGCCTTTCCATACATCTGTCTGATTGAAAACTTTATTAACAGACCGCAGAATGGGCATGCACAACTCCGCACGGGCTGAGATATGAACAGTAACGCTTGCTATCTATGTCGTCATCGGACATTGCTATGTTTGGGTAAATACGCTAATGTTATTGAACGTGTAACTATATAACGTTAATGCCACAAAACGAATGCCTTTGTTAATAATAATTAGTAACTTTGATGCAGTAGTGTGTGTGGGGGCGGCGTTGTTCAAAAGTTTGAACGGGTGTGGACCAGATTGACGCGACACAATCCTCTTGGGCAAAACATCACGATATCCACAATACGTTAAAAAAGTGTATCGTTAATGAACTGTACCCGATATTTATATAATATCGTCATATCGCCCAGCCCTACCCTCTACAACCAGTAACCACCCAGACAGACAGCATCTAACCCTCTACAACCAGTAACCACCCAGACAGACAGCATCTAACCCTCTACAACCAGTAACCACCCAGACAGCATCTAACCCTCTACAACCAGTAACCACCCAGACAGACAGCATCTAACCCTCTACAACCAGTAACCACCCAGACATACAGCATCTAACCCTCTACAACCAGTAACCACCCAGACATACAGCATCTAACCCTCTACAACCAGTAACCACCCAGACAGCATCTAACCCTCTACAACCAGTAACCACCCAGACAGCATCTAACCCTCTACAACCAGTAACCACCCAGACAGCATCTAACCCTCTACAACCAGTAACCACCCAGACAGCATCTAACCCTCTACAACCAGTAACCACCCAGACAGACAGCATCTAACCCTCTACAACCAGTAACCACCCAGACAGCATCTAACTAGGGCTGGGCGATAAAACGATAACGATAACTATCGCGATAAATTATTTCCTCGAAATAAACATGAAACGTGGTCGCAAAGTTTCGATATATCGATTTTCCAAGCTTGGCTCCGTTCAGCCTCGGCTCACCACACTCACTAACAACAACCAACGTTACGTGATGACGTATTTACGCACAACAGCTAACAACCAATCAGTGAAGGAGATGGCCGAGAGCGAAGTATACCCGGAAGGAGGTAGGACTCACTCAACAACCAGGCTTGCTAGGCTAATTAGCTTGCACGGCAATGTTTTATATATTTACGTGCCGAGTATGTGTGTGACGTGAATTCTGAGGCCACGTTTATAGTAGTGGGGGTATACAGTGGACGTCGTTTCAATATATTGTGGCGGAAGAGAGTATTTTAGTGTAATATTTAGCACATTGTCATGGAATACACAGCTTAGATACTACAGGCTTGCTAGGCTAATTAGCTTGCACGCCGATGTTTTATATATTTACGTGCCGAGTATGTGTGTGTTTTGAATTCTGAGGCCACGTTTATAGTAGTGTGAGGTATACAGTTCGTTTCAATATATTGTGGCGGAAGAGAGTATTTTAGTGTCATATTTATTGTCATGAGATACTCCGCTTGTCGGCTAACGTGTAACGTGCGCGGACTGATGACGACATCAACTCGACTTGAGACATTCGCAGCAGCATAAGAAGTCAATTAAACTTGACGGACATTATATCGACGATAATTATCGATATCGAATTATATGAAAATAATTTTATAATTTTATCGCGATAACGTTTTTGGTCATATCGCCCAGCCCTACATCTAACCCTCTACAACCAGTAACCACCCAGACATACAGCATCTAACCCTCTACAACCAGTAACCACCCAGACAGCATCTAACCCTCTACAACCAGTAACCACCCAGACATACAGCATCTAACCCTCTACAACCAGTAACCACCCAGACAGCATCTAACCCTCTACAACCAGTAACCACCCAGGCAGCATCTAACCCTCTACAACCAGTAACCACCCAGACAGCATCTAACCCTCTACAACCAGTAACCACCCAGACAGACAGCATCTAACCCTCTACAACCAGTAACCACCCAGACATCATCTAACCCTCTACAACCAGTAACCACCCAGACAGCATCTAACCCTCTACAACCAGTAACCACCCAGACATACAGCATCTAACCCTCTACAACCAGTAACCACCCAGACAGACAGCATCTAACCCTCTACAACCAGTAACCACCCAGACAGACAGCATCTAACCCTCTACAACCAGTAACCACCCAGACAGCATCTAACCCTCTACAACCAGTAACCACCCAGACAGCATCTAACCCTCTACAACCAGTAACCACCCAGACAGCATCTAACCCTCTACAACCAGTAACCACCCAGACAGACAGCATCTAACCCTCTACAACCAGTAACCACCCAGACATACAGCATCTAACCCTCTACAACCAGTAACCACCCAGACAGCATCTAACCCTCTACAACCAGTAACCACCCAGACAGCATCTAACCCTCTACAACCAGTAACCACCCAGACATACAGCATCTAACCCTCTACAACCAGTAACCACCCAGACAGCATCTAACCCTCTACAACCAGTAACCACCCAGACAGACAGCATCTAACCCTCTACAACCAGTAACCACCCAGACAGACAGCATCTAACCCTCTACAACCAGTAACCACCCAGACATACAGCATCTAACCCTCTACAACCAGTAACCACCCAGACAGCATCTAACCCTCTACAACCAGTAACCACCCAGACAGCATCTAACCCTCTACAACCAGTAACCACCCAGACAGCATCTAACCCTCTACAACCAGTAACCACCCAGACATACAGCATCTAACCCTCTACAACCAGTAACCACCCAGACAGACAGCATCTAACCCTCTACAACCAGTAACCACCCAGACAGCATCTAACCC
The DNA here is from genome assembly GCF_963971535.1 of Notolepis coatsorum. Classification (NCBI taxonomy): domain Eukaryota; kingdom Metazoa; phylum Chordata; class Actinopteri; order Aulopiformes; family Paralepididae; genus Notolepis; species Notolepis coatsorum. Next base: position 99,879,285 of record NC_140167.1, on the reverse strand, counting down.
TCTACAACCAGTAACCACCCAGACATACAGCATCTAACCCTCTACAACCAGTAACCACCCAGACAGCATCTAACCCTCTACAACCAGTAACCACCCAGACAGACAGCATCTAACCCTCTACAACCAGTAACCACCCAGACAGACAGCATCTAACCCTCTACAACCAGTAACCACCCAGACAGCATCTAACCCTCTACAACCAGTAACCACCCAGACAGACAGCATCTAACCCTCTACAACCAGTAACCACCCAGACATACAGCATCTAACCCTCTACAACCAGTAACCACCCAGACATACAGCATCTAACCCTCTACAACCAGTAACCACCCAGACAGCATCTAACCCTCTACAACCAGTAACCACCCAGACAGCATCTAACCCTCTACAACCAGTAACCACCCAGACAGCATCTAACCCTCTACAACCAGTAACCACCCAGACAGCATCTAACCCTCTACAACCAGTAACCACCCAGACAGCATCTAATCCTCTACAACCAGTAACCACCCAGACAGACAGCATCTAACCCTCTACAACCAGTAACCACCCAGACAGACAGCATCTAACCCTCTACAACCAGTAACCACCCAGACAGACAGCATCTAACCCTCTACAACCAGTAACCACCCAGACAGCATCTAACCCTCTACAACCAGTAACCACCCAGACATACAGCATCTAACCCTCTACAACCAGTAACCACCCAGACAGCATCCAACCCTCTACAACCAGTAACCACCCAGACAGCATCTAACCCTCTACAACCAGTAACCACCCAGACAGACAGCATCTAACCCTCTACAACCAGTAACCACCCAGAAAGACAGCATCTAACCCTCTACAACCAGTAACCACCCAGACAGCATCTAACCCTCTACAACCAGTAACCACCCAGACATACAGCATCTAACCCTCTACAACCAGTAACCACCCAGACAGCATCTAACCCTCTACAACCAGTAACCACCCAGACAGACAGCATCTAACCCTCTACAACCAGTAACCACCCAGACAGACAGCATCTAACCCTCTACAACCAGTAACCACCCAGACAGACAGCATCTAACCCTCTACAACCAGTAACCACCCAGACAGCATCTAACCCTCTACAACCAGTAACCACCCAGACAGCATCTAACCCTCTACAACCAGTAACCACCCAGACAGACAGCATCTAACCCTCTACAACCAGTAACCACCCAGACAGACAGCATCTAACCCTCTACAACCAGTAACCACCCAGACATACAGCATCTAACCCTCTACAACCAGTAACCACCCAGACAGCATCTAACCCTCTACAACCAGTAACCACCCAGACATACAGCATCTAACCCTCTACAACCAGTAACCACCCAGACATACAGCATCTAACCCTCTACAACCAGTAACCACCCAGACAGCATCTAACCCTCTACAACCAGTAACCACCCAGACATACAGCATCTAACCCTCTACAACCAGTAACCACCCAGACAGACAGCATCTAACCCTCTACAACCAGTAACCACCCAGACAGCATCTAACCCTCTACAACCAGTAACCACCCAGACATACAGCATCTAACCCTCTACAACCAGTAACCACCCAGACAGCATCTAACCCTCTACTAGGGCTGGGCGATATGGCCTAAATATGATATCACGATATTTTCTGACCTTTCGGCGATACACGATACACATCACAATGTTTTTCTTTTTTTCCCCAAACAATTCATTATGAGGCTTACCAAGACAGTATTTGAGTTTGCAAGCTAACATTAAAGACTAAATAAAATACCCATGCATTTAGCATTTTTATATTATATATTAGATTTAGATTATTGGATTATTAGATTATATATTGCATATATTTAGCAATGAGATATTATATGATTTAGATATGAAATATGATTAATTGAAAATGGGGGACCCTGATGTAAACAAGACGAAAGACTTTCTCTGGTCTGCATCCCCTTAACAATTGTATGTATTGAGCTGTACTGTACCCATTCTGCAATATGTTAATAAAGTTTTAAATCAATCAATCAATCAATAAATAGCATTTTAGCATTTTTATGAAACTACTGTATATTTGTATGTCTCTAAATGTTTTGATGAATTGAAAATGGAGGACCCTTATGTAAAAAAGCCGAAAGTATTTTTCTGGTCTTCATCCCCCAGTCCACTGTTGTTGTATTGAGCTGTACTGTATTGTACCCATTCTGCAATCGTTAATAACGTTTTCATTCATTCGATCATTCAGCCGGCAACATAATAATTTTGATTGACAGTCGAGTCTGCCAATTACGTCACACCGATTGAACCCGCCCTGCTGTTCTTAGCACCAATCGGCAAGCTCTATGCGTTTTTTACTTACGCAATTGATTTTGACGAGAGCTGAGCTCAGCTCAGCTCAACGACAACAACAGCTCCCTGCGGCAGACGAGTGATTACCAGCGCACCGCAGCATGACTAAACAAGCCATAATGATTTTATTGCAACGAATGTTATAATAAAAGCCTTTCCATACATCTGTCTGATTGAAAACTTTATTAACAGACCGCAGAATGGGCATGCACAACTCCGCACGGGCTGAGATATGAACAGTAACGCTTGCTATCTATGTCGTCATCGGACATTGCTATGTTTGGGTAAATACGCTAATGTTATTGAACGTGTAACTATATAACGTTAATGCCACAAAACGAATGCCTTTGTTAATAATAATTAGTAACTTTGATGCAGTAGTGTGTGTGGGGGCGGCGTTGTTCAAAAGTTTGAACGGGTGTGGACCAGATTGACGCGACACAATCCTCTTGGGCAAAACATCACGATATCCACAATACGTTAAAAAAGTGTATCGTTAATGAACTGTACCCGATATTTATATAATATCGTCATATCGCCCAGCCCTACCCTCTACAACCAGTAACCACCCAGACAGACAGCATCTAACCCTCTACAACCAGTAACCACCCAGACAGACAGCATCTAACCCTCTACAACCAGTAACCACCCAGACAGCATCTAACCCTCTACAACCAGTAACCACCCAGACAGACAGCATCTAACCCTCTACAACCAGTAACCACCCAGACATACAGCATCTAACCCTCTACAACCAGTAACCACCCAGACATACAGCATCTAACCCTCTACAACCAGTAACCACCCAGACAGCATCTAACCCTCTACAACCAGTAACCACCCAGACAGCATCTAACCCTCTACAACCAGTAACCACCCAGACAGCATCTAACCCTCTACAACCAGTAACCACCCAGACAGCATCTAACCCTCTACAACCAGTAACCACCCAGACAGACAGCATCTAACCCTCTACAACCAGTAACCACCCAGACAGCATCTAACTAGGGCTGGGCGATAAAACGATAACGATAACTATCGCGATAAATTATTTCCTCGAAATAAACATGAAACGTGGTCGCAAAGTTTCGATATATCGATTTTCCAAGCTTGGCTCCGTTCAGCCTCGGCTCACCACACTCACTAACAACAACCAACGTTACGTGATGACGTATTTACGCACAACAGCTAACAACCAATCAGTGAAGGAGATGGCCGAGAGCGAAGTATACCCGGAAGGAGGTAGGACTCACTCAACAACCAGGCTTGCTAGGCTAATTAGCTTGCACGGCAATGTTTTATATATTTACGTGCCGAGTATGTGTGTGACGTGAATTCTGAGGCCACGTTTATAGTAGTGGGGGTATACAGTGGACGTCGTTTCAATATATTGTGGCGGAAGAGAGTATTTTAGTGTAATATTTAGCACATTGTCATGGAATACACAGCTTAGATACTACAGGCTTGCTAGGCTAATTAGCTTGCACGCCGATGTTTTATATATTTACGTGCCGAGTATGTGTGTGTTTTGAATTCTGAGGCCACGTTTATAGTAGTGTGAGGTATACAGTTCGTTTCAATATATTGTGGCGGAAGAGAGTATTTTAGTGTCATATTTATTGTCATGAGATACTCCGCTTGTCGGCTAACGTGTAACATGCGCGGACTGATGACGACATCAACTCGACTTGAGACATTCGCAGCAGCATAAGAAGTCAATTAAACTTGACGGACATTATATCGACGATAATTATCGATATCGAATTATATGAAAATAATTTTATAATTTTATCGCGATAACGTTTTTGGTCATATCGCCCAGCCCTACATCTAACCCTCTACAACCAGTAACCACCCAGACATACAGCATCTAACCCTCTACAACCAGTAACCACCCAGACAGCATCTAACCCTCTACAACCAGTAACCACCCAGACATACAGCATCTAACCCTCTACAACCAGTAACCACCCAGACAGCATCTAACCCTCTACAACCAGTAACCACCCAGGCAGCATCTAACCCTCTACAACCAGTAACCACCCAGACAGCATCTAACCCTCTACAACCAGTAACCACCCAGACAGACAGCATCTAACCCTCTACAACCAGTAACCACCCAGACATCATCTAACCCTCTACAACCAGTAACCACCCAGACATCATCTAACCCTCTACAACCAGTAACCACCCAGACATACAGCATCTAACCCTCTACAACCAGTAACCACCCAGACAGACAGCATCTAACCCTCTACAACCAGTAACCACCCAGACAGACAGCATCTAACCCTCTACAACCAGTAACCACCCAGACATACATCATCTAACCCTCTACAACCAGTAACCACCCAGACAGACAGCATCTAACCCTCTACAACCAGTAACCACCCAGACAGCATCTAACCCTCTACAACCAGTAACCACCCAGACAGACAGCATCTAACCCTCTACAACCAGTAACCACCCAGACATACAGCATCTAACCCTCTACAACCAGTAACCACCCAGACAGCATCTAACCCTCTACAACCAGTAACCACCCAGACAGCATCTAACCCTCTACAACCAGTAACCACCCAGACATACAGCATCTAACCCTCTACAACCAGTAACCACCCAGACAGCATCTAACCCTCTACAACCAGTAACCACCCAGACAGACAGCATCTAACCCTCTACAACCAGTAACCACCCAGAAAGACAGCATCTAACCCTCTACAACCAGTAACCACCCAGACAGCATCTAACCCTCTACAACCAGTAACCACCCAGACATACAGCATCTAACCCTCTACAACCAGTAACCACCCAGACAGCATCTAACCCTCTACAACCAGTAACCACCCAGACAGACAGCATCTAACCCTCTACAACCAGTAACCACCCAGACAGACAGCATCTAACCCTCTACAACCAGTAACCACCCAGACAGACAGCATCTAACCCTCTACAACCAGTAACCACCCAGACAGCATCTAACCCTCTACAACCAGTAACCACCCAGACAGCATCTAACCCTCTACAACCAGTAACCACCCAGACAGACAGCATCTAACCCTCTACAACCAGTAACCACCCAGACAGACAGCATCTAACCCTCTACAACCAGTAACCACCCAGACATACAGCATCTAACCCTCTACAACCAGTAACCACCCAGACAGCATCTAACCCTCTACAACCAGTAACCACCCAGACATACAGCATCTAACCCTCTACAACCAGTAACCACCCAGACATACAGCATCTAACCCTCTACAACCAGTAACCACCCAGACAGCATCTAACCCTCTACAACCAGTAACCACCCAGACATACAGCATCTAACCCTCTACAACCAGTAACCACCCAGACAGACAGCATCTAACCCTCTACAACCAGTAACCACCCAGACAGCATCTAACCCTCTACAACCAGTAACCACCCAGACATACAGCATCTAACCCTCTACAACCAGTAACCACCCAGACAGCATCTAACCCTCTACTAGGGCTGGGCGATATGGCCTAAATATGATATCACGATATTTTCTGACCTTTCGGCGATACACGATACACATCACAATGTTTTTCTTTTTTTCCCCAAACAATTCATTATGAGGCTTACCAAGACAGTATTTGAGTTTGCAAGCTAACATTAAAGACTAAATAAAATACCCATGCATTTAGCATTTTTATATTATATATTAGATTTAGATTATTGGATTATTAGATTATATATTGCATATATTTAGCAATGAGATATTATATGATTTAGATATGAAATATGATTAATTGAAAATGGGGGACCCTGATGTAAACAAGACGAAAGACTTTCTCTGGTCTGCATCCCCTTAACAATTGTATGTATTGAGCTGTACTGTACCCATTCTGCAATATGTTAATAAAGTTTTAAATCAATCAATCAATCAATAAATAGCATTTTAGCATTTTTATGAAACTACTGTATATTTGTATGTCTCTAAATGTTTTGATGAATTGAAAATGGAGGACCCTTATGTAAAAAAGCCGAAAGTATTTTTCTGGTCTTCATCCCCCAGTCCACTGTTGTTGTATTGAGCTGTACTGTATTGTACCCATTCTGCAATCGTTAATAACGTTTTCATTCATTCGATCATTCAGCCGGCAACATAATAATTTTGATTGACAGTCGAGTCTGCCAATTACGTCACACCGATTGAACCCGCCCTGCTGTTCTTAGCACCAATCGGCAAGCTCTATGCGTTTTTTACTTACGCAATTGATTTTGACGAGAGCTGAGCTCAGCTCAGCTCAACGACAACAACAGCTCCCTGCGGCAGACGAGTGATTACCAGCGCACCGCAGCATGACTAAACAAGCCATAATGATTTTATTGCAACGAATGTTATAATAAAAGCCTTTCCATACATCTGTCTGATTGAAAACTTTATTAACAGACCGCAGAATGGGCATGCACAACTCCGCACGGGCTGAGATATGAACAGTAACGCTTGCTATCTATGTCGTCATCGGACATTGCTATGTTTGGGTAAATACGCTAATGTTATTGAACGTGTAACTATATAACGTTAATGCCACAAAACGAATGCCTTTGTTAATAATAATTAGTAACTTTGATGCAGTAGTGTGTGTGGGGGCGGCGTTGTTCAAAAGTTTGAACGGGTGTGGACCAGATTGACGCGACACAATCCTCTTGGGCAAAACATCACGATATCCACAATACGTTAAAAAAGTGTATCGTTAATGAACTGTACCCGATATTTATATAATATCGTCATATCGCCCAGCCCTACCCTCTACAACCAGTAACCACCCAGACAGACAGCATCTATTATATTATATCGAATTATATGAAAATAATTTTATAATTTTATCGCGATAACGTTTTTGGTCAGACAGCATCTAACCCTCTACAACCAGTAACCACCCAGACAGACAGCATCTAACCCTCTACAACCAGTAACCACCCAGACATACAGCATCTAACCCTCTACAACCAGTAACCACCCAGACATACAGCATCTAACCCTCTACAACCAGTAACCACCCAGACAGCATCTAACCCTCTACAACCAGTAACCACCCAGACAGCATCTAACCCTCTACAACCAGTAACCACCCAGACAGCATCTAACCCTCTACAACCAGTAACCACCCAGACAGCATCTAACCCTCTACAACCAGTAACCACCCAGACAGACAGCATCTAACCCTCTACAACCAGTAACCACCCAGACAGCATCTAACTAGGGCTGGGCGATAAAACGATAACGATAACTATCGCGATAAATTATTTCCTCGAAATAAACATGAAACGTGGTCGCAAAGTTTCGATATATCGATTTTCCAAGCTTGGCTCCGTTCAGCCTCGGCTCACCACACTCACTAACAACAACCAACGTTACGTGATGACGTATTTACGCACAACAGCTAACAACCAATCAGTGAAGGAGATGGCCGAGAGCGAAGTATACCCGGAAGGAGGTAGGACTCACTCAACAACCAGGCTTGCTAGGCTAATTAGCTTGCACGGCAATGTTTTATATATTTACGTGCCGAGTATGTGTGTGACGTGAATTCTGAGGCCACGTTTATAGTAGTGGGGGTATACAGTGGACGTCGTTTCAATATATTGTGGCGGAAGAGAGTATTTTAGTGTAATATTTAGCACATTGTCATGGAATACACAGCTTAGATACTACAGGCTTGCTAGGCTAATTAGCTTGCACGCCGATGTTTTATATATTTACGTGCCGAGTATGTGTGTGTTTTGAATTCTGAGGCCACGTTTATAGTAGTGTGAGGTATACAGTTCGTTTCAATATATTGTGGCGGAAGAGAGTATTTTAGTGTCATATTTATTGTCATGAGATACTCCGCTTGTCGGCTAACGTGTAACGTGCGCGGACTGATGACGACATCAACTCGACTTGAGACATTCGCAGCAGCATAAGAAGTCAATTAAACTTGACGGACATTATATCGACGATAATTATCGATATCGAATTATATGAAAATAATTTTATAATTTTATCGCGATAACGTTTTTGGTCATATCGCCCAGCCCTACATCTAACCCTCTACAACCAGTAACCACCCAGACATACAGCATCTAACCCTCTACAACCAGTAACCACCCAGACAGCATCTAACCCTCTACAACCAGTAACCACCCAGACATACAGCATCTAACCCTCTACAACCAGTAACCACCCAGACAGCATCTAACCCTCTACAACCAGTAACCACCCAGGCAGCATCTAACCCTCTACAACCAGTAACCACCCAGACAGCATCTAACCCTCTACAACCAGTAACCACCCAGACAGACAGCATCTAACCCTCTACAACCAGTAACCACCCAGACATCATCTAACCCTCTACAACCAGTAACCACCCAGACAGCATCTAACCCTCTACAACCAGTAACCACCCAGACATACAGCATCTAACCCTCTACAACCAGTAACCACCCAGACAGACAGCATCTAACCCTCTACAACCAGTAACCACCCAGACAGACAGCATCTAACCCTCTACAACCAGTAACCACCCAGACAGCATCTAACCCTCTACAACCAGTAACCACCCAGACAGCATCTAACCCTCTACAACCAGTAACCACCCAGACAGCATCTAACCCTCTACAACCAGTAACCACCCAGACAGACAGCATCTAACCCTCTACAACCAGTAACCACCCAGACATACAGCATCTAACCCTCTACAACCAGTAACCACCCAGACAGCATCTAACCCTCTACAACCAGTAACCACCCAGACAGCATCTAACCCTCTACAACCAGTAACCACCCAGACATACAGCATCTAACCCTCTACAACCAGTAACCACCCAGACAGCATCTAACCCTCTACAACCAGTAACCACCCAGACAGACAGCATCTAACCCTCTACAACCAGTAACCACCCAGACAGACAGCATCTAACCCTCTACAACCAGTAACCACCCAGACATACAGCATCTAACCCTCTACAACCAGTAACCACCCAGACAGCATCTAACCCTCTACAACCAGTAACCACCCAGACAGCATCTAACCCTCTACAACCAGTAACCACCCAGACAGCATCTAACCCTCTACAACCAGTAACCACCCATACATACAGCATCTAACCCTCTACAACCAGTAACCACCCAGACAGACAGCATCTAACCCTCTACAACCAGTAACCACCCAGACAGCATCTAACCCTCTACAACCAGTAACCACCCAGACATACAGCATCTAACCCTCTACAACCAGTAACCACCCAGACAGCATCTAACCCTCTACAACCAGTAACCACCCAGACAGACAGCATCTAACCCTCTACAACCAGTAACCACCCAGACAGACAGCATCTAACCCTCTACAACCAGTAACCACCCAGACAGCATCTAACCCTCTACAACCAGTAACCACCCAGACAGACAGCATCTAACCCTCTACAACCAGTAACCACCCAGACATACAGCATCTAACCCTCTACAACCAGTAACCACCCAGACATACAGCATCTAACCCTCTACAACCAGTAACCACCCAGACAGCATCTAACCCTCTACAACCAGTAACCACCCAGACAGCATCTAACCCTCTACAACCAGTAACCACCCATACATAGGGATGGGAATTGATAGGATTTTATCGATACGATTCCATTATCGATTCTGCTTATCGATTCGATTCTTTATCGATTCCCTTATCGATACCTGATCAATTTATAATTTAAATAAATAAATTGAAAATGCAACAGAACTACATTTAGTCATTTAGCTGACGCTTTTATCCAAAGCGACTTACAAGTTCTGTACGACAAGCCATCAGGAAGGGCACAACTCTATCAGCTGAGCAACAATGTTCATCAAAGTGTTGAGTGCTAAAGTGTAGGTTAGTTTATTAGGACAAGTGCATGACAGTACGGTTAGTTAGGGTTAGATATATATTTTTTTATTCAGATAATGGTTGAAGAAGTGCGTCTTTAGTCGACGGCGAAAGATTGGATGGGTTTCGGCTGTCCTAACTGGGGTGGGTAGTTCATTCCACCATTGTGGGGCAAGGACTGAGAATAGGCGACTTCTCTTTGATGACCCTCCCGGAGCTCGGATAGGAGTAGGTCTGAGGCGGCCAGAAGATGCAGAGCGTAGGGGTCTAAGCTGGTTAGAATAACATGCAACTTGACATTTCTGATTGTCATTTATTGTTGAGCCCCCATGTCAGAAAAATACAAAAACTGTAAAAAATAAAACATTAACTATAGCCTACACTTAAATAAAATAATGTATTTGAGATTCTCTTAAAATGTATTTATTTTTTTATTCTTAAACTAATTTAATCTATTGAATAACAGGTTGTTATTCCTCTGACTTCTGTCTCTCACTCACACACTCTCTCTCTCACACACACACACACACACACACACACACACACACACACACACACACGCACACACACACACACACAGAGAGAGAGAGCTCCCCGGGCCCCTGTCCTATAAGGTATTGGCTTGTGTTGCTACACGGACACATTTGTATGTTGCACCACTGTACTTCCTGGCTTACAGTCTTGTAAACAAACATTCCGTCTCTCATTATATGTGAACTAAAGAGTACAAGGTTTACACAACAGCCCCCACCTGCTGTTTTATTGTATTTGTACCTGTACTATCCGCTGTCAGCTGTTTATCTCTCTTTGTGAGCTTGATTAAATAGCGTTAGCTCACGTTAGCTCCGCGGCTAATTTTAGCTCAGCCTGATCTAAATCAATGACTAGGTTCTAAAGCATTCAAGTAGTTTTCACTGCACATAGAAGTAGCCAAACAGCAGGAGCATTTCGGGAGCATATTACCAAAACCCAGGCAATTTCGAGCCATTAAGGAATCAAATAGAGTCTGCCATGGCTACATGCTAACGGCTAACATTATTGCGCAACTGTAGGCAGCGATAAGGGAATCGAAAGTCACGGGAGCCACACGGTTCCAGGCATCGGCCAATTAGGAACCGGTTCCCGTTGGGAACCGGTTTTCGATTCCCATCCCTACCCATACAGCATCTAACCCTCTACAACCAGTAATCACCCAGACAGCATCTAACCCTCTACAACCAGTAACCACCCATACAGCATCTAACCCTCTACAACCAGTAACCACCCAGACATACATCATCTAACCCTCTACAACCAGTAACCACCCAGACAGACAGCATCTAACCCTCTACAACCAGTAACCACCCAGACAGCATCTAACCCTCTACAACCAGTAACCACCCAGACAGACAGCATCTAACCCTCTACAACCAGTAACCACCCAGACAGACAGCATCTAACCCTCTACAACCAGTAACCACCCAGACATACAGCATCTAACCCTCTACAACCAGTAACCACCCAGACAGCATCTAACCCTCTACAACCAGTAACCACCCAGACAGCATCCAACCCTCTACAACCAGTAACCACCCAGACAGCATCTAACCCTCTACAACCAGTAACCACCCAGACAGACAGCATCTAACCCTCTACAACCAGTAACCACCCAGAAAGACAGCATCTAACCCTCTACAACCAGTAACCACCCAGACAGCATCTAACCCTCTACAACCAGTAACCACCCAGACATACAGCATCTAACCCTCTACAACCAGTAACCACCCAGACAGCATCTAACCCTCTACAACCAGTAACCACCCAGACAGACAGCATCTAACCCTCTACAACCAGTAACCACCCAGACAGACAGCATCTAACCCTCTACAACCAGTAACCACCCAGACAGACAGCATCTAACCCTCTACAACCAGTAACCACCCAGACAGCATCTAACCCTCTACAACCAGTAACCACCCAGACAGCATCTAACCCTCTACAACCAGTAACCACCCAGACAGACAGCATCTAACCCTCTACAACCAGTAACCACCCAGACAGACAGCATCTAACCCTCTACAACCAGTAACCACCCAGACATACAGCATCTAACCCTCTACAACCAGTAACCACCCAGACAGCATCTAACCCTCTACAACCAGTAACCACCCAGACATACAGCATCTAACCCTCTACAACCAGTAACCACCCAGACATACAGCATCTAACCCTCTACAACCAGTAACCACCCAGACAGCATCTAACCCTCTACAACCAGTAACCACCCAGACAGACAGCATCTAACCCTCTACAACCAGTAACCACCCAGACATACAGCATCTAACCCTCTACAACCAGTAACCACCCAGACAGCATCTAACCCTCTACAACCAGTAACCACCCAGACAGACAGCATCTAACCCTCTACAACCAGTAACCACCCAGACAGACAGCATCTAACCCTCTACAACCAGTAACCACCCAGACATACAGCATCTAACCCTCTACAACCAGTAACCACCCAGACAGCATCTAACCCTCTACAACCAGTAACCACCCAGACAGCATCCAACCCTCTACAACCAGTAACCACCCAGACAGCATCTAACCCTCTACAACCAGTAACCACCCAGACAGACAGCATCTAACCCTCTACAACCAGTAACCACCCAGAAAGACAGCATCTAACCCTCTACAACCAGTAACCACCCAGACAGCATCTAACCCTCTACAACCAGTAACCACCCAGACATACAGCATCTAACCCTCTACAACCAGTAACCACCCAGACAGCATCTAACCCTCTACAACCAGTAACCACCCAGACAGACAGCATCTAACCCTCTACAACCAGTAACCACCCAGACAGACAGCATCTAACCCTCTACAACCAGTAACCACCCAGACAGACAGCATCTAACCCTCTACAACCAGTAACCACCCAGACAGCATCTAACCCTCTACAACCAGTAACCACCCAGACAGCATCTAACCCTCTACAACCAGTAACCACCCAGACAGACAGCATCTAACCCTCTACAACCAGTAACCACCCAGACAGACAGCATCTAACCCTCTACAACCAGTAACCACCCAGACATACAGCATCTAACCCTCTACAACCAGTAACCACCCAGACAGCATCTAACCCTCTACAACCAGTAACCACCCAGACATACAGCATCTAACCCTCTACAACCAGTAACCACCCAGACATACAGCATCTAACCCTCTACAACCAGTAACCACCCAGACAGCATCTAACCCTCTACAACCAGTAACCACCCAGACATACAGCATCTAACCCTCTACAACCAGTAACCACCCAGACAGACAGCATCTAACCCTCTACAACCAGTAACCACCCAGACAGCATCTAACCCTCTACAACCAGTAACCACCCAGACATACAGCATCTAACCCTCTACAACCAGTAACCACCCAGACAGCATCTAACCCTCTACTAGGGCTGGGCGATATGGCCTAAATATGATATCACGATATTTTCTGACCTTTCGGCGATACACGATACACATCACAATGTTTTTCTTTTTTTCCCCAAACAATTCATTATGAGGCTTACCAAGACAGTATTTGAGTTTGCAAGCTAACATTAAAGACTAAATAAAATACCCATGCATTTAGCATTTTTATATTATATATTAGATTTAGATTATTGGATTATTAGATTATATATTGCATATATTTAGCAATGAGATATTATATGATTTAGATATGAAATATGATTAATTGAAAATGGGGGACCCTGATGTAAACAAGACGAAAGACTTTCTCTGGTCTGCATCCCCTTAACAATTGTATGTATTGAGCTGTACTGTACCCATTCTGCAATATGTTAATAAAGTTTTAAATCAATCAATCAATCAATAAATAGCATTTTAGCATTTTTATGAAACTACTGTATATTTGTATGTCTCTAAATGTTTTGATGAATTGAAAATGGAGGACCCTTATGTAAAAAAGCCGAAAGTATTTTTCTGGTCTTCATCCCCCAGTCCACTGTTGTTGTATTGAGCTGTACTGTATTGTACCCATTCTGCAATCGTTAATAACGTTTTCATTCATTCGATCATTCAGCCGGCAACATAATAATTTTGATTGACAGTCGAGTCTGCCAATTACGTCACACCGATTGAACCCGCCCTGCTGTTCTTAGCACCAATCGGCAAGCTCTATGCGTTTTTTACTTACGCAATTGATTTTGACGAGAGCTGAGCTCAGCTCAGCTCAACGACAACAACAGCTCCCTGCGGCAGACGAGTGATTACCAGCGCACCGCAGCATGACTAAACAAGCCATAATGATTTTATTGCAACGAATGTTATAATAAAAGCCTTTCCATACATCTGTCTGATTGAAAACTTTATTAACAGACCGCAGAATGGGCATGCACAACTCCGCACGGGCTGAGATATGAACAGTAACGCTTGCTATCTATGTCGTCATCGGACATTGCTATGTTTGGGTAAATACGCTAATGTTATTGAACGTGTAACTATATAACGTTAATGCCACAAAACGAATGCCTTTGTTAATAATAATTAGTAACTTTGATGCAGTAGTGTGTGTGGGGGCGGCGTTGTTCAAAAGTTTGAACGGGTGTGGACCAGATTGACGCGACACAATCCTCTTGGGCAAAACATCACGATATCCACAATACGTTAAAAAAGTGTATCGTTAATGAACTGTACCCGATATTTATATAATATCGTCATATCGCCCAGCCCTACCCTCTACAACCAGTAACCACCCAGACAGACAGCATCTAACCCTCTACAACCAGTAACCACCCAGACAGACAGCATCTAACCCTCTACAACCAGTAACCACCCAGACAGCATCTAACCCTCTACAACCAGTAACCACCCAGACAGACAGCATCTAACCCTCTACAACCAGTAACCACCCAGACATACAGCATCTAACCCTCTACAACCAGTAACCACCCAGACATACAGCATCTAACCCTCTACAACCAGTAACCACCCAGACAGCATCTAACCCTCTACAACCAGTAACCACCCAGACAGCATCTAACCCTCTACAACCAGTAACCACCCAGACAGCATCTAACCCTCTACAACCAGTAACCACCCAGACAGCATCTAACCCTCTACAACCAGTAACCACCCAGACAGACAGCATCTAACCCTCTACAACCAGTAACCACCCAGACAGCATCTAACTAGGGCTGGGCGATAAAACGATAACGATAACTATCGCGATAAATTATTTCCTCGAAATAAACATGAAACGTGGTCGCAAAGTTTCGATATATCGATTTTCCAAGCTTGGCTCCGTTCAGCCTCGGCTCACCACACTCACTAACAACAACCAACGTTACGTGATGACGTATTTACGCACAACAGCTAACAACCAATCAGTGAAGGAGATGGCCGAGAGCGAAGTATACCCGGAAGGAGGTAGGACTCACTCAACAACCAGGCTTGCTAGGCTAATTAGCTTGCACGGCAATGTTTTATATATTTACGTGCCGAGTATGTGTGTGACGTGAATTCTGAGGCCACGTTTATAGTAGTGGGGGTATACAGTGGACGTCGTTTCAATATATTGTGGCGGAAGAGAGTATTTTAGTGTAATATTTAGCACATTGTCATGGAATACACAGCTTAGATACTACAGGCTTGCTAGGCTAATTAGCTTGCACGCCGATGTTTTATATATTTACGTGCCGAGTATGTGTGTGTTTTGAATTCTGAGGCCACGTTTATAGTAGTGTGAGGTATACAGTTCGTTTCAATATATTGTGGCGGAAGAGAGTATTTTAGTGTCATATTTATTGTCATGAGATACTCCGCTTGTCGGCTAACGTGTAACGTGCGCGGACTGATGACGACATCAACTCGACTTGAGACATTCGCAGCAGCATAAGAAGTCAATTAAACTTGACGGACATTATATCGACGATAATTATCGATATCGAATTATATGAAAATAATTTTATAATTTTATCGCGATAACGTTTTTGGTCATATCGCCCAGCCCTACATCTAACCCTCTACAACCAGTAACCACCCAGACATACAGCATCTAACCCTCTACAACCAGTAACCACCCAGACAGCATCTAACCCTCTACAACCAGTAACCACCCAGACATACAGCATCTAACCCTCTACAACCAGTAACCACCCAGACAGCATCTAACCCTCTACAACCAGTAACCACCCAGGCAGCATCTAACCCTCTACAACCAGTAACCACCCAGACAGCATCTAACCCTCTACAACCAGTAACCACCCAGACAGACAGCATCTAACCCTCTACAACCAGTAACCACCCAGACATCATCTAACCCTCTACAACCAATAACCACCCAGACAGCATCTAACCCTCTACAACCAGTAACCACCCAGACATACAGCATCTAACCCTCTACAACCAGTAACCACCCAGACAGACAGCATCTAACCCTCTACAACCAGTAACCACCCAGACAGACAGCATCTAACCCTCTACAACCAGTAACCACCCAGACAGCATCTAACCCTCTACAACCAGTAACCACCCAGACAGCATCTAACCCTCTACAACCAGTAACCACCCAGACAGCATCTAACCCTCTACAACCAGTAACCACCCAGACAGACAGCATCTAACCCTCTACAACCAGTAACCACCCAGACATACAGCATCTAACCCTCTACAACCAGTAACCACCCAGACAGCATCTAACCCTCTACAACCAGTAACCACCCAGACAGCATCTAACCCTCTACAACCAGTAACCACCCAGACATACAGCATCTAACCCTCTACAACCAGTAACCACCCAGACAGCATCTAACCCTCTACAACCAGTAACCACCCAGACAGACAGCATCTAACCCTCTACAACCAGTAACCACCCAGACAGACAGCATCTAACCCTCTACAACCAGTAACCACCCAGACATACAGCATCTAACCCTCTACAACCAGTAACCACCCAGACAGCATCTAACCCTCTACAACCAGTAACCACCCAGACAGCATCTAACCCTCTACAACCAGTAACCACCCAGACAGCATCTAACCCTCTACAACCAGTAACCACCCAGACATACAGCATCTAACCCTCTACAACCAGTAACCACCCAGACAGACAGCATCTAACCCTCTACAACCAGTAACCACCCAGACAGCATCTAACCCTCTACAACCAGTAACCACCCAGACATACAGCATCTAACCCTCTACAACCAGTAACCACCCAGACAGCATCTAACCCTCTACAACCAGTAACCACCCAGACAGACAGCATCTAACCCTCTACAACCAGTAACCACCCAGACAGACAGCATCTAACCCTCTACAACCAGTAACCACCCAGACAGCATCTAACCCTCTACAACCAGTAACCACCCAGACAGACAGCATCTAACCCTCTACAACCAGTAACCACCCAGACATACAGCATCTAACCCTCTACAACCAGTAACCACCCAGACATACAGCATCTAACCCTCTACAACCAGTAACCACCCAGACAGCATCTAACCCTCTACAACCAGTAACCACCCAGACAGCATCTAACCCTCTACAACCAGTAACCACCCAGACAGCATCTAACCCTCTACAACCAGTAACCACCCAGACAGCATCTAACCCTCTACAACCAGTAACCACCCAGAC
>NC_140167.1:99838929-99853929 GCF_963971535.1 Notolepis coatsorum | reverse complement strand
TCCATTCTATGTCGCCCTTTCCACCTTCCCCGTGAGTTTACAGCGGTCATCATGACTGCAGTATATATCCCTCCCCAAGCAAACACCGTCAGGTGGGATTTGAAGGTGGGGAGTCTCTGATGGTTTGAAGGAGGGAGTTCCAGAGACGAGGTGCAGTGCGCGAGAAGGCCCGATCACCAACGTGTTTGAGCTTGTATGACGGGACGCGTGTAGCTTATTCCCAGCGGAAGAGTGCGTTGTGTGCTTCCGCGTTTTCTCTGATTGGCCAAGACGCCCATGTGACCATGGCAGCGCGAGAGAGCTGCAGCGCGGAAATAGGCTGTCTATTGCCATTCTCTAAGACAAACTCTAACCTTAACCAGCTCCTTAACAGCGCGTAAACTTAACCCTTCTAACCATAACTAACTCCGAAACAATGCCTAACCTTAACCTTAACCATGCCTAACCTTAACCTTAACCATAACCAACTCCGAAAGAATATTGCCATTCTCTAAGACAAACTCTAACCTTAACCAGCTCCTTAACAGCGCGTAAACTTAACCCTTCTAACCATAACTAACTCCGAAACAATGCCTAACCTTAACCTTAACCATGCCTAACCTTAACCTTAACCATAACCAACTCCGAAAGAATATTGCCATTCTCTAAGACAAACTCTAACCTTAACCAGCTCCTTAACAGCGCCTAAACTTAACCATTCTAACCTTAACCAACTCCGAAACAATGCCTAACCTTAACCTTAACCTTAATGCCTAAACTTAACCGGCGAAAGAATGCACGTTAAAAAAAAAAAAAAAAAAATTGAAGGGATTCGAACTTGTCACCAACGGACCGCAGGACCGCAGCGCTGCCAGTTGAGCTAAGCGTCGAATGAAAATCATCGGGGATTACGGCTACATAATGCCGCAAGCTCTGCCGCTCCGTGGCCGCTCTGCGGCTGCCACGCCTGCCGCAGGGCGTGTCGCAGCCAATCAGGGAAAACGCGGAAGCACTCGGCAGCACTCTTCCTCTGGGAATAAGCAATAAGCTGACGGGACAGTGAAGGAGGCAGTGGCGGAGGACCGGAGGGAACGGGTGGGCAGTAGGGAATAAGAAGATCAGTCAGGTAGGGGGGAGGGGGGGGGGGGGGGCAGGCTATGGAGGGATTTGAAGGTGAGGAGTAGTGTTTTGAAGTTGATACGTTCCTTGATTGGGAGCCAGTGGAGAGAGTGGAGGACAGGAGTGATGTGTTCACGGAACGGGTGTTAGCTGAGTTCTGGACCATCTGCAGTTTATGGAGGGAGCGGGAGGTGATGCCAGTGAGGATGGAGTTGCAATAGTCGAGGCGGGAGGAGATGAAAGCGTGTATGAGGGATTCAGCGGCCAAATGAGAGGGTGGGCTCAAGGATGACACCAAGGTTGCGGGCTAGGGGGGAGGGGGTGATGGTAGAATCATTGATGGAGAGTGTGATGGGTCCGGATCTACCGAGGGTGGTTTTGGTGCCAATGATGAAGAGTTCCGTCTTGTCACTGTTTAATTTGAGGAGGTTATGAGTCATCCAGGTTTGAAGTGCGGTGATGCAGGATTCAATGTGACTGAGGGTTTGTTGTGAGGGGATTGTGTGCCGATGTATAGTTGGGTGTCGTCAGCGTAGCAGTGGGAGTTGAGGTTGTATTTGCGAATGATGTGAACGAGGGGGAGAATGTAGCAGATGAAGAGCAGGGGGTCGAGGACTGAGCCTTGGGGGACCCCCTGTGTGACTGAGGAGTGGGAAGAAGTGTGGCCGGAGAGGGAGATGAATTGATGTCCGTCAGTGAGATAGGAGGAAAACCAGTTGAGTGCTGTGCCCTCAACACCCAGTTGATGCAGCCTTTGGAGGAGGATGGAATGACACACTGTGTCAAAGGCTGCACTAAGATCGAGTATGTGAACTGACTCCCCAGGTCTATAGTCTACCAAATACCAAAAACATATACTTTCCATGAAGAGTGGGAGGAGGCTTACTTTTTTGTTTATTTCAACGCAAAATCAGTCTGTTTGATTTGCAAACAAACCGTGGCTGTGCCGAAAAAGGGAAATTTGGAGCGGCATTATACAACGATGCACAAGAAACACTGCACGGATTTTCCTCCAAAAACAGTCCTACGAAGAACAGCACTCCAGCAGATTAGGTCTTCACTAGTGGGACAACAGTCCACTTTTAGGAAGCCCAACACCAAGGCAAAAGCTGCAACAATTGCATCTTATCGTGTCAGTCACATTCTCGCTAAAAAGAAAAAAATCCTTCAAAGACGGCGACTGTGTAAAAGAGGCATTGACTGCCGCTGCCGATTCACTCTTCGGTAATTCCAAGTATCACACAGAGATTATGGATGCTGTTAAAGACCTTCAGCTGGCACGTAATACTGTGACCCGGCGCTGTGAGGAAATGTCCCAAGATGTGCACGAGCAACTCATGAGGGACATTAATACATGCAAGTGTTATTCCCTGCAGTTCGATGAATCGACTGATATGGTAGATGTGGCACAGTTATGTATTTACATTAGAATGGCCTTTGATGACATGAGCGCAAAAGAAGAGCTGCTCACCATATTGCCTCTTAAAGGATAGACTAAAGGTGAAGACATCTTTCAAGCCTTAATGGAGTTTGCTAAGCAGAGCAAACTGCCCCTCCATAAACTCATCTCTATTACAACCGATGGTGCACCAGCCATGGTTGGCTGTAATAATGGGTTCATCGGACTGTGCAAAAAAAGCGACGATTTCCCGGACTTCCTTAATTACCACTGCATAATTCACCAACAAGTGCTGTGTGCAAAGATTTTAAATATGAAGGAAGTTATGGATATCGCTATGAAGATTGTGTGCTCTGTCAGGGCAAGGAGCCTACAGAGGAGGCTATTTCGTGCACATATGGAGGAGACGGGGGCGGAGCACACAGACCTGCTGCTGCACACAGATGTAAGGTGGCTGAGCAGAGGTACATTTCTGGAGAGATTCAGCGAGTTGCTGCCTGAAATTAAAGAGTTTCTCAAGCTTGCTAAACATGCCGAATATACACATCTAGAGGACAACAACTGGCTTTTCAATTTTGCATTCATAACCGATGTCACTGGCATGCTGAATAACCTGAATTTAGAGCTGCAGGGAAAGGATAAATGTGGAATAAACATGATCAGCTCAGTGAATGCTTTTAAAAGCAAGCTCACCGTGTGGGCGAGAAGGCTGCAACGCAGTGACCTACGCAACTTTCCTCACATGCAAGCAGAACTTCAACATCAGGGTGAGGACACCGCACAGTTTGATTGCACACATTATGAGGAGCAAGTTCAAAGCATCTTCTCAGAGTTTGATAAGCGCTTCACAGACTTTTCAATACTTGAACCTGTTGCAAGCTACATGTGTTTTCCATTTGGAACTGTAGATGTGGATGACATCACATCCAAAGTGGCCACACTGTTTAATCTGGACAGCCATGCTGTGGAGAACGAGATCCTCACACTTCAAACTGACATTGAGATTAAAGCCAGGGCAACACAAGGGATGAAGGCAGAGTTCTGGGAGCTACTGCTGCCTGAGAAGTACGCCAACCTCAGGAGATGTGCCATGAACTTGAATTTTTGTATTTTTTTTAATTATTTTTTTCAACCATTATCTGAATTAAAAAAAAAAATCTAACCCTAACTAACCGTACTGTCATGCACTTGTCCTAATAAACGAACCTACACTGTAGCACTGAACACTTTGATGAACATTGTTGCTCAGCTGATAGAGTTGTGCCCTTCCTGATGGCTTGTCGTACAGAACTTGTAAGTCGCTTTGGATAAAAGTGTCAGCTAAATCAGGGGTTCCCAAACTTTTCAGGCCAGGGCCCAGAAAATAAGGCGTCAGAGAGCCGCGGCCCAATGCACATCGTCTGGCCTTTTTTTTTTTTTTTTTGCCAGGCGACCGATTTTTTAAGCCAAATATCACTTCAATCCTATTAAGTTAGTTCAAGTTAGTTATTCATTTATATGTGCTATTTATGAGAGGGCTAACTTGTTGCAAAATAATAATGATAATAATAATAGCCTCATTAAAATACTATTGTTGCTTCGGTTGTTTTCAGCGTTTTATGTGCATAATCTGTTATTTAGTTTGAAATGTTCGTTGAAATAAGTAGATTTTTCGTTTGTTTATTTATTAAGTTAATATAAAACCATATAGTCACATTTTAGAATACAATAGAATAGAATTTTAGAATACAACTAGAAACACTGTCCTGGCCTGCTTCTAAGTTTAAAAAAAAAAAAAAAAAAATTAAATAAAAAAAAAAAAAAAAAAAAAAAAAATATATATATATATATATATTTTTTTTTTTATCATCTCGCGGCACACCCGTGGCTGCTCGCGGCCCACCTTTGGGTCGCGACCCCGACTTTGGGAACCACTGAGCTAAATGACTAAATGTAAATGTAAATGAACTTAACAGCATTATTTGGATCAACCTACCTGTGTGAGTCTGCTTTCTCTCACATGAAGATCATCAAGTCCAAGTACAGAACCACATTGACAGATGACCATCTTGTGGACTGCCTGAGGCTTGCAACCAGCTCCTACAACCCAGACTTTGAAAAACGAGCTACCTCTTCCCAGTGCCAGCGTTCTCACTAAGGTAGAGACATTTAATAAAACAAAATAAAACAGATAAAGGAGAACTATCAGTGACTGTTGACAGACCTTTTTGGGGAATTGTTTTTTGATTGTATTCCATTTTGCAATGTGACAGCTCTGTTTACACATCATTCCTATTCCCTTTTAACACTTTGATCGCCGGAGACGCCAAAACTCGTCATTCCCCGCCATGCTCATTCTGCCGAAGACGCCGTAACGCGCCTTTGATATCAATATTTCAAAAATCTGTGATCGAAATCATATTTCTCCCCCGGAGACATTATATGTACTGGTGAGCCCCTCTTAATTCTCCAACGGTTCAAGAGCGCCATCTGGTGGCCGATCGGCCGCTCGCTCAAAACAGGAAGTGATGCGGATGAAGTGGTGCTCACCCATATTTCGTCCGGGCACTCACTATCATTAGCAGGACTCCATCTTGACACAATGGATGTCGATCGGTTGCAAATAACTCGATAAACAACATGATTTGGATGTATATACTATTATACAACCTGGAAATGGATTGGGTATTTCTACATCCCATAATAGGAATATCTCTGCTCCACGCTCATCGCCCAACGCTATGAGGAAGCTACGGTAAGATTCAGCATTTTCTTTTGACGTGTTCCATATAAACTGCTCTGATGATCATATCACCCACACTAGATGAATGATATAACGTTGCCCACAGAATTATAAACGACCCCCCGTCCATCCGGTCAACATCAGATCATACTTAGTAACTCCTAGAACCACGTCCAGTTGACAATTTTTATCTCGCACAGATTCCTACCAAACTGTATTTGATCATCAATATAATGCATTTAGGGCTATAAATCAAGTTCTGGAGAAAGCTGCAGAAAACGATAAAAACATACTTATACTTTAGACCGTATTTTAGTATGAATATGTGAATGAAAAAGTATAACGTTGCTACACCCTGAACAATAGATATAGGACGTTGAATGGGCCATAGTAATGTCAATTTAGCAATACAATTTAAAAAGTTATAGCCCTGCAAAGAAGGGGAACTTATCCATGTTAAATAGGGCTGGCGAGGGATGGTAAATTATGAATTTAACCCCGGCGATCAAAGTGTTAATTGTAAATTTTTGTTTTGATTGTATTGTTCCACTTTTTCTTTGGCAATGTAAACACATGTTTTCTCATGCCCATTGAACTGAGTCTGTGTGTGTTGTCAGTGTGTATGCAGAGTGTGAAATAAACGTGAGAAGTTACAGTTAGTCTTATCATTCTTGTAATTCCTACACTACACTGTTACAATGATATATAAAATAGCATATTATATTATATACCCATTCAATATGCACATGACAGAAAATAGTATATGCCATATAATATTTTCTGTCATGTGCATATTGAATGGGTAATACTATACTAGCCTTATGCTGTGCACCTTATGACACTGTGAATATATGTTTCAGTTAGTTAGATAGTAAATTATATTGACCTATTTGTTTACACTGCTTGTGTTGTTTTCACTACCTGTACCCCCCCCCCCCCCTTCCCCCATGCTGCTATGATGCCTGAATTTCCCAAAGGGGATCAATAAAGGAATATCTTATCTTATCTTAGCCGAGAGTAGGACAAATTTGGGCTGGTAGCTCTCGGCTAGGTGGCAAATTAAAAAGTAGATCTTGGTTCAAGGTTGGGCACCCCTGGTCTACTGTATACAGTAGATCTTAGTGAACTTACTCCCCAGGTCTATAGTCTACTGCAGGGGTCAGCAACCTTTTTGACATGGAGTGCCTGTTTGAAATATAGTTGTAACTAGTGTGCCTCAACAATATTCCATGCATCGTAATTTTTTTCTTCTCATAATCAGGTATTTTTAATGATAATTTTTACATTATTACATCATTATTGTTATTGTTATTATTAACAATATTATTATGATGGTTGTATCAACCCTAAATCTGAGTTGGGGGGGGGGGGATGCAATGCAGACAAACAGCTGCATACAGTGCAACCATTTCACTCACATTTGCCCATTCATTTTTGGACACATCACACATCATCGGTGTGTGTACTGTACGTGTGCTGTCATAGCTCCACCTACAGGCCTAATGGAGAACACCAGGAGAACACCAGGATGTGAATGGAGGGTGAATGTGAGGTATATCGTGTAAATAAGTTTTGATTGATCGCAAGACTACACTGTAAAAAAAAGAATAATAATAAGTTACCAGAACTTAAAAATATTGAGTTCAGTTACTGTGCATTAAGGTTTTCAGTTTTCAATCCATAATAAGTTAACAGAAAAATAAGTACACAACCACATTATTTCAACCTAATAAAACTATGTTTATTGTCATTGTTTTAAGAACACAAGTTGACTTGGTAATACTCACATTTTGAGTAAAAAAAAATGGCTTTTAACATGTGCAATGTTCAATGAAATAGAAAAATAAATAATAAAAATTGTTGATTAATCCCACTGGTCACAATGGTGACCGTCATAATGTTTTTGTTTTAAGGCTCTGCAAATGTTACTGAATGATGTAGCAATGTATTTCCAGCTAAATTGAAATAATAAACAAATAAAGGGTCTCAATTAAATATGTGGTAGTAAAAAGAACCTGTGGAAGGATTTCAACAAGATAAATGCGACAACAGTGCAAAATATTTCACTATAATATTTCAGAGAATTTTTTATTTTTATTTTTTTTACTGCTGCTGCCCCCTGTGCCTATGCAAATGCCCCCGCGTGCCTATGCAGGGTTGCCTACCCCTGGTCTACTGTATACAGTATCTCTTAGTGAACTTACTCCCCAGGTATATAGTCTACTGTATACAGTATCTCTTAGTGAACTTACTCCCCAGGTATATAGTCTACTGTATACAGTATCTCTTAGTGAACTTACTCCCCAGGTCTATAGTCTACTGTATACAGTATCTCTTAGTGAACTTACTCCCCAGGTATATAGTCTACTGTATACAGTATCTCTTAGTGAACTTACTCCCCAGGTCTATAGTCTACTGTATACAGTATCTCTTAGTGAACTTACTCCCCAGGTCTATAGTCTACTCTATACAGTATCTCTTAGTGAACTTACTCCCCAGGTCTATAGTCTACTGTATACAGTATCTCTTAGTGAATTGACTCCCCAGGTCTATAGTCTACTGTATACAGTATCTCTTAGTGAACTTACTCCCCAGGTCTATAGTCTACTGTATACAGTATATATTAGTGAACTTACTCCCCAGGTCTATAGTATACTGTATACATTATCTCTTAGTGAACTTACTCCCCAGGTCTATAGTCTACTGTATACAGTATCTCTTAGTGAACTTACTCCCCAGGTATATAGTCTACTGTATACAGTATATCATAGTGAACTTACTCCCCAGGTCTATAGTCTACTGTATACAGTATATCATAGTGAACTTACTCCCCAGGTCTATAGTCTACTGTATACAGTATCTCTTAGTGAACTTAC
The DNA here is from genome assembly GCF_963971535.1 of Notolepis coatsorum. Lineage (NCBI taxonomy): Eukaryota > Metazoa > Chordata > Actinopteri > Aulopiformes > Paralepididae > Notolepis > Notolepis coatsorum. The sequence continues at coordinate 99,845,834 of NC_140167.1, read as the reverse complement.
TCCCCAGGTCTATAGTCTACTCTATACAGTATCTCTTAGTGAACTTACTCCCCAGGTATATAGTCTACTGTATACAGTATCTCTTAGTGAATTGACTCCCCAGGTCTATAGTCTACTGTATACAGTATAGCATAGTGAACTTACTCCCCAGGTCTATAGTCTACTGTATACAGTATCTCTTAGTGAACTTACTCCCCAGGTCTATAGTCTACTGTATACAGTATATATTAGTGAATTGACTCCCCAGGTATATAGTATACTGTATACAGTATATCATAGTGAACTTACTCCCCAGGTATATAGTATACTGTATACAGTATATCTTAGTGAACTTACTCCCCAGGTCTATAGTCTACTGTATACAGTATATCTTAGTGAATTGACTCCCCAGGTATATAGTATACTGTATACAGTATATCTTAGTGAACTTACTCCACAGGTCTATAGTCTACTGTATACAGTATATCTTAGTGAATTGACTCCCCAGGTATATAGTATACTGTATACAGTATATCTTAGTGAACTTACTCCCCAGGTCTATAGTCTACTGTATACAGTATATCTTAGTGAATTGACTCCCCAGGTATATAGTATACTGTATACAGTATATCATAGTGAACTTACTCCCCAGGTATATAGTATACTGTATATGTAACCAGGTCAATTGGACATTGTTTATTATTATTATTGGGGTTTGAAATGTCACCAAATCCTGTTTATAAATGTCTCCAAGGGTTACTATTGTTTATTATTTTATTAAGGATTGAAATGTTATCAAATCCTGTTTACAAATGTCTCCAAGTGGTTATTATTATTTATTATTTCTTTATACCAAAGGCACTTTTATTTGAACGTAACTTGGAAAGTTCACGTTCAAGAGTGTAGCACTTCAGGTATTCGCGCGTGTTAGGAGCAGCCTTCCGGTTTGGGTTCAGTTTACGACACGAACTCAACGTGGAGGTATGTGTATTACTGTGACGCGCCGCACTATTGTGTTTCATACTGTTGTATATATTTTGTATAAGAATTTAATGTAAATAGATAATAATGACTCGATAGTGTTGTGATGAACGGTGTGGTTATATTATATGCACAATTGAAGGTTTTAGTCTGTGTATTTCACCGTGGCTATATAGTCAATTGGTTGTTCTTTGTCAACAGACTTGACGAGTGAATGTATTGTGACGCTGTTCCTTTTGTGGCATTGACCACCCGTTCCATGCAGGTATGAGCCTTAATATGTGATTTATTGTGCAAATATAATTGTTTATCAGTTTATGACACGAACTCAACGTGGAGACTTGACGAGTGAATGTATTGTGACGCTGTTCCTTCTGTGGCATTGACCACCCGTTCCATGCAGGTTGGTGACTCCATTGCAGATCACCAAATAAAAGACTGAACAGTGTCCATGTGTGCTGACTTCTCACTTCGCATCACAACCAGAACACAACGCAGGAGAACACGGACAGAACATCCGTTACATTGGAGCCGATGACCCGAATTAATCAAGGAGATCGACATCAGATCGTTCGCCGGGGGAACTGCAGACTGTAGACTGCAGGCCACAGTCAACCAACACAGCCTTCATCAATGATGAGACGCTGCCATCTAGTGGCCGGTGAAAAGAACCTCACCCTACGGGGCTTCAGTCAGTGAAGGTATGTCACAATAGACAGTGGTGAAACGCTGCCATCTAGTGGCCGGTGAAAAGAACTTGTCATCCTACGTGGCTCAAGCATAGTGGTATGCACAGCAGACAGTGAATGGCCCTGGAGAGGTGGAAAGGCTACTGTTTTGTAAATTGTGAACAGACAATGAATGAACTGAAGAAGAGAAAGACATGAAGATGAGGATGCATGTCAGTGGATGTGCAGAAGACATTTAGATATTAATTGTATATATAATAGATAAGGGTTTATTTATTTGATTGGTTAACCCCTTATGTAAAGTCATTCCTATTCAATTTTTTTTTCATTTTCTTTCTACTACAGTATTTAAAATACCTGAACAGGTTATTTAATTTTGTTTCTTCTTCTGTTGAGTCAGAACACCTAAGGGTGAGAGTAGGACAATGGCAGAAGGGGGGAATACAGATGTAGTAGTTGATATTGAATTGATTGGGGAGGGGGGATTTTACAACCGGCTCTCAGAGACGGAAGCAACAGGACCAGATCCAGTGACAATTGACAGAGAGCCCCCTATATTCAGGGGTGATAATTCAGACAAATTCACTGTTTATGAGTGGGAGATTTTGGTTACCTCATACATGAGGAAACGAGCCACTCCAGTTGGTGAGCAATCACAGGAGATTCTATCTAAGCTCATGGGTAAAGCAGATGTGGTAAGGATAAAGTTGCGTAACAACAAGTCTATTGACCACACAAGGAACCCTCACATGATTTTTGACATACTAAAACAATATTTTGGTGAACTGTCATACTCAAGCATGCCCCTGGCGGTCTTTTATGGTACACTACCAAGGCCAGGCGTTACAGTGCAGACTAAAGTGCCAGCCAGCGCCGCAGCTCGGGTGCCTGACACACAGCGCCGGTTGTGCAGGGTTTGTAATTCTCCTGACCATTCCACTCCTTCCCACTGCAGAGGGGAGAACAGATGTTTGAGATGTTTGTCTCCCGGGCATTGGAAGAGGGATTGTCCTCAGCAGCCCAACCAGCGGCAGACTCCGCCCGGTGACAGCACTGGTGGTCAGTCTCGTCCTTTAAACGGCTAAACACACACCTAGAGAGGGGTGGTGTGGGTGGTATGGAGCACTAGAGACCCAGTATATAATTTTTTTTGGAGCCAGTGGGTGTTAGTGGGGGGTTTCAATTTTTCTCTATACACTCAGATGCTAGATACCTCCTGTTGCAGGAGTGATAGCTCAGGAACGAGTGTGAGGGATGGAGCTAGAGCCTGGAGCACTAGAGACCCGGTTAGATAATTTTTTTTCTTAGTAGGTGTCTATCATTTCTTTAATAAGTGCCAAGAATGGTGTGGCGTATCAGGCGTCGTGCTGGTCTAAGGGAATTCTGAGACTTGATCAATCTTTTTTATTCTCTGAACCTCTTTTGGGGGTGACTTTTGAGTCGACTAGGGGACTAGGTCCTTGTATCTTGTGCCAGTTTAGGTTAGTGGTAGACTACCTATATATTTTTTTTCTCTTTGTATGTCCCCCTTGCTCTGCTGACACAGGATGTTGGTGAAATTTCAGGGGGGGTGAATGTAACCAGGTCAATTGGACATTGTTTATTATTATTATTGGGGTTTGAAATGTCACCAAATCCTGTTTATAAATGTCTCCAAGGGTTACTATTGTTTATTATTTTATTAAGGATTGAAATGTTATCAAATCCTGTTTACAAATGTCTCCAAGTGGTTATTATTATTTATTATTTCTTTATACCAAAGGCACTTTTATTTGAACGTAACTTGGAAAGTTCACGTTCAAGAGTGTAGCACTTCAGGTATTCGCGCGTGTTAGGAGCAGCCTTCCGGTTTGGGTTCAGTTTACGACACGAACTCAACGTGGAGGTATGTGTATTACTGTGGCGCGCCGCACTATTGTGTTTCATACTGTTGTATATATTTTGTATAAGAATTGAATGTAAATAGATAATAATGACTCGATAGTGTTGTGATGAACGGTGTGGTTATATTATATGCACAATTGAAGGTTTTAGTCTGTGTATTTCACCGTGGCTATATAGTCAATTGGTTGTTCTTTGTCAACAGACTTGACGAGTGAATGTATTGTGACGCTGTTCCTTTTGTGGCATTGACCACCCGTTCCATGCAGGTATGAGCCTTAATATGTGATTTATTGTGCAAATATAATTGTTTATCAGTTTACGACACGAACTCAACGTGGAGACTTGACGAGTGAATGTATTGTGACGCTGTTCCTTTTGTGGCATTGACCACCCGTTCCATGCAGGTTGGTGACTCCATTGCAGATCACCAAATAAAAGACTGAACAGTGTCCATGTGTGCTGACTTCTCACTTCGCATCACAACCAGAACACAACGCAGGAGAACACGGACAGAACATCCGTTACATATACAGTATAGCATAGTGAACTTACTCCCCAGGTCTATAGTCTACTGTATACAGTATCTCTTAGTGAACTTACTCCCCAGGTCTATAGTATACTACTATACTATATAGTATAATATACTCAGAACTCTTTGAAATCTCACCTGATACCACCTAGAGAGCTAGTTTCAGAGTGTGGTGCTGAGTACCAAGTATCTCATCTCATGGCCCACCAAGTATCTCATGATGCAGCAGTTAAGGTGTTGATACCATTCAGCACCACATACTAGGGCTGGGCGATATAACGATAACGATAAATATCGCGATATATTTTAATAATCGACATCGAATATCGAAATAAAAAAAAAATCGAAAAATCGTTTTTTTTTTTTTTTTTTACCTGCAACAGGGCAGTTTTAAAACCAGAGACAGTGGACAGACTTGTCTTTCGTGCTTGCAACTTAAAGTAATGGCTTTGCTTGTCCAAATGACAATACTGACCAAATTCAGATTTCTTTTTCTCTTGTCCATTTATTTTGTTTGCTTTCTAATTTAAAATACATTTTGAAACCGTCTGTACACAGTAGGCTATGTGTGCTAGCAGAACTAGACTCCAGTCACGAGTCACAGTGCACATGTGCGGTGGTTTGTCCACCAAAAAAGCACCAAAAGATAGAAAATAAACTAGCAGAGCCAGAACTGTTCAACTCCTCTGGAGCCACAGCCAGCAGAGAAGCCGGTTTACTTTAGCTTTTAAACCAGCTGCAGCCTGAGAACTGGAGTGTGAGGGGATGTAACACTAAAGATGGCGGCAATGACAAAGAATTGCTGCAAAATAAACATACATCTGTTGTTAAAAAAATAATTTTTTTTTTTTTTTTATATACTTATAACAATTCGATAATTATCGATATCGAGAAATAAAATAAAATTATCATATCGTTATCGCGATATGATTTTTTTCCATATCGCCCAGCCCTACCACATACAGTATCTGTGTGAAGCTGGTTTTTCATCCATGACAGCTCTGAAAACAAAATATAGGGCCAATTTGAAAGGTCACGATATTGGTGTTATTTCAATAAATTTAAACATGGCCCATTTCATGGTACCTACTCTACTCTACTCTACTATACTCTGCCTTTTCGGTTTTCCATTGCCAATATTTGTGGATAGTACCTGGTACCGGGTATTTTTTTGGTCTGCTTTTTTTCGAGGTTCCAAGCGGGTAGAAGTGATACCAAAAAAGTGACAAATCGGGATGATTAAAGTATTTCTATTCTATGATGCCAGTGCCTTATTAGCCAACTACACGTAAGCTAACAAAATCTGCGATCTTTTTTGAGAGACTAAACTCTTTGTTCTCGGTGTTGATGTTGGTTTTGTTTCATCAATAAATGACGCAGAGTACACTGTGAAGGTATCTTCATAGCTGTATAGCTAGCTACGATACGTGTGTGTGTGTGTGTGTGTGTGTGTGTGTGTGTGTGTGTGTGTGTGTGTGTGTGTGTGTGTGTGTGTGTGTCACGTTGAAATCACGGCGCCCTCGCTATGACGATCAGCTACACTGACGGCGGGTACTACTACTGTACCTGCAGGGGAAAACGAACGAAGTACCAGGTACCAAAAGCGAGTAGAGTAGAGTCGAGTAGGTACCATGCAATGGAAAATAGGCGTAGTGAACTGACTCTCCCCGGGGTATATAGTCTAGTCTCATATTCCATAGTAAGTTTTGCTTTCAGGCCGACAGTCATCGTATAATATGAGTGAACACACACACACACACGCATTCACATACATATAAACGTACATAATGCATAATGTATGCACGCACAAACACACACATTTAAGACACATCCATACACACACACACGCACAACCCCACTGTGCCCCCAGGTGGCATAATATGTGTAATGTATGCCTGCCCAGTGCCCACCAGGGAGGGGGTCTGTCTCCGTGTGTCTGAAATTGTAGCTGATTGCCTAGAAAAAGATCCTGCTGTTTGTACGTCCGTGTGTGTGTGCGTGTGCGTGTGCGTGTGCGTGTGCGTGTGTGTGTGTGTGTGTGTGTGTGTCTGTGGTGAAGAAATTGCTAGCAGGTTGATTTTCATAGGTTATAGTCCTAGAGTGAGTCTGTGTATATTATGCCTCTCATGCTCATAAAACATGTGGGCATAACATGCTTTCCTCTCATAACTGGTGATTCTGAAGAGTGTGCTGTGACTCCATACTAGGGCCTCTCTTAGTCATCACAGCAAAACACACACTCGCCACACCGTGACGTGAGGTCGACAGGACACTCACTGAGAGATCCATTGTTGTGGAGATTTGTTTCTGTGTGTGTGCGTGTGTCCAAAAAGCTGAGACGTGTGTGTGTGTGTGTGTGTGTGTGTGTGTGTGTGTGTGTGTGTGTGTGTGTGTGTGTGTGTGTGTGTGTGTGTGTGTGTGTGTGTGTGTGTAGTCGTCTGGGAGTCAGTGTTCCAGCGCTGTGGGCTCACCTTGGCTACAGTCCCCAACACTCTCTCTCCTCTCCTCCTCTCTCTCTCCTGCCTCTCCACCCATCCTCCTCTATATCATGCCTCTCTTCTTCTCTCCTCTACTATACTATCCTCACCTCTGCCTCTCCTGAGATACTTTGTTAGAATTTGTATAGTCACCTTGCTGTTATTTTATTCTATGCTATTTATTATAATTATATTATTTTATATTATATTGGATGCTGCTATGGTCGAGGAACCACAACAAACCAAATTTCACTCTTGTTTTGCTGTAAAATGTACTGAATGACATGACAATAAAAGGAATCCGAACCATCTCTTCCTCTCCTCTCCTGACCTCTCGTTTCTCCTCTTCTCTCTTCCCATTTCCGC
>NC_140167.1:99819729-99836229 GCF_963971535.1 Notolepis coatsorum | reverse complement strand
ACAGTGTTATAATCCAGTGGTTTTGTCCTGGACCACAAATGAGAAGATCTTGCTGATCATCTGATGCACGGTCAGCTCCCCGGGTGGAGATCTGTCGGTCATGGGGTTGACCTGTGCATTTGTGTGGTATGGGGTTGGTGGTGGCATATGCTGTGTGTATGTGTGTTGTGGGGTTGGCAGGATATGCATTGGCTGGGGGGGGGTTTGCAGGAGGGGGGCAGGTCGAAATTGGGCGGCCTGTGCATATGTGTGATGCATCCTTTGCAGGTTGGGCGTGGGCCTGGCCTGGGGTGCAGGGTGGTCTCTGTTTGTAGCCTGTTGTTCTCTGGGTGCAGAAGGTCTTCTGGGCGTGGCTCTGGGTGGGGTGTTCATCCCTCTGTTGCTCTTGTAGGATGTGGTAGGGCTACGGTTTAGTGCAACGTCTTTCAGGGTCTTTGCGAAGTTAGGGACTGCTCTTTTGAAGATGTGAACATCGTCATGCAGGCTGTCCAGGTCTATGGTGGGGTGAGCTGCCATGTAGAAGTTTTTCTTCAATGCACATTTTCTGGAGATGTGTGCATTAATACTTTGTATGAAGTCTGGGCAGTAATCCCATCTGGGTAGCAGTGCCGAGATTACTACTTTTGCTACGGGAAATGTTGACGTGGCTTTTTCAACTACTTCCATGACAGATTTGGTCACCTCCTCCTCTGTCTGCGTTCTCAAGTTGTTTGTGCCTGTGTGTATTATGATGTGGCTGGGGGATCCCAGGTTTTCTTCTGTCAGTAGTTCTATAGCCCGTTTGGTATTCTGGCACTTTATTTTCTTAACTCTGTGGTTTGGGAAGAGTTTTCCTTCTTCTACGTATCTCCCGTTTGAGTCCATGAGGAGTACAATCTGTGGACCTTCTTGAGGTCTGGTGGGTGATGTTGGAGGTGGGGTGTCTTGAGTCTCTGCTGTTGTTGGTTGGTTGTCCTCATCTTCATCCTGAATTACTGTCTCTGTTTTATGGGGCTGTTCGGTGGTCAGAGCTGGTTTGGCTGTTGACGTCTCTTTGAGGTTTTGCATGTCCTGCCTGATTAGATTGATGTCTTTCGACACCTCTTCCACTTTACCCATGGATGTCCGCATTTCTGTCGACTCCAATTTGGCTATTTGCATCTCTTCTTTGATTTCTTTCAGCTCCAGCCTGAGTTCATTGTTCTGTTTCGACACCTCTTCTATTCTTTCCATGTGTGTTTTCACCAAGGCCCAGAGAGCAGACAGGGAGTCCTTTCGCTCTGTGTTGGGGGGGGGGGGGGGGGGGGGGTCTGTAATTCTTTGCTCAATTTCCACTTGCTTGCGTTCTATCTTTGAAAACATGTCCTTCATTTGTTTTATCTCGGTGAAGCAGCAATGGTCTGTTGTGAGTGGGTCTTCACTGCTTATTTTCTTTAGTGCCGTTTCTCTGATTCTGGGGAAGTCTTTCTCAAAGGGACTTGTGTTGCCCTGAATCACTATCATTCCTGTATGATAGAAGTTTGCAACTGTTTGGTTCTCCCCTGTGTCTATTAACAGTGTTTGTGAGTCCTTGTTTCCCCTTTTTGTAGCAGAGGGATGATGCTCTTGTGTGGCCGCGTGCCATGCCGTATAGTCTTCAGTGTAGAAAATTAGGTTAGATTTGCGTCCAGTGCATTCAAAGTCTGCAAATAGTTTATTTGGCTTGCTCTTTAAAAAATCTTCGTTGTATTTCTTCTTTTCTGCTTTGCTCTTAATTTCTTCTGGGTACAGCACTTTGGGGACTTGCGTTTGGCCCTTATTTGCATTTGTATCAGGGAGTGTGTGTGGCTCAGGTTCCATTGTTGAGGGTTGAAGAACTTCACACCTCTATGTCCTTGCCTGTCAAGGAGTCTGGTTATATCCAGTTTACCAGTTTGTACTTTGTAGATGTTTTAGCTCAAATGTCTGCCTAAAATGTCAGTATTATTCAGTTTTTGGTTTGAGGTAGGCCTCTCTCAGTCCAGGTACTTACTCCGTTATAACTCCAACAAAGCAACAAAACACTGGTCCTTGAGTTTGCCCCTGTGATCATATGACCTTTCCGGTCAATTAGTCCAAAAACAGGTCTTAATTCCAGATTACCCGGATGTGTGGTATGAAAATTATGAGATTGGTATAATCCTCTCTAGCTCCTTGTGTAGAGATATCCAGGTATATTCCAGGTATATTCCTATTTGAGTGTATTTTTCCTATATATCCTATTTGAGTAAGAGCAGGAGCTCTGAAAGACACAACCTCTCTCCTCGAACGTTCACACCCTCTCTCTCTCTCTCTCTCTCTCTCTCCTCCACTACTGTACACAGTGTCACCGTTCCTCCCAGCTGCTGGGCTCCTGACTCGCTTCCAGCACTTTCAGGAGCCGTTGATGTCAAACCTCTGAATAATGTGCGGCTTTTCAATATAACAAACAATACTTGAACATCGTTCTCCGCTCTGCATCGTGTTGCTTTGAAGCTTCGTTACCTCTGAAGAATAAAAGCTGATCTGTTAAAGTGGCGTTGTGCTCAAGTCAAGTCAAGTCAGTTGTGTAGTGTGTGTATTGTGTAGTGTGTGTGTTGTGTTGTGTTGTGTGTGTATTCCTGCATCAATAGAGGCCTCGTACTCAGACTGCCATGTTGGAAGATAAGATAAGCTAAGATAAGATATTCCATTATTGATCCCCTTTGGGAAATGCAGGCGCCATAGCAGTCATAAATATAGGCAATAAACAAAGGTGCAGATGAGGGTATCTAAAAAAAAATGTATAATCTGCATATATATTATATATATTATATCGGTATCGGTAAAAAAAGCCAATAACTTACATGCGTTATATATATTTCTCTTTTAGTGTCAAGTGTCTTGAATAGCAACCGGTATAAAAGTGGGCAAACATTCCAATCCAAACATTCCATGAAAGGTTGACAGCTGGTCGCACTCCTACGCAGAACAGCCTCTACGCCTGGAACGTTGCGGTCCAGAATGTCATCCAACTGTCTGCAAAGGGGTGTTGGTCAAACCACACCTCCAGTGACCTTACAGGAACTATGGAGCATCCCCAGATTTGATCCTGATGACATCACAAACTCAAGGACCGTGTCCCCGACGTCTGGCGTTAGGAGAGAGTGGTGCATCTTCACAAATATACACTCAACTGTCTCGGGGTGACAGGAACAACATGTGAACATGAACAGCATGTCTACACCAGAGATCCCTGTGGAACCCCGACTCTGCAGCCTTAATAGGCGACAATACTCTACTCACTGAGACGTTTACAATTCCCCTTTGTCCTCCATGTTGGAAGATGTACAGTATGGTATGTGTTATTGTGTTGATATGAGAAATATGTAAGGGATAATGTATAGCTACGAGGTCATTGTCGCAAAATAATTGACCGACACAGAGTTTAGAATACCGAGGCGCCTCGCCGACAAGACGAGATCAAAATGCAGACGCAGTTGTTCTGTGGCTCTGTCAGCCCAAATAAAGTTATTATTATTATCGCCGGCAGGTGTGTCTGATTGCACTGATGCAGTGTGTGTCAGTGGGCTTGATTGCTCCAGCTGCGAACAGCGGTCATTATTGCTCGGTTGCACTGATGCAGTGTGTGTCAGTGGGCTTGATTGCGCCAGCTGCGAACAGCGGTCATTATTGCTCGGTTGCACTGATGCAGTGTGTGTCAGTGGGCTTGATTGCTCCAGCTGCGAACAGCGGCCATTAGTGCTCGGTTGCCCCTGGCAGCGGTCCCTTTATCGAGTAATAACGGACCGCTGCTATGGGCAACCGAGTGCTATTGCCCAATCACAATCAAGCATTTCGGCGAATGTTAAAACGCCATGTAATAATACTTTATATATTATAACAAAACATTTAATAACCCAGTATCTTCTTACTTATTATAAACAAGTCACAGTGGATATTTTTTAAGTGGTAACCAATGATTACAGGCAGCCATGTTGGAAGGCCCTAAACATCCCGTGATAGGCCTCTATAGCAGCGGTTCTCAAACTACGGGCCGCGACCCAAGGTGGGGTCGCGGGTAGGTGACAGCGCATTGGCAAAAAATAAATAAAATATGCACGATGAAATGGGCTCGGTGCATTTCCAGCTGCTATACCACTCTGAAGTGAGGTGGTTATCTCGAGGCAGAGTATTAATTTCCCCAAGGGGATCAATAAAGGAATATCTTATCTTATCTTATTAAATCGCTTTTTTTTTTTTTTTTTTTTTACTCAGAGAAGAAGCGCAGATTTTCCTTGCAGACAAAAACAACCCATTGGCAGATAAATGTGCTGATAATGAGCTGGAAACTCCTTTAGTGGCACTCCAGGATAACCAGGGGAGATTTTGGGGTATTTAATCTGCTTTATGGCTTTTTGTAGGAACAGAATGTTGCAAAAAATTATTTGAAGCCCATCATATGTAGCCACTAGAAGGGCTTATTGAACAGTTTCTCCGCCAAAGCGCACGTGAACGCATTTTATTTTTATGTTCTGTATCCATCAGTGGACCAATTGCATGCTTTTGCACAGAGGACAAGAAGCCTTCAGTCGACTCCTTCAGACATTAAGCACCCCCCCCCCCCCCCCCCCCCCCCCACAGCCCAAATGGATTAGTATTCCCTATTTTCAGTGTATGATAGTAAATGGAAAAAGGGCCAATATTGCCTCTACACACCAGTTCTGCCAATTCCAAAAAGACAAGAGCACACATTCCAGAGTGATGCATCACATCACCAAGTGAACAGGAGCGGCTTCCAGGCCCCCTGCCGGTCCCATGCCTCGTCTACACTGGACCGGGCCAGTCGACCGCCCAGTACCCCCCGTCTGTCTGCTGCTCTCTGTGCCAGTCTGTGCCAACAGAGAGAGAGCCGCCGTAGAGCACGCCGTCCCGTCGCCGCGCTCTCCGACAGTGTGTTCCGTTCAGAGTTTCTATTGTCTCTGCCGTGTTCTGTCTGGGGGTGGAGGGCCGTGTTCTGTCTGGGGGTGGAGGGCCGTGTTCTGTCTGGGGGTGGAGGGCCGTGTTCTGTCTGGGGGCGGAGGGCCGTGTTCTGTCTGGGGGTGGAGGGCCGTGTTCTGTCTGGGGGTGGAGGGCCGTGTTCTGTCTGGGGGGCGGAGGGCCGTGTTCTGTCTGGGGGTGGAGGGCCGTGTTCTGTCTGGGGGTGGAGGGCCGTGTTCTGTCTGGGGGTGGAGGGCCGTGTTCTGTCTGGGGGTGGAGGTCTGCCGTGTTCTGTCTGGGGGTGGAGGGCCGTGTTCTGTCTGGGGGTGGAGGGCCGTGTTCTGTCTGGGGGTGGAGGGCCGTGTTCTGTCTGGGGGCGGAGGTCTGCCGTGTTCTGTCTGGGGGTGGAGGGCCGTGTTCTGTCTGGGGGCGGAGGGCCGTGTTCTGTCTGGGGGTGGAGGGCCGTGTTCTGTCTGGGGGTGGAGGGCCGTGTTCTGTCTGGGGGTGGAGGGCCGTGTTCTGTCTGGGGGTGGAGGGCCGTGTTCTGTCTGGGGGTGGAGGGCCGTGTTCTGTCTGGGGGTGGAGGGCCGTGTTCTGTCTGGGGGCGGAGGTCTGCCGTGTTCTGTCTGGGGGCGGATGGCCGTGTTCTGTCTGGGGGTGGAGGGCCGTGTTCTGTCTGGGGGTGGAGGGCCGTGTTCTGTCTGGGGGTGGAGGGCCGTGTTCTGTCTGGGGGCGGAGGGCCGTGTTCTGTCTGGGGGTGGAGGGCCGTGTTCTGTCTGGGGGCGGAGGGCCGTGTTCTGTCTGGGGGCGGAGGGCCGTGTTCTGTCTGGGGGCGGAGGGCCGTGTTCTGTCTGGGGGCGGAGGGAGGGCCGTGTTCTGTCTGGGGGTGGAGGGAGGGCCGTGTTCTGTCTGGGGGTGGAGGGAGGGCCGTGTTCTGTCTGGGGGTGGAGGGCAGGAGGGCAGCGCTGTAGAAGCGGCCTCTTTCAGACTCAATTATGGGCACGACATTGTGTCCTGACTGGTGTGTTTGTATGTGAGCACATGCTCGTACTGACTGTGCATGCGTGTGTGTGTGTGTGTGTCTGTGTCTGTGTGTGCATGCGTGTGTGTGTGTGTGTGTGTGTGTGTGTGTGTGTGTGTGTGTGTGTGTGTGTGTGTGTGTGTAAGTCCTTGCGTATGTGTGTGTGTGTGTGTGTGTGTGTAAGTCCTTGCGTACATGTGTCTGTGCATATGCAAGTGTTGTGTTTGCATGTGACTGTGTGTGTGTGTGTGTGTGTGTGTGTGTGTGTGTGTGTGTGTGTACAGGTTTCCGTTAGAAAAAATTGTTGCCGGTCTCCGTGACCTGCAAGATTTCAATCTACCGGACAAATGAGATTAATTCCGGTCATAGTTTATTGAGCTTTAAAACAATTGATAGGCAGGCTATATAAAGAATGTCATCCTCAAGGCATGTAGATTTATAATATTATTACTTAAAACTAGGCTACTTTTGCGTATACAGTCATTAATATATTCCAAATAAAATAAGTCCCTCGATACTCCGTGCTGCTGCTGACTTGAAATAAAATAGACTGCGTATGTGGGCAGTCGGTCCGACACTAAACAGCAGTCTGTTATAATCACATTTTTATGAGCTAACGAATTCCGTTATATTGGACATTTGTATTAATTATATCAAGCGAAGAACTGAGAAAGCAGAGAGACGGCAACATTATCGTGGTTTGCGTGACGACTCTCTCCACCTCGCAACGACTTATTTGCAAAGAGTATGGCGCTGCAGAGCAGCTGATTCAGCTGTTATTGGCTCTTTTCTGGGAACCGCACAGCAGCGCCCCCCACCCAACATTGAATTGAAAATGGCTGAATTGGAGTACTGCTGGAATACTGCATTGTGCTGATGCTGCTCCGGCTCTGCAGCTTCACAAAAGTTTGCACACCCAGCACTAAGCTCTCGCTGACAACGTCGTTGTCATTATTAGAAGCAACGAGGAAACAAATGTAATGATCGTTTCGTTCATCGCATAGGCTATTTAATTTTAGCCTATTTTAATACAATTCAAATAATCAAATTGTGCTTAGACTCAGGGAATTATTTTCACCGGACATTAAGACCGGAGAGATTAAATATGTCGGACTTCAACAGATTTTGCCGGTCAAATACCGGTAATTACCGGCTAACGGAAACGCTGTGTGTGTGTACACAGTGAACATCTTTCCTGAGTGACAGCACTGTGGTGTTTGAGTGCATGCGCATGAGCGTGTGTGTGAGTGTGTGTGTGTGTGAGTGTGTGTGTGTGTGTGTGTGCGCGTACAGCCAGAGTGGCAGTAATGTTATTGAGCAGGAAGGCATGTTTGTTAAGAGGAGATGAGATCTACGGGGCAAATGGCAGCCAGACACGCTGATAACCCCCCCCGCCCCGTTGGAACCATGCCCAGACACACACACACACACACACACACACACACACACACACACACACACACACACACACACACACACACACACACACACGAGAGGGGGGGGGGAGAACAGGGATTGTAATTGTAAATACTGTAGGAGGTAATGTTGAGGACAGAGAGAGAGAGACATAGATAGAGATAGAGAGAAAGAGAAAGAGAAAGAGAGAGAGAGAGAGAGATAGAGATAGAGATAGAGAGAAAGAGAGAGAGATAGATAGAGAGAGAGAGCGAGAGAGAGCGAGAGAGAGAGATAGAGAGAGAGAGAGAGAGAGAGAGAGAGAGATAGAGAGTGTGATAGAGAGAGAATGTGAGAGAGAGAGAATGTGAGTGATATAGAGTGAGAGAGTAGGGGTGTAACGGTACACAAAAACCACGGTTCGGTACGTACCTCGGTTTTGACGTCACGGTTCGGTTCGGGTTTTCGGTACAGTGGGGGAAAGTTTGGCTTTCCATGTTCCACTCAGGGGTGATGTAGTGTGCAGTAACTAATTGTACTTGTAGAGCTGTCAACGAATATTATATATTGAAATTAATAATCAACTTGTAAAAAAAAAAATATATATATATATATAATAATTATTATATTAGATTGTGAAAAAAACAGCCCCTTAATGATGATGATTCTTTAGCTTTAAGTATTGTTCAGAGACGATTTTGGCTGGCAGGAAGTACTGCTGCAAAAAACAATGTTGGCGCTGCGATGGCAAGCTCCACACTCTCTGCCATTTAACCCCTGGAAACAGTTATTAGCTGATGTTGTAACAATGGAGCTTTCTACAGCTAGATTAAATGGGGCAAGATATCAAACAATAGATAGCTGGAACCATATTCTCTATCAAGTTAGGACATTCAATATATAGCTAGCAGGACATAACTAATTATATCTGTATAATTCCTTTTATTTTTTTATTTTTTTGGTCTTTGTTGACATTTTTGTTCAATTAATTTTCTTCTCAGGCCTATGACGGGGTGGGTTGGGGGGGGGGGTTACTATTATTATTATTATTATTATTATTATTATTATTATTATTATTATTATTATTATTATTATTATTATTATTATTATTATTATTATATTAATTTTTTGTCAACGGTGGTTGGTGCAGGGGTTAGGGGGTAGGAGTTTTTTTTTATTTTAAATGAGGCAAGGGGCAAGCCAATGCATGTAATTGGCAAATAATTTAAATGTATGTTTTTATGTGCATTGTATGTGCATTGTATGTGCATTATATATCCTGCCTTTTCTTCCAAAAAATGAAATAAAAATATATAAAAAAATAAATAAAAAAAAAACAGCCCCTGGTGGGCGGTCGTTAGTGGTTAACATACATATTGGTTCGGTACACAGCCGTCCGGTACAGTACAGTACACACTGAAACGGTTCGGTACACAGCCGTTCGGTACGGTACAGTACACACTGAAACGGTTCGGTACAGTACACACTGAAACGGTTCGGTACGGATACGTGTACCTTTACACCCCTATGAGAGAGTGATATAGAGAGAGAAAGTGAGAGTCGGAGAGTGAGAGAGTGAGAGAGAGGACAAATTAGGGCTGGGCGATATAACGATAACGATAAATATCGCGATATATTTTAATAATCGATATCGAAATTATTTTTTTTTTTTTTTTTTTTTTTTTTTACCTGCAACAGGGCAGTTTTAAAACCAGAGACAGTGGACAGACTTGTCTTTCTTGCCTGCAACTTAAAGTAATGGCTTTGCTTGTCCAAATGACAATACTGACCAAATTGAGATTTATTTTGTTTGCTTTCTAATTTAAAATACAGTTTGAAACCGTCTGTACACAGTAGGCTATGTGTGCTAGCAGAACTAGACTCCAGTCACGGTGCACATGTGCGGTGGTTTGTCCACCAAAAAAGCACCAAAAGATCGAAAATAAACTAGCAGAGCCAGAACTGTTCAACTCCCCTGGAGCCACAGCCAGCAGAGAAGCCTGTTTACTTTCGCTTTTAAACCAGCTGCAGCCTGAGAACTGGAGTGTGAGGGGATGTAACACTAAAGATGGCGGCAATGACAAAGAATTGCTGCAAAATAAACATACATCTGTTGTTAAAAAAAAAATAAAAAAAAAAAATTATACTTATAACAATTTCGATAATTATCGATATCGAGAAATATGATAACATTATCATATCGTTATCGCGATATGATTTGTTCCATATCGCCCAGCCCTAGGACAAATGACGTGAAATATGACGGGGGAGAGATAAACCTTTTCAGTCAAACCCTGGCCTCCCAATCAATACAAACAGATGGGAGATACAGCCTCCCTCCTCCATTCCGCGTTCTCTCTTTCTCCCTCTTTTTTTCTCTCTATCCATCTATACCTCTGCAGATCTCCCTTTTTTGTGACATTTCTAATCACTCTGATTCTCTCTGGCCATCCTCAGTCTATTCTCTCTGGCCATCCTCTGTTTATTCTCTCTGGCCATCCTCTGTCTATTCTCTTTTTATCCATGTTACTAGCTAGCTACATGCCACAATGGGGCTCTAAGGATGCCAGTGTCGGGCGGTCAGTCACACGGTCCGACCACTTTGGTGGCGAGTGCTAGCAAGGACCTGGAGGAATGACAATGTGGCTAGCAAGGAGCTTGAGACATGACAATGTGGCTAGCAAGGAGCTTGAGACATGACAATGTGGCTAGCAAGGAGCTTGAGACATGACAATGTGGCTAGCAAGGAGCATGATGAATGACACCGTGGCTAGCAAGGAGCTTGAGAAATGACAACATCGACAGCAATGAGTTCAAGGGATGACAATATCCCTAGCAAGGAGCTTGAGGAATGACAACATCCCTAGCAAGGAGCTTGAGGAATGACACGACACTAGCAAGGAGCTTGAGGAATGACACGACACTAGCAAGGAGCTTGAGGAATGACAGACACTAGCAAGGAGCTTGAGGAATGACACAGGCACTAGCAAGGAGCTTGAGGAATGACAGACACTAGCAAGGAGCTTGAGGAATGACACAGGCACTAGCAAGGAGCTTGAGGAATGACACAGGCACTAGCAAGGAGCTTGAGGAATGACAGGCACTAGCAAGGAGCTTGAGGAATGACAGACACTAGCAAGTAGCTTGAGGAATGACACGACACTAGGCAGGAGCTTGCGGAATGACAGACACTAGGCAGGAGCTTGAGGAATGACAGACACTAGGCAGGAGCTTGAGGAATGACAGACACTAGGCAGGAGCTTGAGGAATGACAGACACTAGGCAGGAGCTTGAGGAATGACAGACACTAGGCAGGAGCTTGCAGAATGACAATCGATTTGGTGGCAAACCGCTAGTGAAACTAGTGAAGGTTTTGGCTATACAAGCTTAATATTTAACGTTAAAGAACGGTTCCCGTTTAGAACCGGGTATTGGGGGGCATCCCTAGTTCCACCTAGTGTTGTATGAGACGTATTCGTCGTATGGCTGGATGTACCGAGCCGTGACATCCGTACCGTGAAGTCGTGGGACGAATACGCGTACCGTTACACCCCTTGTAATGCAAGTATCATTATATTACACAAAAGATTTGTCATTGGTCCCTTTTTATCCAGTTGTCAGCTAGCATGGCTTGATATCATCACAAACCTTTGAATTTCTCCTCTTGAGTTTAAATTGTGTGCTGTATGCAAGAGCAAACAAGGCCAGGTTATCAACTTGAGAGGGTTAGGCCATAGCAACAAGGCCAGGTTATCCACTTGAGAGGGTTAGGCCATAGCGCTCCTTCCACCACAGTGATCCTTTAGACCAGTGTTTCTCACCTGGTGGGTCGCGACTCAAAGGTGGCTTGCGGGGCCATTTTGAGTGGGTCGCGGATGTGTGTGTAAAAAAAATATTTACCTATCTTTGTGAAAGTGGCTTCTCAGCTCTGGTCCAGCTGAAGACAAAGCAGAGGAACATATTGGACATTGAGCATGACCTCAGAGTTGCTTTGTCTACCATGACCCCAGACTTTGAGACTCTTGTCAGGAGCAAACAACATCCCCAGTTATCCCATTAGTTCCCTGGGATGTTAAGCTAAGAAGGATATATTATTTATTATTATTATTATTATTATTATTATTATTATTATTATTATTATTATTATTATTATTATTATTATTATTATTCTTTTATTTCATTGTGTTTTTAGCCCTAGTTGCACTTTTGTTGCAACCCCAGTTATCTCTCTAGTTCCCCCAAACTTACTGTAGGTCTGTTATGTTAACACTTTAATCGCTGTTGACGCTGAAACACGTCTTTCCCCGCCATGCTCATTTTCCCGAAGACGCTGGACAGCGTCTTTGATATCAATATTTCAAAAATCTGTGATCGAAATCATATTTCTCCCCCGGAGACATGAGATGTACTGTTGAGTCCCTCTCAACTCTACAACGGTTCAAGAGCGCCATCTGGTGGCCGATCGGCGGATCGCCCAGGGGAGAAACAGGAAGTGGAAGCTGGTGCTCATTTAAATTTGGTCCGATCACTCGGTAATAGTCCCAGGACTCGAGCTGATCACAACGGATAGTGATCCGTTACCAATAACTCGATAAACAACATGATTTGGACGTATATACTATTATACAACCTGGAAATGGATGGGATATTTCGACATCCCATAATAGAAAAAATTCTGTTCCACGCTCATCTCCCAACGGCGAGAGGAAGCTACGGTGAGTTTCAGCGTTATTTGTTAATGTCCAATCACATTCCCCACCCACACTCTGCGAATCAGAGGCAGAGTAGGGCGGGTCTTCACAGCACGTCATGTGACATATGCGCCAATCGTGTGACAGCAGGGCTCCGTTGTCTCGAGTTGTTACAGCCTTGTCTGCACGGAGAATTCCACCCCAAAACGCTCGTCTAAACGCAAAATTAAAAGTGAAACCGCAAGACGACTTTTGCGGTTTCTGTTCAGACTTCCATCCCAAAACGCTCGTCTAAACGTAGCCTTAGGTATGTTATGTTAAGCTAAGAAGTCTGCTAAGAAGCATATTATTTATTATTATTTTATTTCATTGGGTTTTTAGCCCTAGTTGCACTTTTGTTGCACTTTTGTTTGTGTTTATTTCATGTTTTTAACAGTGCATGAAATATTGTGTATTACTGCAACAAAAACAAATTGAAATAAATCATAGTGGTTCAAAAATGTGGGTCCCGACTTAATGACTAAGGAACATTTTGGGTCCAGAGGCTCGACCAGGTGAGAACCACTGGTTTAGAGACCAGCTGAGAACCAGTGGTTTAGAGACCAGCTGAGAACCAGTGGTTTAGAGACCAGCTGAGAACCACTGGTTTAGAGACCAGCTGAGAACCAGTGGTTTAGAGACCAGTTGAGAACCACTGGTTTAGAGACCAGTTGAGAACCACTGGTTTAGAGACCAGTTGAGAACCACTGGTTTAGAGACCAGTTGAGAACCACTGGTTTAGACCATGTATTGTGCGGCTGAGACACTGAAGGTGGTTGAACTTGTAACCTAGCAACAACTTTTATCACCAGTATATAATAATATAATAAATTGTTCTACCCTAGCAAAAAAAAGCTAAAAGTAAGTGATTGTAATGTTTAAAATGGCTAATTATATGCTGTATAGTAACAACACTGTAGTCCAGGTTGACCACAGCACTGTAGACCAGAGCACAGCGCTGCCAACATGTCACAGTAAAGCCCTCTCTATTATCTATTACTTAATTTACCACCAACTAGCCCAAGTACTATAAACTAGGATGAGTTATAAACTAGAATGACTTACACAAGGCTTGGATTGTAATGGGAATGAGGGTAGGATACTGATATTCCATCTAGTGATGCCTCTGTAAATCTGCCCCAAATCTACTACCCTCATGTCCCTCATGTCTACTGCCCTCATGTCCCTCATGTCTACTACCCTCATGTCCCTCATGTCTACTACCCTCATGTCCCTCATGTCTACTGCCCTCATGTCCCTCATGTCTACTACCATCATGTCCCTCATGTCTACTGCCCTCATGTCCCTCATGTCTACTGCCCTGTGCAAACCAGCTTGCCCCGGTGTTCACCGCCATATTTAATCAATCCCTGGCGGAGTCAGTAGTCCCTGCCTGCTTCAAGATGTCTACCATCATCCCTGTACCGAAGAAACCCTCCCCAACATGTCCAAATGATTACAGACCGGTGGCACTCACCTCTGTGGTCATGAAATGTTTCGAGAGGCTGGTCAAGGACCACATTTGTGCCTCTCTCCCCAGTGATATGGACCCTATGCAATTTGCATACAGGACAAACAGGTCCACTGATGACGCGGTCTCCCAGGTACTGCACAGCACTCTCTCCCACCTTGACCGTCAGAAGGGGGGCTATGTGAGACTGTTGTTCATTGACTACAGCTCAGCGTTCAACACCATAGTCCCCACCAGACTGGTGGACAAGCTAGGCCTGAGCTCCGCCCTGAGCGCCTGGGTACTGGACTTTCTGAGTGAAAGACCCCAGGCGGTCAGGGTGGGGGGTCAGACCTCCAACACCATCACCCTGAGCATCGGGTCCCCCCAGGGCTGTGTTCTAAGCCCCCTGCTGTACTCACTCTACACACACGACTGTGCGGCCAAGTTCAGCTCCAACTCCATTGTGAAGTTCGCCGACGACACGGTGGTGGTGGGGCTGATCTCGGACAACGACGAGAAGGCCTACCGAGAGGAGGTTGAGGTACTGGAACGTTGGTGCCAGGACAACAGCCTGCTCCTGAACATTGGTAAAACCAAGGAGCTGATCGTGGATTATAGGAGAGGACAGCAGGAGACACACATACCACTGACGATTAACGGGGCTACCGTGGACAGGGTGAGCAGCTTCAAGTACCTGGGGGTCCACATCTCAGAGGACCTGACATGGTCAACACACATAGACACAGTAGTAAAGAAAGCGAAGCAGCGCCTCTACCACCTGAGACAGTTAAGGAAGTTCAGAGTATCGGGGAAGATACTCCAGTCCTTCTACTCAGGAGCTGTAGAGAGCATCTTGACCGGAAACATCACTGCCTGGTATGGGAACAGCACGGCACAGGACAAGAAGGCCCTACAGAGAGTGGTGCGCTCAGCCGAGTGTACCACGGGTATTGCGCTACCTCCCCTGCAGGCTCTATACAACAAGAGGTGCAAATCCAGAGCCTGCAGGATAATGAAAGACCCCCACCACCCCAATAACAGCCTGTTCCAGCTGCTGAGGTCAGGCAGACGCCTGCGAACTCCAGCTACTAGGACGGAGAGGCTTAGGCTAAGCTTCTTCCCCCAGGCCATCAGAGCCTTGAACAATGAACATTGAGAGACACAGAAACTGAACTATCCACACACAAGCACATACACGACACGCACGCTGAGCACGCTCACACACTAGCAGCCACTTTAACACTCATGCCGCACACACGCACACTTATGGCCAGAGGAAAGGCCACTTAAAGTAGTATAGCATCAGGAACAGTGTATTGCACTACTAAAGCTACCTAGCATGTCCTATATGCTCTGTAAATACTAATGTACAGATACCGAGATGGCACACCATGTACCTGTTTATTGCACTGTTTTATTGGATTCTATTAATATGTTGTACCACTGTATTTTATTGGATTCTATTATATGTTGTACCACTGTATTGCACATCGTCGCGGGCAAGACCAGCCGCATTTCATTGTATACCTGTATGCCGTGACAATTAAAACTCTTGACTTGACTCATGTCCCTCATGTCTACTGCCCTCATGTCCCTCATGTCTACTACCCTCATGTCCCTCATGTCTACTACCATCATGTCCATCATGTCTACTACCCTCATGTCCATCATGTCTACTGCCCTCATGTCTACTACCATCATGTCCATCATGTCTACTACCCTCATGTCCATCATGTCTACTGCCCTCATGTCCCTCATGTCTACTACCATCATGTCCCTCATGTCTACTGCCCTCATGTCCCTCATGTCTACTACCCTCATGTCCCTCATGTCTACTACCCTCATGTCTACTGCCCTCATGTCCCTCATGTCTACTACCCTCATGTCCCTCATGTCCCTCATGTCTACTGCTCTCATGTCCCTCATGTCTACTACCCTCATGTCCCTCATGTCTACTACCCTCATGTCCCTCATATTTACTACCCTCATGTCCCTCATGTCTACTACCCTCATGTCCCTCATGTCTACTACCCTCATGTCCCTCATGTCTACTGCCCCCATATCCCTCATGTCTACTACCATCATGTCCCTCATGTCTACTACCATCATGTCCCTCATGTCTACTGCCCTCATGTCCCTCATGTCTACTACCCTCATGTCCCTCATGTCTACTACCCTCATGTCCCTCATGTCTACTACCCTCATGTCCCTCATGTCTACTACCCTCATGTCCCTCATGTCCCTCATGTCTACTACCCTCATGTCCCTCATGTCTACTACCATCATGTCTACTACCATCATGTCTAATACCATCATGTCTACTACCATCATGTCTACTACACTCATGTCCCTCATGTTTACTACCCTCATGTCCCTCATGTCTACTACCATCATGTCCCTCATGTCTACTACCATCATGTCCATCATGTCTACTACCCTCATGTCCCTCATGTCCCTCATGTCTACTGCCCTCATGTCCCTCATGTCTACTACCATCATGTCTACTACACTCATGTCCCTCATGTTTACTACCCTCATGTCCCTCATGTATACTACCATCATGTCCCTCATGTCTACTGCCCTCATGTCCCTCATGTCTACTACCATCATGTCCCTCATGTCTACTACCCTCATGTCCCTCATGTCTACTACCCTCATGTCCCTCATGTCTACTACCACCATGTACCTCATGTATACTACCCTCATGTCCCTCATGTATACTACCCTCATGTCCCTCATGTTTACTACCATCATGTCCCTCATGTTTACTACCCTCATGTCCCTCATGTCTACTACCCTCATGTCCCTCATGTCTACTACCCTCATGTCTACTACCACCATGTCCCTCATGTCTACTACCATCATGTCCCTCATGTCTACTACCCTCATGTCCCTCATGTCTACAACCATCATGTCCCTCATGTCTACTACCATCATGTCCCTCATGTCTACTGCCCTCATGTCCC
>NC_140167.1:99792229-99817229 GCF_963971535.1 Notolepis coatsorum | reverse complement strand
TTTATTATCTGGTTTTATTTAGTTGTGTTTAGGGATGCACAATAATTATCGGGTCGATAATTATCGGGGCCGATATCAGCAATTATGACGTCGTCCCGATAAACCCGATAACATTATTGATAGCTCCGATAATATAATAAATGTTTTGGTTAAAAGAAATCCGGTGTGGGTGGATTGGGATGAAGGGCGTTTGTTTTTCTGTAGGCTCCTCCCGTTTTGCCAGTACTGTGGTACGACTGATAGCGTGTGGTTTAGGAAGAGGGAGTTTTTCACAAATCCAGCGCTCCCTTTCTCACGCCTGGCTGTGACGTAGTCGCGTAACTTTCAGAAGCAGCACAGATAGTAAACAAAGATGGCGTCGTCGGTAGTGTGGGACTTTTTCAAAGTTTCAGATGAAAACAGTTCGCTTGCTATTTGTAACAAATGCAGAAGTTCCACGAGGAGGGAAAGGGGCAACAAGCTACGGCTGGGCGATATGGCCTCTAAATGATATCACGATATTTTTTGGCTATGTCACGATACACGATGTACATCACAATATTTTGACATTTCCTCCAAAGCCCTTAAAAATGCTTGATATAAATCCCTTTGAAGCATACAGTCACGCCAACTTTATGTCTGCATTAAACCATGAAGATGCTTTCAAAAATAATTTAATTAAACATTTCTAAAAATCTAAAAGAGTAGTCTACTGACACGCTAATACAGAAACATTTGTATTAACATCCAAGACAATTTATATAAATACTCTTGGGTGCCTAAGACTTTTGCACAGTACTGTGTTTTCTATCCACTTTAGCCAAAAATACACACACACTACTGTGAGACAATAATAATCTTGTAACCAAGGAATGGTCCGCCTATACTTTTAATATATAGTAATATAAAATCACAGGAGACTTGATAGCTTAGACTTTTGATTTTTATTATCAGCAATGTTATAACATCCTACTGGTAAACAAAACACTGTAAATGTGTGTGTGTATCATCATCATATATATATATATATATATATATATAAACTTTTTAATTGCATGAAACATTATGAAGTATTCTCTTATGCCGCTTTTCCACGGTCTGCATGGTGCCCTACTACCTACTCGACTCGGTAGTACCCCCCATATATTAGATAGATATAAAGACCGTACCCCCCCCCCCCCCCCGTCAGTGTAGCTGGGGACGACGTGACGTCATCGTCAACGCGACACACAGAGGATTTCGACGCTAGCTAACAAGCTACTGTATGAATTCAGTGCCTTATTAGCTCATTTGCGCTAGCCGCAATGCTAACGGTTAGAACGCGAGGCTACTACCAGTTCATCCACCTCTCGGCGCCTCCATATTTCATTGCCGTTTCTGTATAAAACACACGTATGGCTAACATTTAAACTCGCGAAGCTCTGTCCACTTCTCTCACGCTGTCGTATCGCCGTTCCCCGTTTCCTCGAGTAGAGTCCTCCAAACAAACCTGTAGCACCGCCTCTCTGGGTGTGTGTGTGTGTGTGTGTGTGTGTGTGTGTGTGTGTGTATGGGCGTGTGTGTGCGTGTGTGTGTGTATGGGCGTGTACATGACGTAGGTTGGGGCGAGTCGGTGTGTATTTCTTTTCTCTGAGAGGGAGAGACGAGAGAGTAGAGCGCTGCGCCAAAGTAAGTCATCTCAACCCACGGCGGCTTATAAACTGATGTGAGGGATTGTGAGGAACATCACGATGTGTCCACGATACGTTTAAAAAGTGTATCATTTATGAACTGTACCCCTGATAATATCGTCATATCGCCCCCAGCCCTACAACAAGCTATAACACATCCAACCTAATAAGTCACCTGAAACATCACCACCGCTACGATGGTGTATTAAAATCCAACCACGACGCAGAGCAGCTAAAGGCTAAAGCTGCTGCGAATCCAACGCCAGCTGCAAAGGAACCGACGGGGCTCGTACCTGTTGACGAGGCGTTTGCAAAATTAAAGACGTTTGACAGAGATGATTTGTTTGGTTTATTTAATTATTTTTGAGGCGTGCTGTCCTATAAATGCCAATTAATAGTTGTTTCATTCACCAAGACCACAACAGTCTCCTCTCCTATAGCGTCAAATGTTTGATCTGCCGAGTCCTGACAAAGCACAATACCTGTTGGTTTTTAGTTCACTCATTGTTCAGGGAAACACATTGTTAATGACATTGACGGATTGTGAATTTTGTGATCGACTCAAATTATATTTATTTGGAAAAAATAAATATAGTCACTTTATTTGAAGAGTCAAAACTGTTCTCTTGGCTTTGTTTTGTTCATAGTAGTAACGCTCATGTCATGATAAATCTGGTTAGGTCAAAACTACAGGAATATACATTTAAAAAAAAATATTATAATACAATAAATATATATATATATATTATCGGTTATCGGTATCGGTATCGACCTTGAGGAGCAGAAAGTTATCGGTATCGATATTGGGGTCAAAAATCAATATCGTGCACCCCTAGTTGTGTTAATTTTATTAAAAGGAAAGTCATACTCTTGTGTACAGGTTGTAATAACCCAGAACTAGGGATGTCCGATATTATCGGCCGATATCGGCAGTAAAATGTGATATCGGAAAATATCGGTATCGAAAAAAAAAAAAAAAAAAAAACAATAACAATTTTTTTTTTTTTTTTTTACATTTATTTAACCTTTATTTACCCAGGCAAGCAAGTAAGAACCAATTCTTATTTTATTTATTGTCAAAAGTATGCATGTTGGTTTAATTCAACAACAAGAGATATGTAATGTTAATTTTAACTTTTTTAATTATCATATTTTGCACAGATAATGCTTACATTTAGAAAGCCTTTTGAATGCATCCAGTGAAATTATTAGTTACCTGAAATTATTCCGTTTTTTTGGGGGGGAAACCCTGCATATATCGGTATCGGTTGATATCGGTATCGGTATCGAAGTTAAGAGTTGGACAATATCGGAATATCGGTATCGGTAAAAAAGCCAATATCGAGCATCCCTACCGAGAACGCTTGTGTCAAATCATACTCCACTAACAAATAAATTGCCATTTGACTTAACAGAGGTCTAGTTCGTTTGAACCAGTTCCAGAGCAGGGAATATGTGGTGATGTTCAGGGGTCAACATGACCTGACAGAGGTCAAAATAGGGCTGGGCGATATAACGATAACGATAAATATCGCGATATATTTTAATAATCGATATCGAATATCAAAATTAAAAAAAAATCGAAAAATCGTTTTTTTTTTTTTTTTTTTTTACCTGCAACAGGGCAGTTTTAAAACCAGAGACAGTGGACAGACTTGTCTTTCTTGCCTGCAACTTAAAGTAATGGCTTTGCTTGTCCAAATGACAATACTGACCAAATTTAGATTTCTTTTTCTCTTGTCCATTTATTTTGTTTGCTTTCTAATTTAAAATACAGTTTGAAACCGTCTGTACACAGTAGGCTATGTGTGCTAGCAGAACTAGACTCCAGTCACGAGTCACAGTGCACATGTGCGGTGGTTTGTCCACCAAAAAAGCGCCAAAAGATCAAAAATAAACTAGCAGAGCCAGAACTGTTCAACTCCTCTGGAGCCACAGCCAGCAGAGAAGCCGGTTTACTTTAGCTTTTAAACCAGCTGCAGCCTGAGAACTGGAGTGTGAGGGGCTGTAACACTAAAGATGGCGGCAATGACAAAGAATTGCTGCAAAATAAACATACATCTGTTGTTAAAAAAAAAAAAAAAAAAAAAAAAATTGTATACTTATAACAATTCGATAATTATCGATATCGAGAAATAAAATAAAATTATCATATCGTTATCGCGATATGATTTTTTTCCATATCGCCCAGCCCTAGGTCAAAAGACACAGTACCTGTATCATCATCATGGTTGGCAAGGGAGAAAGTCACGGGGTGTTTTTACGGGTTCCTGGTAGAAGGGATGCGTGTTGAAATACTTTCACAGCAGAATTGCAAGAACAAATCCTGTCACAAATGTATCATATAGTTTAAATGCTACAGACTGAAGTCTATTCAGGAGCCGATTCTCCTTGGTGTGAACATGTAACTGCTACGCATAATATCCTGACTAATAAACAGCCTAAAAGGTGATACACCTCTCTCTTCTATACAGGTTAAAGTCAGAGTGGAGCGTTACCACCACAGTTACTCGCTGTTTTTTAGTTTTTTTGTCCACTTTTTCTCCTTATTTTCCATTTTTTCTCCCATCCCCATTTCGCCTCGCCAATTCTCCCTTCAATTCCCCCCTCCCCTGTCTCGAACGTTGCTAGACTATGCCTCCCACTGGTCGGCTGCAGTGAGGACCGAGCCTTGCATCGCGTGTCCCCTCCGGTACACGAGGAGGCAGCCTGTCGCATCTTTTCACCTGAACAGCGCGATCTCTCAGTGGCGAGGGTCTGCGTGGGAGGCTCACGCTGCCCCCGATACTTCCTGATTCTGCTGTACAGGCGTCACCCAACCGACCTGTAGGAGTCGCTGTCCACAACGTTCAATCCCCACCCACCGGCTTTCTCACCCTCTAACACTTGCCAATTGTGTTAGTATGACGGCCGGCCAAGCCGGTAGCAACGCCGAGAGCTGGGCTCGATACCAGCATCTCCTGCGTTAGTGGCGAGCGCCTTGCCCACTGCGCCACTCAGCCGCCCAGTTACTCGCTGGGTTTTGAACACGTTCTAAATCGGAAACCATGAGCTGAAACCATTCCTCGAGTAACTTGAGTTACTAGATTACAAAAAATCATAGAGGCAAAATGGAAGAAGATAGAGGAGATAGCGATGAGCAAAGAGAGACAGGCGTTAGAACATGATGCCAGAAATGGTCAAGTGTGGGATCATTTCAAAGGAAAACTCTGTACAGTGTGTCTATTGTAGAATCGAACTAGCACCACAATACCAAAAGCAATGCTTCAGCATCTCAGCAGAAAGCATCCAGTGAATGCATCCAGTCCACAGAGCGGAGCCGACACAAGGTAACGTTGTCATTAGCATTTAACGTAAATCTATAATGTTATGATTGCTAGTTGAAATGATGGCTAGTAGAGAATATATGTTAACGTTAATTATGGCTACATGTGTGTGTGTGTGTGTGTGTGTGTGTGTGTGTGTGTGTGTGTGTGTGTGTGTGTATATCCGTGTGTGTGTGTATCTACTGTATGTGTGCACGTGCACAGAACGTTTACACCTGTAATTAGACCCGCATTCACACACACAAAACACACACACAAACATACACACCTAAACACACACACACAAACATAATATAAACACACACACACACACACAACTCCCACACCCAAGATAAGTGCCCTTTGACCTTGTCCAGTCAGCGGACCCCGTTGGGGACCAAGGTTGGAGTTTCATCAACGGAAAAGGTTTAATATCATGGAAAATGAAGGAGACGAGGGAAACAGTCCATGATCAAATATGGCAACATAGAAAACTGTACAATAATGGAGCAATTCAGAAATCCCTTCATTCTGTCGCTAAATTAATAGACGGCTAACAGCATCACATTTAGCATCGAGTCTCTTCTTCCCTCTCTCTCCTCCTTCCTCTCTCTGCCATCTCTTCCATTTGCATTGGCTAATTGCGTTTACAGCTTTGCACGGCTGTTAGCGACTGTATTAACCTCGGGAGCCCCGTCAGAAACTGACCATTTAAAACGTGCCCCCATGGCGCCAGCTGCATTGTGGGTAACGTCCGGGAGAGGCGTAGCCAATCAGCCGGGAGACGGGAGGAACAGCTAATAATTTATTGGTCACACACATAACTGTCCTCCAGTCTCTCTCTCTCGCCCCGTCTCTCTCCAGTCTCTCTCTCTCGCCCTGTCTCTCTCCAGTCGCTCTCTCTCACCCTGTCTCTCTCCAGTCTATCTCTCTCTCGCCCTGTCTCTCTCCAGTCTCTCTCTCTCGCCCTGTCTCTCTCCAGTCTCTCTCTCTCGCCCTGTCTCTCTCCAGTCTCTCTCTCTCGCCCTGTCTCTCTCCAGTCTATCTCTCTCTCGCCCTGTCTCTCTCCAGTCTATCTCTCTCTCGCCATGTCTCTCTCCAGTCTCTCTCTCTCGCCCTGTCTCTCTCCAGTCTCTCTCTCTCGCCCTGTCTCTCTCCAGTCTATCTCTCTCTCGCCCTGTCTCTCTCCAGTCTATCTCTCTCTCGCCCTGTCTCTCTCCAGTCTCTCTCTCTCGCCCTGTCTCTCTCCAGTCTCTCTCTCTCGCCCTGTCTCTCTCCAGTCTCTCTCTATAGATATATATATTAGGGATGGAACGGTTCACAAAATACACGGATCGGTTCGTATCACGGTTTTGTGGCGACGGTTTTCGTTTCGGTTCGATATACATTGTTAACATGCTTCTCATTTATTAAAAAAAATAAAAAAGGTTTACAGCGGTTTGCCTTAAATAATGTTTGGCACACAAAGACCGAACTGACTGAAAAATATAGGCTACATTTGTCAAAGTATTAACTTAGTGCAAACAAACAAAATAATTGTCAGTTCTTAATGGAAAGATTAGTTTTCTGCTTGAAATTAGTGCAGTATTTGAAATACAATGAAAGGAATATGGCTGGATTTCTTATCAAAAGGAAAAGTGTCACTGTGTTATTTAAAATAAATAAACAAACAAATTAGAAGGCCATCAATATAGAATGCAGCATAAAGCAAACTAACACACACACAGTAGGTCTACTGTTTCAAAACAACACTACTCTGTTCATTCTATTTTTAAAATACGTACATTGTCTGTCTACATTTATTTAGACTAACATTATTTAAATATTGAGTGCAACACAGTAATTGTGAAACGGTGGTGGATTATCGTAATTCACACACGGAACTGGCTATGGGTTTGGGGTCCGCACGGACATTTTGCGTGTGGTACCTTCGTTCTCGACTCTTACCGACAGTGGAAGTTGAGTGGAGTCGAATCGAGCTGATACCATGCAGTGGGAAAGCGGCAATAGTCCCGGTTGGAGTTAGTAAACACAATGTTAGCCTTCTTGGATGTTGAATAAACGTCATTGTCTTTCGACACCCCGCCTCAGACTCCCATTTTATCCTCTGCTAGCTACGGTAACATTTCATTGATGTCTGATAATGATTCATTCACTGGCTGTATTGGAGATGGCGGGCTACCAACGTGCGTTGTACTTGTAGCATCACAAACCGTGCTAACGTTATGGCAAGATGTAGGCCTATGTAATGTTAATGCCAAATGTTTCTAAAGTCGTAATGAAGATTCATTTATATTGCGCTTGCCATTTCCACAGACTTTCTACGAACTGACTAGCGCCTGCTGCTGCAGCCCCTGAACCGAACAATACCCACACGCGCCGAACCGTGGAGGTCGTGTCGAACGGTGTACGGTTCGAATGCATACCGTTCCACCCCTAATATATATATATATTGGATGGTTGGCTGGTTGGTGGATGGTCTGGTCTGAAGACAAGCTGGTTGGTTGGCTGGTTGGTGGAGTTGCTGACAAGCTGGTTGGTTGGCTGGTTGGTGGAGTTGCTGACAAGCTGGTTGGTTGGCTGGTTGGTGGAGTTGCTGACAAGCTGGTTGGTTGACTGGTTGGTGGAGGTTCTGACAAGCTGGTTGGTTGGCTGGTTGGTGGAGGTTCTGACAAGCTGGTTGGTTGGCTGGTTGGTGGAGTTGCTGACAAGCTGGTTGGTTGGCTGGTTGGTGGAGGTTCTGACAAGCTGGTTGGTTGGCTGGTTGGTGGAGGGTCTGGTCTAAATACAAGCTGGTTGGTTGACTGGCTGGTGGAGGTTCTGGCTGACAAGCTGGTACGTAGGATAATGACGATAATGAAAGTCACACTGTTTTCTCCCTGCAATCTGATGCGTAGGAGAAAGACAACGACATACAAATGTACACACACGTGAAACTAGGGATGTCGATCGCATTTATTTGCTCCCGATCCGATCCTGATGTGATTTTGAGTATCTGTCGATACCGATCTTTCCCGATCCAATCTCTCACATTAGTAACCAATTTGACGCATTTTTGTCCGAAACTGGCGAAGCGAGACAAGCCCCTCTCTGTTGCCTGAACTCGCCTCAATAGCCCCAGTCGAGCGCGGCGGCTCGCATTACATTCACCGCACGAGAAATATTCAAAGTTTCAATCTGTTTGCACGTTAGTATACATTCAGACTCACGTAATGATTTGCTCCATTTTGGTCTGAAACGCAGACGAATAATCCTCACAAAGCGAATGTTGACGTTATCCAGGTGAACGTTCTTCATTCAAGCGAGGCGTCAACACAGCTGTTTGGCAGAGCACCAGCCGTCTCGCTGCTCAGGTGTTACGAGTTATCAGGTGGACCTGCTCAGGTGTTACGAGTTATCAGGAAGACCTGCCTCTAGCTGCTCAGGAGTTACGAGTTATCAGGAGGACCTGCCTCTAGCTGCTCAGGAGTTACGAGTTATCAGGAGGACCTGCCTCCAGCTGCTCAGGAGTTACGAGTTATCAGGTGGACCTGCCTCTAGCTGCTCAGGAGTTACGAGTTATCAGGTGGACCTGCCTCTAGCTGCTCAGGTGTTACGAGTTATCAGGTGGACCTGCTCAGGTGTTACGAGTTATCAGGAGGACCTGCCTCTAGCTGCTCAGGAGTTACGAGTTATCAGGTGGACCTGCCTCCAGCTGCTCAGGAGTTATGAGTTATCAGGTGGACCGGCCTCCAGCTGCTCAGGAGTTACGAGTTATCAGGTGGACCTGCCTCCAGCTGCTCAGGAGTTACGAGTTATCAGGATGACCTGCCTCCAGCTGCTCAGGTG
This sequence comes from Notolepis coatsorum, assembly GCF_963971535.1. Classification (NCBI taxonomy): domain Eukaryota; kingdom Metazoa; phylum Chordata; class Actinopteri; order Aulopiformes; family Paralepididae; genus Notolepis; species Notolepis coatsorum. The sequence goes on along the minus strand of NC_140167.1, from coordinate 99,808,447 downwards.
TTACGAGTTATCAGGAGGACCTGCCTCCAGCTGCTCAGGAGTTACGAGTTATCAGGAGGACCTGCCTCCAGCTGCTCAGGTGTTACGAGTTATCAGGTGGACCTGCCTCTAGCTGCTCAGGTGTTACGAGTTATCAGGTGGACCTGCCTCTAGCTGCTCAGGTGTTACGAGTTATCAGGAGGACCTGCTCAGGTGTTACGAGTTATCAGGAGGACCTGCCTCTAGCTGCTCAGGAGTTACGAGTTATCAGGAGGACCTGCCTCTAGCTGCTCAGGTGTTACGAGTTATCAGGAGGACCTGCTCAGGTGTTACGAGTTATCAGGAGGACCTGCTCAGGTGTTACGAGTTATCAGGAGGACCTGCCTCTAGCTGCTCAGGAGTTACGAGTTATCAGGTGGACCTGCCTCTAGCTGCTCAGGTGTTACGAGTTATCAGGAGGACCTGCCTCTAGCTGCTCAGGTGTTACGAGTTATCAGGTGGACCTGCCTCTAGCTGCTCAGGTGTTACGAGTTATCAGGAGGACCTGCTCAGGTGTTACGAGTTATCAGGAGGACCTGCTCAGGTGTTACGAGTTATCAGGAGGACCTGCCTCTAGCTGCTCAGGAGTTACGAGTTATCAGGTGGACCTGCCTCTAGCTGCTCAGGAGTTACGAGTTATCAGGTGGACCTGCCTCTAGCTGCTCAGGAGTTCTGAGTTATCAGGAGGACCTGCCTCCAGCTGCTCAGGAGTTACGAGTTATCAGGAGGACCTGCCTCTACCTGCTCAGGTGTTACGAGTTATCAGGAGGACCTGCTCAGGTGTTACGAGTTATCAGGAGGACCTGCCTCCAGCTGCTCAGGAGTTACGAGTTATCAGGAGGACCTGCCTCCAGCTGCTCAGGTGTTACGAGTTATCAGGAGGACCTGCCTCTAGCTGCTCAGGAGTTACGAGTTATCAGGAGGACCTGCTCAGGTGTTACGAGTTATCAGGAGGACCTGCCTCTAGCTGCTCAGGAGTTACGAGTTATCAGGAGGACCTGCTCAGGAGTTACGAGTTATCAGGAGGACCTGCCTCTACCTGCTCAGGAGTTACGAGTTATCAGGAGGACCTGCCTCTACCTGCTCAGGTGTTACGAGTTATCAGGAGGACCTGCTCAGGTGTTACGAGTTATCAGGAGGACCTGCCTCCAGCTGCTCAGGTGTTACGAGTTATCAGGAGGACCTGCCTCTAGCTGCTCAGGAGTTACGAGTTATCAGGAGAACCTGCTCAGGTGTTACGAGTTATCAGGAGGACCTGCCTCTAGCTGCTCAGGAGTTACGAGTTATCAGGAGGACCTGCTCAGGTGTTACGAGTTATCAGGAGGACCTGCCTCTAGCTGCTCAGGTGTTACGAGTTATCAGGAGGACCTGCCTCTAGCTGCTCAGGAGTTACGAGTTATCAGGAGGACCTGCCTCCAGCTGCTCAGGTGTTACGAGTTATCAGGTGGACCTGCTCAGGTGTTACGAGTTATCAGGAGGACCTGCCTCTAGCTGCTCAGGAGTTACGAGTTATCAGGTGGACCTGCCTCTAGCTGCTCAGGAGTTACGAGTTATCAGGTGGACCTGCCTCTAGCTGCTCAGGAGTTACGAGTTATCAGGAGGACCTGCCTCTAGCTGCTCAGGAGTTACGAGTTATCAGGAGGACCTGCCTCTAGCTGCTCAGGAGTTACGAGTTATCAGGTGGACCTGCTCAGGAGTTACGAGTTATCAGGTGGACCTGCCTCTAGCTGCTCAGGTGTTACGAGTTATCAGGAGGACCTGCCTCCAGCTGCTCAGGAGTTACGAGTTATCAGGAGGACCTGCCTCTAGCTGCTCAGGTGTTACGAGTTATCAGGAGGACCTGCCTCTAGCTGCTCAGGTGTTACGAGTTATCAGGAGGACCTGCTCAGGAGTTACGAGTTATCAGGAGGACCTGCCTCTAGCTGCTCAGGAGTTACGAGTTATCAGGAGGACCTGCCTCCAGCTGCTCAGGAGTTACGAGTTATCAGGTGGACCTGCCTCCAGCTGCTCAGGAGTTACGAGTTATCAGGAGGACCTGCCTCCAGCTGCTCAGGAGTTACGAGTTATCAGGAGGACCTGCCTCTAGCTGCTCAGGTGTTACGAGTTATCAGGTGGACCTGCCTCTAGCTGCTCAGGAGTTACGAGTTATCAGGTGGACCTGCTCAGGTGTTACGAGTTATCAGGAGGACCTGCCTCTAGCTGCTCAGGAGTTACGAGTTATCAGGTGGACCTGCCTCTAGCTGCTCAGGAGTTACGAGTTATCAGGAGGACCTGCCTCTAGCTGCTCAGGAGTTACGAGTTATCAGGTGGACCTGCCTCTAGCTGCTCAGGAGTTACGAGTTATCAGGTGGACCTGCCTCTAGCTGCTCAGGTGTTACGAGTTATCAGGAGGACCTGCCTCCAGCTGCTCAGGTGTTACGAGTTATCAGGAGGACCTGCTCAGGTGTTACGAGTTATCAGGAGGACCTGCCTCTAGCTGCTCAGGAGTTACGAGTTATCAGGTGGACCTGCCTCTAGCTGCTCAGGAGTTACGAGTTATCAGGAGGACCTGCCTCTAGCTGCTCAGGAGTTACGAGTTATCAGGTGGACCAGCCTCTAGCTGCTCAGGAGTTACGAGTTATCAGGTGGACCTGCCTCTAGCTGCTCAGGTGTTACGAGTTATCAGGAGGACCTGCCTCTAGCTGCTCAGGAGTTACGAGTTATCAGGTGGACCTGCCTCTAGCTGCTCAGGTGTTACGAGTTATCAGGTGGACCTGCCTCTAGCTGCTCAGGTGTTACGAGTTATCAGGTGGACCTGCCTCTAGCTGCTCAGGAGTTACGAGTTATCAGGAGGACCTGCCTCTACCTGCTCAGGTGTTACGAGTTATCAGGAGGACCTGCCTCTAGCTGCTCAGGTGTTACGAGTTATCAGGAGGACCTGCCTCTAGCTGCTCAGGAGTTACGAGTTATCAGGAGGACCTGCCTCTAGCTGCTCAGGAGTTACGAGTTATCAGGAGGACCTGCCTCTAGCTGCTCAGGAGTTACGAGTTATCAGGAGGACCTGCCTCCAGCTGCTCAGGTGTTACGAGTTATCAGGAGGACCTGCCTCTAGCTGCTCAGGAGTTACGAGTTATCAGGTGGACCTGCTCAGGTGTTACGAGTTATCAGGTGGACCTGCCTCCAGCTGCTCAGGTGTTACGAGTTATCAGGAGGACCTGCCTCTAGCTGCTCAGGAGTTACGAGTTATCAGGAGGACCTGCTCAGGTGTTACGAGTTATCAGGAGGACCTGCTCAGGTGTTACGAGTTATCAGGAGGACCTGCCTCTAGCTGCTCAGGAGTTACGAGTTATCAGGTGGACCTGCCTCTAGCTGCTCAGGTGTTACGAGTTATCAGGAGGACCTGCCTCTAGCTGCTCAGGAGTTACGAGTTATCAGGAGGACCTGCCTCTAGCTGCTCAGGAGTTACGAGTTATCAGGTGGACCTGCTCAGGAGTTACGAGTTATCAGGTGGACCTGCCTCTAGCTGCTCAGGTGTTACGAGTTATCAGGAGGACCTGCCTCTAGCTGCTCAGGTGTTACGAGTTATCAGGAGGACCTGCCTCTACCTGCTCAGGTGTTACGAGTTATCAGGAGGACCTGCTCAGGTGTTACGAGTTATCAGGAGGACCTGCCTCCAGCTGCTCAGGAGTTACAAGTTATCAGGTGGACCTGCCTCTAGCTGCTCAGGTGTTACGAGTTATCAGGTGGACCTGCCTCTAGCTGCTCAGGAGTTACGAGTTATCAGGAGGACCTGCCTCTAGCTGCTCAGGAGTTACGAGTTATCAGGAGGACCTGCTCAGGTGTTACGAGTTATCAGGAGGACCTGCCTCCAGCTGCTCAGGTGTTACGAGTTATCAGGAGGACCTGCCTCCAGCTGCTCAGGTGTTACGAGTTATCAGGAGGACCTGCCTCTAGCTGCTCAGGAGTTACGAGTTATCAGGTGGACCTGCCTCTAGCTGCTCAGGAGTTACGAGTTATCAGGAGGACCTGCCTCTAGCTGCTCAGGAGTTACGAGTTATCAGGTGGACCAGCCTCTAGCTGCTCAGGAGTTACGAGTTATCAGGTGGACCTGCCTCTAGCTGCTCAGGTGTTACGAGTTATCAGGAGGACCTGCCTCTAGCTGCTCAGGAGTTACGAGTTATCAGGTGGACCTGCCTCTAGCTGCTCAGGTGTTACGAGTTATCAGGTGGACCTGCCTCTAGCTGCTCAGGTGTTACGAGTTATCAGGTGGACCTGCCTCTAGCTGCTCAGGAGTTACGAGTTATCAGGAGGACCTGCCTCTACCTGCTCAGGTGTTACGAGTTATCAGGAGGACCTGCCTCTAGCTGCTCAGGTGTTACGAGTTATCAGGAGGACCTGCCTCTAGCTGCTCAGGAGTTACGAGTTATCAGGAGGACCTGCCTCTAGCTGCTCAGGAGTTACGAGTTATCAGGAGGACCTGCCTCTAGCTGCTCAGGAGTTACGAGTTATCAGGAGGACCTGCCTCCAGCTGCTCAGGTGTTACGAGTTATCAGGAGGACCTGCCTCTAGCTGCTCAGGAGTTACGAGTTATCAGGTGGACCTGCTCAGGTGTTACGAGTTATCAGGTGGACCTGCCTCCAGCTGCTCAGGTGTTACGAGTTATCAGGAGGACCTGCCTCTAGCTGCTCAGGAGTTACGAGTTATCAGGAGGACCTGCTCAGGTGTTACGAGTTATCAGGAGGACCTGCTCAGGTGTTACGAGTTATCAGGAGGACCTGCCTCTAGCTGCTCAGGAGTTACGAGTTATCAGGTGGACCTGCCTCTAGCTGCTCAGGTGTTACGAGTTATCAGGAGGACCTGCCTCTAGCTGCTCAGGAGTTACGAGTTATCAGGAGGACCTGCCTCTAGCTGCTCAGGAGTTACGAGTTATCAGGTGGACCTGCTCAGGAGTTACGAGTTATCAGGTGGACCTGCCTCTAGCTGCTCAGGTGTTACGAGTTATCAGGAGGACCTGCCTCTAGCTGCTCAGGTGTTACGAGTTATCAGGAGGACCTGCCTCTACCTGCTCAGGTGTTACGAGTTATCAGGAGGACCTGCTCAGGTGTTACGAGTTATCAGGAGGACCTGCCTCCAGCTGCTCAGGAGTTACGAGTTATCAGGTGGACCTGCCTCTAGCTGCTCAGGTGTTACGAGTTATCAGGTGGACCTGCCTCTAGCTGCTCAGGAGTTACGAGTTATCAGGAGGACCTGCCTCTAGCTGCTCAGGAGTTACGAGTTATCAGGAGGACCTGCTCAGGTGTTACGAGTTATCAGGAGGACCTGCCTCCAGCTGCTCAGGTGTTACGAGTTATCAGGAGGACCTGCCTCCAGCTGCTCAGGTGTTACGAGTTATCAGGAGGACCTGCCTCCAGCTGCTCAGGAGTTACGAGTTATCAGGTGGACCTGCCTCTAGCTGCTCAGGAGTTACGAGTTATCAGGAGGACCTGCCTCCAGCTGCTCAGGAGTTACGAGTTATCAGGTGGACCTGCCTCCAGCTGCTCAGGAGTTACGAGTTATCAGGTGGACCTGCCTCTAGCTGCTCAGGAGTTACGAGTTATCAGGTGGACCTGCCTCTAGCTGCTCAGGAGTTACGAGTTATCAGGAGGACCTGCTCAGGAGTTACGAGTTATCAGGAGGACCTGCCTCTAGCTGCTCAGGAGTTACGAGTTATCAGGAGGACCTGCCTCTAGCTGCTCAGGTGTTACGAGTTATCAGGTGGACCTGCCTCCAGCTGCTCAGGTGTTACGAGTTATCAGGAGGACCTGCCTCTAGCTGCTCAGGAGTTACGAGTTATCAGGAGGACCTGCCTCTAGCTGCTCAGGTGTTACGAGTTATCAGGAGGACCTGCCTCTAGCTGCTCAGGAGTTACGAGTTATCAGGAGGACCTGCCTCTAGCTGCTCAGGAGTTACGAGTTATCAGGTGGACCTGCTCAGGTGTTACGAGTTATCAGGTGGACCTGCCTCTAGCTGCTCAGGAGTTACGAGTTATCAGGTGGACCTGCCTCTAGCTGCTCAGGAGTTACGAGTTATCAGGAGGACCTGCTCAGGTGTTACGAGTTATCAGGAGGACCTGCCTCTAGCTGCTCAGGAGTTACGAGTTATCAGGAGGACCTGCCTCTAGCTGCTCAGGAGTTACGAGTTATCAGGAGGACCTGCCTCTAGCTGCTCAGGAGTTACGAGTTATCAGGAGGACCTGCCTCTAGCTGCTCAGGTGTTACGAGTTATCAGGAGGACCTGCCTCTAGCTGCTCAGGAGTTACGAGTTATCAGGTGGACCTGCCTCTAGCTGCTCAGGAGTTACGAGTTATCAGGAGGACCTGCTCAGGTGTTACGAGTTATCAGGAGGACCTGCCTCTAGCTGCTCAGGAGTTACGAGTTATCAGGAGGACCTGCCTCTAGCTGCTCAGGTGTTACGAGTTATCAGGAGGACCTGCTCAGGTGTTACGAGTTATCAGGAGGACCTGCCTCTAGCTGCTCAGGTGTTACGAGTTATCAGGAGGACCTGCCTCTAGCTGCTCAGGAGTTACGAGTTATCAGGAGGACCTGCCTCTAGCTGCTCAGGTGTTACGAGTTATCAGGAGGACCTGCTCAGGTGTTACGAGTTATCAGGAGGACCTGCCTCTAGCTGCTCAGGAGTTACGAGTTATCAGGTGGACCTGCCTCTAGCTGCTCAGGAGTTACGAGTTATCAGGAGGACCTGCTCAGGTGTTACGAGTTATCAGGAGGACCTGCCTCTAGCTGCTCAGGTGTTACGAGTTATCAGGAGGACCTGCCTCTAGCTGCTCAGGAGTTACGAGTTATCAGGAAGACCTGCCTCCAGCTGCTCAGGTGTTACGAGTTATCAGGAGGACCTGCTCAGGTGTTACGAGTTATCAGGAGGACCTGCTCAGGTGTTACGAGTTATCAGGAGGACCTTCCTCTAGCTGCTCAGGTGTTACGAGTTATCAGGAGGACCTGCTCAGGTGTTACGAGTTATCAGGAGGACCTGCTCAGGTGTTACGAGTTATCAGGAGGACCTGCCTCCAGCTGCTCAGGTGTTACGAGTTATCAGGTGGACCTGCTCAGGTGTTACGAGTTATCAGGAGGACCTGCCTCTAGCTGCTCAGGAGTTACGAGTTATCAGGAGGACCTGCCTCCAGCTGCTCAGGAGTTACGAGTTATCAGGAGGACCTGCCTCTAGCTGCTCAGGAGTTACGAGTTATCAGGTGGACCTGCCTCTAGCTGCTCAGGTGTTACGAGTTATCAGGAGGACCTGCTCAGGAGTTACGAGTTATCAGGAGGACCTGCTCAGGAGTTACGAGTTATCAGGAGGACCTGCCTCTAGCTGCTCAGGAGTTACGAGTTATCAGGAGGACCTGCTTCTAGCTGCTCAGGAGTTACGAGTTATCAGGTGGACCTGCCTCTAGCTGCTCAGGAGTTACGAGTTATCAGGAGGACCTGCTCAGGTGTTACGAGTTATCAGGAGGACCTGCTCAGGTGTTACGAGTTATCAGGTGGACCTGCCTCTAGCTGCTCAGGAGTTACGAGTTATCAGGAGGACCTGCTCAGGTGTTACGAGTTATCAGGAGGACCTGCTCAGGTGTTACGAGTTATCAGGAGGACCTGCTCAGGTGTTACGAGTTATCAGGAGGACCTGCCTCTAGCTGCTCAGGAGTTACGAGTTATCAGGAGGACCTGCCTCTAGCTGCTCAGGAGTTACGAGTTATCAGGTGGACCTGCCTCTAGCTGCTCAGGAGTTACGAGTTATCAGGAGGACCTGCTCAGGTGTTACGAGTTATCAGGAGGACCTGCCTCTAGCTGCTCAGGTGTTACGAGTTATCAGGAGGACCTGCCTCTAGCTGCTCAGGAGTTACGAGTTATCAGGAGGACCTGCCTCTAGCTGCTCAGGTGTTACGAGTTATCAGGAGGACCTGCCTCTAGCTGCTCAGGAGTTACGAGTTATCAGGAGGACCTGCCTCTAGCTGCTCAGGAGTTACGAGTTATCAGGAGGACCTGCCTCTAGCTGCTCAGGAGTTACGAGTTATCAGGTGGACCTGCTCAGGTGTTACGAGTTATCAGGAGGACCTGCCTCCAGCTGCTCAGGAGTTACGAGTTATCAGGAGGACCTGCCTCTAGCTGCTCAGGAGTTACGAGTTATCAGGTGGACCTGCTCAGGTGTTACGAGTTATCAGGTGGACCTGCCTCTAGCTGCTCAGGAGTTACGAGTTATCAGGAGGACCTGCTCAGGTGTTACGAGTTATCAGGAGGACATGCCTCTAGCTGCTCAGGAGTTACGAGTTATCAGGAGGACCTGCTCAGGTGTTACGAGTTATCAGGAGGACCTGCCTCTAGCTGCTCAGGAGTTACGAGTTATCAGGAGGACCTGCCTCTAGCTGCTCAGGAGTTACGAGTTATCAGGTGGACCTGCCTCTAGCTGCTCAGGAGTTACGAGTTATCAGGAGGACCTGCTCAGGTGTTACGAGTTATCAGGTGGACCTGCCTCTAGCTGCTCAGGAGTTACGAGTTATCAGGTGGACCTGCCTCTAGCTGCTCAGGAGTTACGAGTTATCAGGTGGACCTGCCTCTAGCTGCTCAGGTGTTACGAGTTATCAGGAGGACCTGCCTCTAGCTGCTCAGGAGTTACGAGTTATCAGGAGGACCTGCCTCCAGCTGCTCAGGTGTTACGAGTTATCAGGAGGACCTGCCTCTAGCTGCTCAGGAGTTACGAGTTATCAGGAGTACCTGCTCAGGTGTTACGAGTTATCAGGAGGACCTGCTCAGGTGTTACGAGTTATCAGGAGGACCTGCCTCTAGCTGCTCAGGAGTTACGAGTTATCAGGAGGACCTGCCTCTAGCTGCTCAGGTGTTACGAGTTATCAGGTGGACCTGCCTCTAGCTGCTCAGGAGTTACGAGTTATCAGGAGGACCTGCCTCTAGCTGCTCAGGTGTTACGAGTTATCAGGAGGACCTGCCTCTAGCTGCTCAGGAGTTACGAGTTATCAGGTGGACCTGCCTCTAGCTGCTCAGGAGTTACGAGTTATCAGGTGGACCTGCTCAGGTGTTACGAGTTATCAGGAGGACCTGCCTCCAGCTGCTCAGGAGTTACGAGTTATCAGGAGAACCTGCCTCTAGCTGCTCAGGAGTTACGAGTTATCAGGTGGACCTGCTCAGGTGTTACGAGTTATCAGGTGGACCTGCCTCTAGCTGCTCAGGAGTTACGAGTTATCAGGAGGACCTGCTCAGGTGTTACGAGTTATCAGGAGGACATGCCTCTAGCTGCTCAGGAGTTACGAGTTATCAGGAGGACCTGCTCAGGTGTTACGAGTTATCAGGAGGACCTGCCTCTAGCTGCTCAGGAGTTACGAGTTATCAGGAGGACCTGCCTCTAGCTGCTCAGGAGTTACGAGTTATCAGGTGGACCTGCCTCTAGCTGCTCAGGAGTTACGAGTTATCAGGAGGACCTGCTCAGGTGTTACGAGTTATCAGGTGGACCTGCCTCTAGCTGCTCAGGAGTTACGAGTTATCAGGTGGACCTGCCTCTAGCTGCTCAGGAGTTACGAGTTATCAGGTGGACCTGCCTCTAGCTGCTCAGGTGTTACGAGTTATCAGGAGGACCTGCCTCTAGCTGCTCAGGAGTTACGAGTTATCAGGAGGACCTGCCTCCAGCTGCTCAGGTGTTACGAGTTATCAGGAGGACCTGCCTCTAGCTGCTCAGGAGTTACGAGTTATCAGGAGGACCTGCTCAGGTGTTACGAGTTATCAGGAGGACCTGCTCAGGTGTTACGAGTTATCAGGAGGACCTGCCTCTATCTGCTCAGGAGTTACGAGTTATCAGGAGGACCTGCCTCTAGCTGCTCAGGTGTTACGAGTTATCAGGTGGACCTGCCTCTAGCTGCTCAGGAGTTACGAGTTATCAGGAGGACCTGCCTCTAGCTGCTCAGGTGTTACGAGTTATCAGGAGGACCTGCCTCTAGCTGCTCAGGAGTTACGAGTTATCAGGTGGACCTGCCTCTAGCTGCTCAGGAGTTACGAGTTATCAGGTGGACCTGCCTCTAGCTGCTCAGGAGTTACGAGTTATCAGGTGGACCTGCCTCTAGCTGCTCAGGTGTTACGAGTTATCAGGTGGACCTGCCTCTAGCTGCTCAGGTGTTACGAGTTATCAGGAGGACCTGCCTCTAGCTGCTCAGGAGTTACGAGTTATCAGGTGGACCTGCCTCTAGCTGCTCAGGTGTTACGAGTTATCAGGTGGACCTGCCTCTAGCTGCTCAGGAGTTACGAGTTATCAGGTGGACCTGCTCAGGAGTTACGAGTTATCAGGTGGACCTGCCTCCAGCTGCTCAGGAGTTACGAGTTATCAGGAGGACCTGCCTCTAGCTGCTCAGGTGTTACGAGTTATCAGGAGGACCTGCTCAGGTGTTACGAGTTATCAGGTGGACCTGCCTCTAGCTGCTCAGGAGTTACGAGTTATCAGGAGGACCTGCTCAGGTGTTACGAGTTATCAGGTGGACCTGCCTCTAGCTGCTCAGGTGTTACGAGTTATCAGGAGGACCTGCCTCTAGCTGCTCAGGTGTTACGAGTTATCAGGAGGACCTGCCTCCAGCTGCTCAGGAGTTACGAGTTATCAGGAGGACCTGCCTCTAGCTGCTCAGGTGTTACGAGTTATCAGGAGGACCTGCTCAGGTGTTACGAGTTATCAGGAGGACCTGCCTCTAGCTGCTCAGGTGTTACGAGTTATCAGGAGGACCTGCCTCTACCTGCTCAGGTGTTACGAGTTATCAGGTGGACCTGCCTCTAGCTGCTCAGGTGTTACGAGTTATCAGGTGGACCTGCCTCTAGCTGCTCAGGTGTTACGAGTTATCAGGAGGACCTGCCTCTAGCTGCTCAGGTGTTACGAGTTATCAGGAGGACCTGCTCAGGTGTTACGAGTTATCAGGTGGACCTGCCTCTAGCTGCTCAGGAGTTACGAGTTATCAGGAGGACCTGCTCAGGTGTTACGAGTTATCAGGTGGACCTGCCTCTAGCTGCTCAGGTGTTACGAGTTATCAGGAGGACCTGCTCAGGTGTTACGAGTTATCAGGTGGACCTGCCTCCAGCTGCTCAGGAGTTACGAGTTATCAGGTGGACCTGCCTCTAGCTGCTCAGGAGTTACGAGTTATCAGGAGGACCTGCCTCTAGCTGCTCAGGAGTTACGAGTTATCAGGAGGACCTGTCTCTAGCTGCTCAGGAGTTACGAGTTATCAGGAGGACCTGCCTCTAGCTGCTCAGGTGTTACGAGTTATCAGGAGGACCTGCCTCTAGCTGCTCAGGTGTTACGAGTTATCAGGAGGACCTGCCTCTAGCTGCTCAGGAGTTACGAGTTATCAGGTGGACCTGCTCAGGTGTTACGAGTTATCAGGTGGACCTGCCTCCAGCTGCTCAGGTGTTACGAGTTATCAGGAGGACCTGCCTCTAGCTGCTCAGGAGTTACGAGTTATCAGGAGGACCTGCCTCTACCTGCTCAGGTGTTACGAGTTATCAGGAGGACCTGCCTCTAGCTGCTCAGGAGTTACGAGTTATCAGGTGGACCTGCCTCTAGCTGCTCAGGTGTTACGAGTTATCAGGAGGACCTGCCTCTAGCTGCTCAGGAGTTACGAGTTATCAGGAGGACCTGCCTCTAGCTGCTCAGGAGTTACGAGTTATCAGGTGGACCTGCTCAGGAGTTACGAGTTATCAGGTGGACCTGCCTCTAGCTGCTCAGGTGTTACGAGTTATCAGGAGGACCTGCCTCTAGCTGCTCAGGTGTTACGAGTTATCAGGAGGACCTGCCTCTACCTGCTCAGGTGTTACGAGTTATCAGGAGGACCTGCTCAGGTGTTACGAGTTATCAGGAGGACCTGCTCAGGTGTTACGAGTTATCAGGAGGACCTGCCTCTAGCTGCTCAGGTGTTACGAGTTATCAGGAGGACCTGCCTCCAGCTGCTCAGGAGTTACGAGTTATCAGGTGGACCTGCCTCTAGCTGCTCAGGTGTTACGAGTTATCAGGTGGACCTGCCTCTAGCTGCTCAGGTGTTACGAGTTATCAGGAGGACCTGCCTCTAGCTGCTCAGGTGTTACGAGTTATCAGGAGGACCTGCTCAGGTGTTACGAGTTATCAGGTGGACCTGCCTCTAGCTGCTCAGGTGTTACGAGTTATCAGGAGGACCTGCCTCTAGCTGCTCAGGAGTTACGAGTTATCAGGAGGACCTGCCTCTAGCTGCTCAGGAGTTACGAGTTATCAGGAGGACCTGCCTCTAGCTGCTCAGGAGTTACGAGTTATCAGGAGGACCTGCCTCTAGCTGCTCAGGAGTTACGAGTTATCAGGAGGACCTGCCTCTAGCTGCTCAGGAGTTACGAGTTATCAGGAGGACCTGCCTCTAGCTGCTCAGGAGTTACGAGTTATCAGGAGGACCTGCCTCTAGCTGCTCAGGAGTTACGAGTTATCAGGAGGACCTGCCTCTAGCTGCTCAGGAGTTACGAGTTATCAGGAGGACCTGCCTCTAGCTGCTCAGGAGTTACGAGTTATCAGGAGGACCTGCCTCTAGCTGCTCAGGAGTTACGAGTTATCAGGTGGACCTGCTCAGGTGTTACGAGTTATCAGGAGGACCTGCCTCCAGCTGCTCAGGTGTTACGAGTTATCAGGTGGACCTGCCTCCAGCTGCTCAGGAGTTACGAGTTATCAGGAGGACCTGCTCAGGTGTTACGAGTTATCAGGAGTACCTGCCTCTAGCTGCTCAGGAGTTACGAGTTATCAGGAGGACCTGCCTCTAGCTGCTCAGGAGTTACGAGTTATCAGGTGGACCTGCATCTAGCTGCTCAGGAGTTACGAGTTATCAGGAGGACCTGCCTCTAGCTGCTCAGGAGTTACGAGTTATCAGGAGGACCTGCCTCTAGCTGCTCAGGTGTTACGAGTTATCAGGAGGACCTGCCTCTAGCTGCTCAGATGGAGTTACGAGTTATCAGGAGGACCTGCCTGCAGCTGCTCAGGAGTTACGAGTTATCAGGAGGACCTGCTCAGGTGTTACGAGTTATCAGGAGGACCTGCCTCCAGCTGCTCAGGAGTTACGAGTTATCAGGTGGACCTGCCTCTAGCTGCTCAGGTGTTACGAGTTATCAGGAGGACCTGCCTCTAGCTGCTCAGGTGTTACGAGTTATCAGGAGGACCTGCCTCTAGCTGCTCAGGAGTTACGAGTTATCAGGAGGACCTGCCTCTAGCTGCTCAGGAGTTACGAGTTATCAGGAGGACCTGCCTCTAGCTGCTCAGGAGTTACGAGTTATCAGGAGGACCTGCCTCTAGCTGCTCAGGAGTTACGAGTTATCAGGAGGACCTGCCTCTAGCTGCTCAGGAGTTACGAGTTATCAGGTGGACCTGCTCAGGTGTTACGAGTTATCAGGAGGACCTGCCTCCAGCTGCTCAGGTGTTACGAGTTATCAGGTGGACCTGCCTCCAGCTGCTCAGGAGTTACGAGTTATCAGGAGGACCTGCTCAGGTGTTACGAGTTATCAGGAGTACCTGCCTCTAGCTGCTCAGGAGTTACGAGTTATCAGGAGGACCTGCCTCTAGCTGCTCAGGAGTTACGAGTTATCAGGTGGACCTGCATCTAGCTGCTCAGGAGTTACGAGTTATCAGGAGGACCTGCCTCTAGCTGCTCAGGAGTTACGAGTTATCAGGAGGACCTGCCTCTAGCTGCTCAGGTGTTACGAGTTATCAGGAGGACCTGCCTCTAGCTGCTCAGATGGAGTTACGAGTTATCAGGAGGACCTGCCTGCAGCTGCTCAGGAGTTACGAGTTATCAGGAGGACCTGCTCAGGTGTTACGAGTTATCAGGAGGACCTGCCTCCAGCTGCTCAGGAGTTACGAGTTATCAGGTGGACCTGCCTCTAGCTGCTCAGGTGTTACGAGTTATCAGGTGGACCTGCCTCTAGCTGCTCAGGTGTTACGAGTTATCAGGAGGACCTGCCTCTAGCTGCTCAGGAGTTACGAGTTATCAGGAGGACCTGCCTCTACCTGCTCAGGTGTTACGAGTTATCAGGAGGACCTGCCTCTAGCTGCTCAGGAGTTACGAGTTATCAGGTGGACCTGCCTCTAGCTGCTCAGGTGTTACGAGTTATCAGGAGGACCTGCCTCTAGCTGCTCAGGAGTTACGAGTTATCAGGAGGACCTGCCTCTAGCTGCTCAGGAGTTACGAGTTATCAGGTGGACCTGCTCAGGAGTTACGAGTTATCAGGTGGACCTGCCTCTAGCTGCTCAGGTGTTACGAGTTATCAGGAGGACCTGCCTCTAGCTGCTCAGGTGTTACGAGTTATCAGGAGGACCTGCCTCTACCTGCTCAGGTGTTACGAGTTATCAGGAGGACCTGCTCAGGTGTTACGAGTTATCAGGAGGACCTGCTCAGGTGTTACGAGTTATCAGGAGGACCTGCCTCTAGCTGCTCAGGTGTTACGAGTTATCAGGAGGACCTGCCTCCAGCTGCTCAGGAGTTACGAGTTATCAGGTGGACCTGCCTCTAGCTGCTCAGGTGTTACGAGTTATCAGGTGGACCTGCCTCTAGCTGCTCAGGTGTTACGAGTTATCAGGAGGACCTGCCTCTAGCTGCTCAGGTGTTACGAGTTATCAGGAGGACCTGCTCAGGTGTTACGAGTTATCAGGTGGACCTGCCTCTAGCTGCTCAGGTGTTACGAGTTATCAGGAGGACCTGCCTCTAGCTGCTCAGGAGTTACGAGTTATCAGGAGGACCTGCCTCTAGCTGCTCAGGAGTTACGAGTTATCAGGAGGACCTGCCTCTAGCTGCTCAGGAGTTACGAGTTATCAGGAGGACCTGCCTCTTGCTGCTCAGGAGTTACGAGTTATCAGGAGGACCTGCCTCTAGCTGCTCAGGAGTTACGAGTTATCAGGAGGACCTGCCTCTAGCTGCTCAGGAGTTACGAGTTATCAGGTGGACCTGCTCAGGTGTTACGAGTTATCAGGAGGACCTGCCTCCAGCTGCTCAGGTGTTACGAGTTATCAGGTGGACCTGCCTCCAGCTGCTCAGGAGTTACGAGTTATCAGGAGGACCTGCTCAGGTGTTACGAGTTATCAGGAGGACCTGCCTCTAGCTGCTCAGGAGTTACGAGTTATCAGGAGGACCTGCCTCTAGCTGCTCAGGAGTTACGAGTTATCAGGTGGACCTGCCTCTAGCTGCTCAGGAGTTACGAGTTATCAGGAGGACCTGCCTCTAGCTGCTCAGGAGTTACGAGTTATCAGGAGGACCTGCCTCTAGCTGCTCAGGTGTTACGAGTTATCAGGAGGACCTGCCTCTAGCTGCTCAGATGGAGTTACGAGTTATCAGGAGGACCTGCCTCCAACTGCTCAGGAGTTACGAGTTATCAGGAGGACCTGCTCAGGTGTTACGAGTTATCAGGAGGACCTGCCTCCAGCTGCTCAGGAGTTACGAGTTATCAGGTGGACCTGCCTCTAGCTGCTCAGGTGTTACGAGTTATCAGGTGGACCTGCCTCTAGCTGCTCAGGTGTTACGAGTTATCAGGAGGACCTGCTCAGGTGTTACGAGTTATCAGGAGGACCTGCCTCTAGCTGCTCAGGAGTTACGAGTTATCAGGAGGACCTGCCTCCAGCTGCTCAGGTGTTACGAGTTATCAGGAGGACCTGCCTCTAGCTGCTCAGGTGTTACGAGTTATCAGGAGGACCTGCCTCTAGCTGCTCAGGAGTTACGAGTTATCAGGTGGACCTGCTCAGGTGTTACGAGTTATCAGGAGGACCTGCCTCTAGCTGCTCAGGTGTTACGAGTTATCAGGTGGACCTGCCTCTAGCTGCTCAGGTGTTACGAGTTATCAGGAGGACCTGCCTCTAGCTGCTCAGATGGAGTTACGAGTTATCAGGAGGACCTGCCTCCAGCTGCTCAGGTGTTACGAGTTATCAGGAGGACCTGCCTCTAGCTGCTCGGGTGTTACGAGTTATCAGGAGGACCTGCCTCTAGCTGCTCAGGAGTTACGAGTTATCAGGAGGACCTGCCTCTAGCTGCTCAGGTGTTACGAGTTATCAGGTGGACCTGCCTCTAGCTGCTCAGGAGTTACGAGTTATCAGGTGGACCTGCCTCTAGCTGCTCAGGAGTTACGAGTTATCAGGAGGACCTGCTCAGGTGTTACGAGTTATCAGGAGGACCTGCCTCTAGCTGCTCAGGTGTTACGAGTT
>NC_140167.1:99688626-99792029 GCF_963971535.1 Notolepis coatsorum | reverse complement strand
TCTCACAGTGCTGATTAATGTTAATCTGACTGTCTTCTCACAGTGCTGATTAATGTAATGTTAGTCTGACTGTCTTCTCACAGTGCTGATTAATGTAATGTTAGTCTGACTGTCTTCTCACAGTGCTGATTAATGTAATGTTAGTCTGACTGTCTTCTCACAGTGCTGATTAATGTAATATTAGTCTGACTGTCTTCTCACTGTGATCATTAATGTAATATTAGTCTGACTGTCTTCTCACAGTGCTGATTAATGTAATGTTAGTCTGACTGTCTTCTCACAGTGCTGATTAATGTAATGTCAGTCTGACTGTCTTATCACAGTGCTGATTAATGTAATGTTAGTCTGACGGTCTTCTCACAGTGCTGATTAATGTAATGTTAGTCTGACTGTCTTCTCACAGTGCTGATTAATGTAATGTCAGTCTGACTGTCTTCTCACAGTGCTGATTAATGTAATGTTAGTCTGACTGTCTTCTCACAGTGCTGATTACTGTAATGTTAGTCTGACTGTCTTCTCACAGTGCTCATTAATGTAATGTTAGTCTGACTGTCTTCTCACAGTGCTGATTAATGTAATGTTAGTCTGACTGTCTTCTCACAGTGATCATTACTGTAATATTAGTCTGACTGTCTTCTCACAGTGCTGATTAATGTAATGTTAGTCTGACTGTCTTCTCACAGTGCTGATTAATGTAATGTTAGTCTGACTGTCTTCTCACAGTGCTGATTAATGTCAGTCTGACTGTCTTCTCACAGTGCTGATTAATGTTAGTCTGACTGCCTTCTCACAGTGCTGATTAATGTAATGTTAGTCTGACTGCCTTCTCACAGTGCGGATTAATGTTAGTCTGACGGTCTTCTCACAGTGCTGATTAATGTTAGTCTGACTGCCTTCTCACAGTGCTGATTAATGTAATGTTAGTCTGACTGTCTTCTCACAGTGCTGATTAATGTAATGTTAGTCTGACTGTCTTCTCACAGTGCTGATTAATGTCAGTCTGACTGTCTTCTCACAGTGCTGATTAATGTTAGTCTGACTGCCTTCTCACAGTGCTGATTAATGTAATGTTAGTCTGACTGTCTTCTCACAGTGCTCATTAATGTAATGTTAGTCTGACGGTCTTCTCACAGTGCTGATTAATGTAATGTCAGTCTGACTGTCTTCTCACAGTGCTGATTAATGTAATGTTAGTCTGACTGTCTTCTCACAGTGCTGATTAATGTAATGTTAGTCTGACTGTCTTCTCACAGTGCTGATTAATGTAATGTTAGTCTGACTGTCTTCTCACAGTGCTGATTAATGTAATGTTAGTCTGACTGTCTTCTCACAGTGCTGATTAATGTAATGTTAGTCTGACTGTCTTCTCACAGTGCTGATTAATGTAATGTTAGTCTGACTGTCTTCTCACAGTGCTGATTACTGTAATGTTAGTCTGACTGTCTTCTCACAGTGCTGATTAATGTAATGTTAGTCTGACTGTCTTCTCACAGTGCTGATTAATGTAATGTTAGTCTGACTGTCTTCTCACTGTGCTGATTAATGTAATGTTAGTCTGACTGTCTTCTCACAGTGCTGATTAATGTTAGTCTGACTGTCTTCTCACAGTGCTGATTAATGTAATGTTAGTCTGACGGTCTTCTCACAGTGCTGATTAATGTAATGTTAGTCTGACTGTCTTCTCACTGTGATCATTACTGTAATGTTAGCCTGACTGTCTTCTCACAGTGCTGATTAATGTGAGTCTGACTGTCCTCTCCCAAGTGCTGATTAATGTAATGTTAGTCTGACTGTCTTCTCACTGTGATCATTAATGTTAGTCTGACTGTCTTCTCACAGTGCTGATTAATGTAATGTTAGTCTGACTGTCTTCTCACAGTGCTGATTAATGTAATGTTAGTCTGACTGTCTTCTCACTGTGATCATTAATGTTAGTCTGACTGTCTTCTCACAGTGCTGATTAATGTAATGTTAGTCTGACTGTCTTCTCACTGTGATCATTAATGTTAGTCTGACTGTCTTCTCACAGTGCTGATTAATGTAATGTTAGTCTGACTGTCTTCTCACAGTGCTGATTAATGTAATGTTAGTCTGACTGTCTTCTCACTGTGATCATTAATGTAATGTTAGTCTGACTGTCTTCTCACTGTGATCATTAATGTAATGTTAGTCTGACTGTCTTCTCAAGTGCTGATTAATGTAATGTTAGTCTGACTGTCTTCTCACTGTGATCATTAATGTAATGTTAGTCTGACTGTCTTCTCACTGTGATCATTAATGTAATGTTAGTCTGACTGTCTTTCTCACAGTGCTGATTAATGTAATGTCAGTCTGACTGTCTTCTCACAGTGCTGATTAATGTAATGTTAGTCTGACTGTCTTCTCACAGTGCTGATTAATGTAATGTTAGTCTGACTGTCTTCTCACAGTGCTGATTAATGTTAGTCTGACTGTCTTCTCACAGTGCTGATTAATGTTAGTCTGACTGTCTTCTCACAGTGCTGATTAATGTAATGTTAGTCTGACTGTCTTCTCACAGTGCTGATTAATGTAATGTCAGTCTGACTGTCTTCTCACAGTGCTGATTAATGTAATGTTAGTCTAACTGTCTTCTCACTGTGATCATTAATGTAATGTTAGTCTGACTGTCTTCTCACAGTGCTGATTAATGTAATGTCAGTCTGACTGTCTTCTCACAGTGCTGATTACTGTAATGTTAGTCTGACTGTCTTCTCACAGTGCTGATTAATGTAATGTTAGTCTGACTGTCTTCTCACAGTGCTGATTAATGTAAATGTTAGTCTGACTGTCTTCTCACAGTGCTGATTAATGTAATGTTAGTCTGACTGTCTTCTCACAGTGCTGATTAATGTAAATGTTAGTCTGACTGTCTTCTCACAGTGCTGATTAATGTAATGTTAGTCTGACTGTCTTCTCACAGTGCTGATTACTGTAATGTTAGTCTGACTGTCTTCTCACAGTGCTGATTAATGTAATGTTAGTCTGGCTGTCTTCTCACTGTGATCATTAATGTAATGTTAGTCTGACTGTCTTCTCACAGTGCTGATTAATGTAATGTCAGTCTGACTGTCTTCTCACAGTGCTGATTAATGTAATGTTAGTCTGACTGTCTTCTCACAGTGCTGATTAATGTAATGTTAGTCTGACTGTCTTCTCACAGTGCTGATTAATGTTAGTCTGACTGTCTTCTCACAGTGCTGATTAATGTTAGTCTGACTGTCTTCTCACAGTGCTGATTAATGTAATGTTAGTCTGACTGTCTTCTCACAGTGCTGATTAATGTAAATGTTAGTCTGACTGTCTTCTCACAGTGCTGATTAATGTAATGTTAGTCTGACTGTCTTCTCACAGTGCTGATTAATGTAAATGTTAGTCTGACTGTCTTCTCACAGTGCTGATTAATGTAATGTTAGTCTGACTGTCTTCTCACAGTGCTGATTACTGTAATGTTAGTCTGACTGTCTTCTCACAGTGCTGATTAATGTAATGTCAGTCTGACTGTCTTCTCACAGTGCTGATTAATGTAATGTTAGTCTGACTGTCTTCTCACAGTGCTGATTACTGTAATGTTAGTCTGACTGTCTTCTCACAGTGCTCATTAATGTAATGTTAGTCTGACTGTCTTCTCACAGTGCTGATTAATGTAATGTTAGTCTGACTGTCTTCTCACAGTGATCATTACTGTAATATTAGTCTGACTGTCTTCTCACAGTGCTGATTAATGTAATGTTAGTCTGACTGTCTTCTCACAGTGCTGATTAATGTAATGTTAGTCTGACTGTCTTCTCACAGTGCTGATTAATGTCAGTCTGACTGTCTTCTCACAGTGCTGATTAATGTTAGTCTGACTGCCTTCTCACAGTGCTGATTAATGTAATGTTAGTCTGACTGCCTTCTCACAGTGCGGATTAATGTTAGTCTGACGGTCTTCTCACAGTGCTGATTAATGTTAGTCTGACTGCCTTCTCACAGTGCTGATTAATGTAATGTTAGTCTGACTGTCTTCTCACAGTGCTGATTAATGTAATGTTAGTCTGACTGTCTTCTCACAGTGCTGATTAATGTCAGTCTGACTGTCTTCTCACAGTGCTGATTAATGTTAGTCTGACTGCCTTCTCACAGTGCTGATTAATGTAATGTTAGTCTGACTGTCTTCTCACAGTGCTCATTAATGTAATGTTAGTCTGACGGTCTTCTCACAGTGCTGATTAATGTAATGTCAGTCTGACTGTCTTCTCACAGTGCTGATTAATGTAATGTTAGTCTGACTGTCTTCTCACAGTGCTGATTAATGTAATGTTAGTCTGACTGTCTTCTCACAGTGCTGATTAATGTAATGTTAGTCTGACTGTCTTCTCACAGTGCTGATTAATGTAATGTTAGTCTGACTGTCTTCTCACAGTGCTGATTAATGTAATGTTAGTCTGACTGTCTTCTCACAGTGCTGATTAATGTAATGTTAGTCTGACTGTCTTCTCACAGTGCTGATTACTGTAATGTTAGTCTGACTGTCTTCTCACAGTGCTGATTAATGTAATGTTAGTCTGACTGTCTTCTCACAGTGCTGATTAATGTAATGTTAGTCTGACTGTCTTCTCACTGTGCTGATTAATGTAATGTTAGTCTGACTGTCTTCTCACAGTGCTGATTAATGTTAGTCTGACTGTCTTCTCACAGTGCTGATTAATGTAATGTTAGTCTGACGGTCTTCTCATAGTGCTGATTAATGTAATGTTAGTCTGACTGTCTTCTCACTGTGATCATTACTGTAATGTTAGCCTGACTGTCTTCTCACAGTGCTGATTAATGTGAGTCTGACTGTCCTCTCCCAAGTGCTGATTAATGTAATGTTAGTCTGACTGTCTTCTCACTGTGATCATTAATGTTAGTCTGACTGTCTTCTCACAGTGCTGATTAATGTAATGTTAGTCTGACTGTCTTCTCACAGTGCTGATTAATGTAATGTTAGTCTGACTGTCTTCTCACTGTGATCATTAATGTTAGTCTGACTGTCTTCTCACAGTGCTGATTAATGTAATGTTAGTCTGACTGTCTTCTCACTGTGATCATTAATGTTAGTCTGACTGTCTTCTCACAGTGCTGATTAATGTAATGTTAGTCTGACTGTCTTCTCACAGTGCTGATTAATGTAATGTTAGTCTGACTGTCTTCTCACTGTGATCATTAATGTAATGTTAGTCTGACTGTCTTCTCACTGTGATCATTAATGTAATGTTAGTCTGACTGTCTTCTCACAGTGCTGATTAATGTAATGTTAGTCTGACTGTCTTCTCACTGTGATCATTAATGTAATGTTAGTCTGACTGTCTTCTCACTGTGATCATTAATGTAATGTTAGTCTGACTGTCTTCTCACAGTGCTGATTAATGTAATGTCAGTCTGACTGTCTTCTCACAGTGCTGATTAATGTAATGTTAGTCTGACTGTCTTCTCACAGTGCTGATTAATGTAATGTTAGTCTGACTGTCTTCTCACAGTGCTGATTAATGTTAGTCTGACTGTCTTCTCACAGTGCTGATTAATGTTAGTCTGACTGTCTTCTCACAGTGCTGATTAATGTAATGTTAGTCTGACTGTCTTCTCACAGTGCTGATTAATGTAATGTCAGTCTGACTGTCTTCTCACAGTGCTGATTAATGTAATGTTAGTCTAACTGTCTTCTCACTGTGATCATTAATGTAATGTTAGTCTGACTGTCTTCTCACAGTGCTGATTAATGTAATGTCAGTCTGACTGTCTTCTCACAGTGCTGATTACTGTAATGTTAGTCTGACTGTCTTCTCACAGTGCTGATTAATGTAATGTTAGTCTGACTGTCTTCTCACAGTGCTGATTAATGTAAATGTTAGTCTGACTGTCTTCTCACAGTGCTGATTAATGTAATGTTAGTCTGACTGTCTTCTCACAGTGCTGATTAATGTAAATGTTAGTCTGACTGTCTTCTCACAGTGCTGATTAATGTAATGTTAGTCTGACTGTCTTCTCACAGTGCTGATTACTGTAATGTTAGTCTGACTGTCTTCTCACAGTGCTGATTAATGTAATGTTAGTCTGGCTGTCTTCTCACTGTGATCATTAATGTAATGTTAGTCTGACTGTCTTCTCACAGTGCTGATTAATGTAATGTCAGTCTGACTGTCTTCTCACAGTGCTGATTAATGTAATGTTAGTCTGACTGTCTTCTCACAGTGCTGATTAATGTAATGTTAGTCTGACTGTCTTCTCACAGTGCTGATTAATGTTAGTCTGACTGTCTTCTCACAGTGCTGATTAATGTTAGTCTGACTGTCTTCACAGTGCTGATTAATGTAATGTTAGTCTGACTGTCTTCTCACAGTGCTGATTAATGTAATGTCAGTCTGACTGTCTTCTCACAGTGCTGATTAATGTAATGTTAGTCTGACTGTCTTCTCACTGTGATCATTAATGTAATGTTAGTCTGACTGTCTTCTCACAGTGCTGATTAATGTAATGTCAGTCTGACTGTCTTCTCACAGTGCTGATTACTGTAATGTTAGTCTGACTGTCTTCTCACAGTGCTGATTAATGTAATGTTAGTCTGACTGTCTTCTCACAGTGCTGATTAATGTAATGTTAGTCTGACTGTCTTCTCACAGTGCTGATTAATGTAAATGTTAGTCTGACTGTCTTCTCACAGTGCTGATTAATGTAATGTTAGTCTGACTGTCTTCTCACAGTGCTGATTAATGTAAATGTTAGTCTGACTGTCTTCTCACAGTGCTGATTAATGTAATGTTAGTCTGACTGTCTTCTCACAGTGCTGATTACTGTAATGTTAGTCTGACTGTCTTCTCACAGTGCTGATTAATGTAATGTTAGTCTGGCTGTCTTCTCACAGTGCTGATTAATGTAATGTTAGTCTGACTGTCTTCTCACAGTGCTGATTAATGTAATGTTAGTCTGACTGTCTTCTCACAGTGCTGATTACTGTAATGTTAGTCTGACTGTCTTCTCACAGTGCTGATTAATGTAATGTTAGTCTGACTGTCTTCTCACAGTGCTGATTAATGTAATGTTAGTCTGACTGTCTTCTCACTGTGATCATTAATGTAATGTTAGTCTGACTGTCTTCTCACAGTGCTGATTAATGTAATGTTAGTCTGACTGTCTTCTCACTGTGATCATTAATGTAATGTTAGTCTGACTGTCTTCTCACAGTGCTGATTAATGTAATGTTAGTCTGACTGTCTTCTCACAGTGCTGATTAATGTAATGTTAGTCTGACTGTCTTCTCACTGTGATCATTAATGTAATGTTAGTCTGACTGTCTTCTCACAGTGCTGATTAATGTAATGTTAGCCTGACTGTCTTCTCACAGTGCTGATTAATGTAATGTTAGTCTGACTGTCTTCCCACAGTGCTGATTAATGTAATGTTAGCCTGACTGTCTTCTCACAGTGCTGATTAATGTAATGTTAGTCTGACTGTCTTCTCACAGTGCTGATTAATGTTAGTCTGACTGTCTTCTCACAGTGCTGATTAATGTAATGTTAGTCTGAATGTCTTCTCACAGTGCTGATTAATGTAATGTTAGTCTGACTGTCTTCTCACAGTGCTGATTAATGTAATGTTAGTCTGACTGTCTTCTCACAGTGCTGATTAATGTAATGTTAGTCTGACTGTCTTCTCACAGTGCTGATTAATGTAATGTTAGTCTGACTGTCTTCTCACAGTGCTGATTAATGTAATGTTAGTCTGACTGTCTTCTCACAGTGCTGATTAATGTTAGTCTGACTGTCTTCTCACAGTGCTGATTAATGTAATGTTAGTCTGACTGTCTTCTCACAGTGCTGATTAATGTAATGTTAGTCTGACTGTCTTCTCACTGTGATCATTAATGTAATGTTAGTCTGACTGTCTTCTCACAGTGCTGATTAATGTAATGTTAGCCTGAACTGATTATCTGTATTGACATTCAGTGTTTCCCCTGATAATTATAAGTTCTAGCAACAGCCAAGATGTTGGAAGCGGGTCGGTACCATGTAGCTCAGTGGCTAGAGCAAGGCACTAATACTGCCAGGGTGAGGGGTTCCATTCCCTGTGTAGTTCACTTGGTAGAACAAGGTACCAACAGTGCCAGGGTGAGGGGTGCCATCCATATGTGACCCGGCACAGTCTAACCCGTCTTGTTAACACATTCAGTGCCATTCACTGATTTACACATTTATGACACCCGACCGCTGAGTGCCAATCACGTGTTTAACACGTTTCTGGATCGTTTTTCATTTTCTTTCGATTTGAATACCCTATATTCCATCCAGGGATCCTGGTGTCATCGTAGGGAATGAGTCTGAGATCGTAAAAAAAGTTCAATGCCGCCATATGGTGGGATGCGGCCGGTATTGCACCACATCATTTGAAACGTTGAGTCTTTGGCCGTGCGTCGATTATATAGTTATATATAATAGTATATATTATATAGGTCCGGGCGGACTTTTCTTAGTCGGACAAGTGTAGCGGTTCTAATGCTCGGATTGAGAAGAAACAATTAGAAAAATCAATACTTGGAATGGCAATCAGATAATTGGAATATTCTTTTCGGGGTACATCCTAGTCAAGGTAAGGGCTATATGGTTTCAATCGTGCGTTGATCCAATAATGTTTTCATTGCGATCCGAGCGTATGTGTGTAACGCTACTCCATAACGGATTATGTTGGTGACGATCAAAGCATCGAAAAAAACGACCCCCCCCCCCCCCCCCCCCCTATAGTTATAGCTCTACAAACGAGGTGACAGACTACATTGGTTTAATGGGTGGCATGAACATTGCCGCTTCCCGGAAGAGGCGTGGCACAGAATGTGTTAAGGAGCTCATGATTCCTCAGAAAACCCCAAAATGATATTCAGAAATAGGTCGAAATGGAGATTGCCAATTTTGTGCGCTTTGAAATGTTCTCTATATGTCTCCTTATTTGCAAAACTTAATACAACTTGTAAATATGTTAATTCTTGTTAGATTGTCCGACAATATTATTTTCCTCGCCGTGTGAAAAAACTACAGTTGCTACTCCCTAAATATGTTCTGTCTCTGGTGAGGAGAGGAGACGCACCACAATCCACTCCGAGACAACGGGCCCAGTACTTTGTTGGTGGTGTGAAAATATGCAGAGAAACATCTTTGGAACCGTTTGTGTTCAATTGTATCTGATCTTCTCTCCGTCACAATTGAAAGTGTATTTCTCCATCGCATAGAATAATCTACTCCAGTGTGTGCTCTGCAAGTCTGTAAGCTTGCGCATAACGGAATATAGAGAGAGGGCTCTTAGCAGAGGTCCCCAATCACTGGGTCGCGGACCAGTACCTGGCCGTGGATCATTTGGTACCGGGCCGAAAAGAACGAATAAAGTTGTTTAAAAAGACATTTATTTTATTTTCATTAGTCTTCCGGGTATTTTACTTTGAAAAATTGCCACTTTCACCCACGCCTCACTCTTTTTTCGTAAAATAAGTCTCCTGCCATAATGCTCCCCTTCGTGTAATTCACTCACAGCTCGGGCTGTGGTTGTGGTCGGGAGTTGAGACATGATCATAATCAGGTGTTTATGCACCCAAGTCTCCCGAACACGTAGAGACCGCGTACATACGCTGAGCTATGGTAACTTCCACACACCTACCCCTACCAGTGAATGCCTCTCACCTGGAAAAGGTGTTAGGTGGGGAAGGGGTTAGGTGGCAAAGGCCAGTGGGTATTTGTAGTTCTGCATGCATCTTAACCCACTCAGTGCCAACCACAAGTATAGTTGGGTTAACTCGCCATCGCTTGAGTGCCAATCACGAGTATAGTCGGGTTTTAATCATTATTTCTTTTATTAGCGATATCCATTCATTTTTCATCCATCCATCCAGCCTGACGTTATCATTGGGAATGGGTCTGCGCTTGCAAAGGGCAAATACCGCCGCCTATCGTCTCCCGGATGGTATTGCACATCATTGGATTGGATTGGCTGGGACTGTGCATAAAAGAAATAAGTCCGGTCCAGGTTTTACTTCTCGGGCATGCAGCTGGATACTATTGCATCGACTGGGGGGACTGGGAGCATCGTGGATCATTGTGTTTTGGACTATAACGTTGGATCAATGGACGCGATCGATATTTGGAATGACGATCAGGAATTGGATTAATATTTTTGCATGACATCAGATGTGAGGTAAGGCCTTTATGTTACGAATCTTGGGGTAATCAGATGTTCCCTTCTCTGCCATCGGAGTGTGTGTGTGTGTGTGTGTGTGGTTCGCGCCGATCAAAGTACGGAGAAGCGATTTTTCAGACCCCGCTTCTCTTCGTACACGAGGACACATATACTATCGATAATCTAGCGTTTATTTGAAGATAAATCTAGCCATAATTTAAGATATAGTTTAAGGGTTCGCAAATATCCCCGTCTTCCCATTGATTAAAGCGGTGGCAATCTAGACCTAATTTGGTCATATGGGCGTGGCTCTGAATTAGTTAAGAGAACAGCCAACAGCCCCGTTGAAGCTATGTAGCTCAAAACGGGCTATTGTGTTATCATCTTTGTTAATAAGACATAGATTTAAATGTATCCGTGTGCGTTTACTGGCCACTAGGGGTGGGACGGTACGCATCCGAACCGTGTACCGTTCGGCACGACCTCCCCGGTGCGGGGCCGTGTGTGTATTGTACGGCTCACGGGATGAGCAGGGAGCCGGGAGAGGTGACACACCGGCTGCTCAGCTGGCAGCAGGTGCTAGTCGGTTTGTGGAAATGGCAAGCGCAATATATTATAAATCAATCTTCATTACGACTTTAAAAACATAGCCATTAACATTACATAAGCCTACACACATCTTGCCATAGCGTTAGCAGTTTGTACAACACAACGCACGTTTTAACTATGGTAGCCCGCCAGCTAATACAGTCAATGAAATGTCACCGTAGCTACTAGCTAGCAGAGGAGAAAATGGGAGTCTGAGAGGCGGAGTGTTGAAAGACAATGATAGGCGTTTATTCAACATCCAAGAAGGCTAACATACAACTGTGTTTTACTAACTCCAACCGGGACTATTGCAGCTTTCGTGCTGCTTGTTGATGTTATGAACTCCTCCTAACGTTACCGGAGCTGAAGGTGCCACACGCTAAAATGTCCGTGGGGACCCGGCGCCAACCCACCGAATTACGTAACCCACCACAGTTGCACTCAATATTAAAATAATGTTAGTCTAAATAAATGTAGACAGATACATAATAATTTCAAGCAGAAAACGAATATGTCCATTAAGAACCGACAACCAGGGAATTTAAACATGGTTGACATTGTTTTTTTGTGTTTATATTAAAGAAAGGAAAGTCTAGTGCTGGCTGAGCATATTGTTTGTTTGCACTAAGTTAATACTTTTGACAAATGTAGCCTATATTTTTCAGTCAGTTCGGTCTTTGTGTGCCAAACATTATTTAAGGCTGTAAACACTGTAACACTGTAAACTTTTTTTATATATATATATATATATATATATATATATATATATATATAAATGAGAAGCATGTTTAGATTTTTGAGTGTTAATTTTTTTTTTTATAAAAAACAATATATCGAACCGAACCGAAAACCGTGACCACAAAACCGAGGTACGTAACGAACCGTTGGGTTTTGTGAACGTCCCACCCCTACTGGCCACGGTGCTTCACTGC
This sequence comes from Notolepis coatsorum, assembly GCF_963971535.1. Classification (NCBI taxonomy): domain Eukaryota; kingdom Metazoa; phylum Chordata; class Actinopteri; order Aulopiformes; family Paralepididae; genus Notolepis; species Notolepis coatsorum. The sequence goes on along the minus strand of NC_140167.1, from coordinate 99,780,315 downwards.
TGTGAAAATCGCTACAAACAAAAATAGGGCAATAACGGCATAATATATCACATGATTATTCTAGATATCATGATATACGAGTCCAAATAAGAGTACTTTTTTAAACCATGACATATATAGGCCTGCCGAAACAGGTATAGATTACAGGTCTGGGAGAAAACCCCAGTTCCAGCTCTGAAACGATCAACCACTATCACAGAGAATCTACATCAGTGGTCTCAAACTCAAAGTGGCTTGGGGCCACTGCTGGTATTGTCATCTCATAGGAGGGCCACTTCAACATTCAAGTACTACTAACTACAAGAAAGCACAATATCTTTCCTTTGTTATTTTTCTTTGTTATTGTATCGTAAATGTTACCAGATAACTCGTCAATCCGCCGTGCCACTGGGTTCGGTGATATTTTGGAACAAATCTCTTTTTTTGATGATCACCGCCTGGGGCCCGTCACTCAGAAAGTCCAGGATCCAGACGCTCAGGGCGGAGCTCAGACCCAGATCAATCAGGCGGAGCTCAGACCCAGATCAATCAGCTCGTCAACCAGTCTGGTGGAGACTATGGTGTTGAAAGCTGAACTATAGTCAATGAACAGCAATCTCACATAGCCCAGGTGAATAATGCAGCTGAATACACATCACACTTAGGCTTTCTTGCCTGCGGGCGCCATATAGTAATTTTTGCGGGCCTGATTACATAAAACAATTATATCATGTTGCGGGCCAGACGGAGGGGTGGGGCGGGCCGCAAATGGCCGGCGAGTTTGAGACCCCTGCTCTAGATGAAACAAGCATCGACCGGGAGGAGCGGGAATCAAACCGGGAACCTCCGGATTCATCATCATCATCATCAGGTGGCTTCTTCAACCCATCCTGTCCCCACTTCTTCTCTCCAACTCCGTGACTCCGCCTCTCACTCCGCTCCAATCACAGACGTCGTCTACCCAGCCTCTTCTTGGTCTTCCACTTCCTCTCTTTTCATCCACCTTCCCCATCACCACCTTCTTGAACATCTCCCCGCTGGATCCTCTCAGAACATGCCCGCACAACTCCATATTTCTCTTTTTCAACCTCTCCAGACGACTTTCAACGATTACCAGACGACTTCTCTACCTCCTGAGCCACTGTCGTCCCAATTGGTGATTATTGGTGTTTTTGCTCTGTACTGACTTGCTTTCCACATTGAAATGTCACGCTAACTACAGAGTTTTCTATTAATTCATCTTAACTACTGAGTTACCCTTCTATTCATGCATGTTAACTACTGAGTTACTCTTCTATTCATTCATGTTAACTACTGAGTTAGTCTTCTATTCATTCATGTTAACTACTGAGTTAGTCTTCTATTAATTCATGCTAACTACTGAGTTAGTATCATATTCATTCATGTTAACTACTGAGTTACTCTTCTATTCATTCATGTTAACTACTGAGTTAGTCTTCTATTCATTCATGTTAACTACTGAGTTAGTCTTCTATTCATTCATGTTAACTACTGAGTTAGTCTTCTATTAATTCATGCTAACTACTGAGTTAGTATCATATTCATTCATGTTAACTACTAACTCAGTCTTATATTCATTCATGTTAACTACTGAGTTACTCTTCTATTCATTCATGTTAACTACTGAGTTAGTCTTCTATTCATTCATGTTAACTACTGAGTTAGTCTTCTATTCATTCCAAATAAACTGCTGTTGCTTTGCTACTGGTAACAAAAAATGTATCACTTCCTGTATGCAGGATGGTTTTCCTGGGCTTAGAAAGCCTGGTTTGACCCCTGACCCCATGGTTAGCCAGTGACCTCAGGGAAACGGGAAAGGAACAGAGATATCATGGAAGCAGAATCCCTGACTGTGTCAGCTGTGCTCGTTGTGAGGAGGTGGAGTGAGAGAGAGAGAGAGAGAGAGAGAGAGAGAGAGAGAGAGAGAGAGAAAAGATGAAAGAGAAGGATAGATATGGAGAAAGAAACACAGAGCGAGAGAGAGAAAGAGAAAGAGAGAGAGAGAGAGAGCAGTGGCACAGGAGAACAGGGGAACAGATGTCGTTGACAGACTGAATGTTTGAAATCGCATACAGTGTGTTATTGAAACGCCCTGGTGGAAAGGAGAGAGAGATGGGAGGGTGGGTGTGTGTGTATGTGTGTGTATATATGTGTGTATTTATGTGCGTGTGCATATGTGTGTGTGGGTATGTGTGTATATATGTGTATGCTGTGTGTGTGTGTGTGTGTGTGTGTGTGCGTGCGTGCGTGCGTGCGTGCGTGCGTGCGTGCGTGCGTGAGTGCGTGCGTGAGTGCGTGCATGCGTGCGGGGTGAAGCATGACTTCCCTTGGTCAGAACAGGTGGTAGTTCAGCTTGAACACTTCCTCTGAATCTCCCACACACACACACACACACCCCAACACTCCCGTCTCCTCTGGCTGAGTCTACCAGGTCGGCATGGATACCTCCCAGTGGGGGCACGCCTGTTAGATCAACAGCTTGAACAGATATGCATGTGTGAAATATCAAGCTATATTTAGTCCTGTGTCCCTCAAGTGGTTACAGCGTGGCATTATGGCTCAGATGGTTAGGGGTTCCATTCCCTGTGTAGAGTAGGGCTGCAACTAATGACTAATTTGGTAGTCGACTAATCTGCCGATTATTTTTTCGATTAGTCGACTAATCGAAAACCAATGTAAACAACAACAAAAAATTTTTTAATTACCTATCTTTGTGAAAGTGGCTTCTCAGCTCTGGTCCAGCTGAAGACAGAGCAGAGGAACAGATTGGACATTGAGCATGACCTCAGAGTTGCTTGTCTACCATCACCCCAGACTTTGAGACTCTTGTCAGGACCAAACAACAACATCATAACATGATGATCCCATAGCAAATTAAAATAATGACTCATGAAACATTTGAATTTGGATCTTTAAGCCACTTTAAATGAAAATGTATTTGAAGAACAATACAGCAATCACTCATAACAAGATAAATAAATTAAATAATACAAATTAAAGTGGAAGTGTACTTTAAATAACTTTTGTTTGCTGTGTGTGAGAGGAGTCCGTGTGTGTGTGTATGTGTGTGTGTCTTACTCTGATCGCTGTGTGAGTGAGAGGAGTGTGTGTACTGTGTAATTTGTGTGTGTGTCTTACTCTGATCGCTGTGTGAGTGAGAGGTGTGTACTGTGTAATTTGTGTATGTGTGTGTGTCTTACTCTGATCGCTGTGTGTGAGTGAGAGGAGTGTGAATGTGTGTGTGTCTTACTCTGATCGCTGTGTGTGAGAGAGAGGAGTGTGAATGTGTGTGTCTTACTCTGATCGCTGTGTGTGAGTGAGAGGAGTGTGTATGTGTGTGTCTTACTCTGATCGCTGTGTGTGAGTGAGAGGAGTGTGAATGTGTGTGTGTCTTACTCTGATCGCTGTGTGTGAGAGAGAGGAGTGTGTATGTGTGTGTCTTACTCTGATCGCTGTGTGTGAGTGAGAGGAGTGTGTATGTGTGTGTCTTACTCTGATCGCTGTGTGTGAGTGAGAGGAGTGTGTGTGTGTGTGTCTTACTCTGATCGCTGTGTGTGAGAGAGAGTGTGAATGTGTGTGTCTTACTCTGATCGCTGTGTGTGAGAGAGAGTGTGAATGTGTGTGTCTTACTCTGATCGCTGTGTGTGAGAGAGAGGAGTGTGTATGTGTGTGTCTTACTCTGATCGCTGTGTGTGAGTGAGAGGAGTGTGTATGTGTGTGTCTTACTCTGATCGCTGTGTGTGAGTGAGAGGAGTGTGTGTGTGTGTCTTACTCTGATCGCTGTGTGTGAGAGAGAGTGTGAATGTGTGTGTCTTACTCTGATCGCTGTGTGTGAGAGAGTGTGAATGTGTGTGTCTTACTCTGATCGCTGTGTGTGAGTGAGAGGAGTGTGAATGTGTGTGTCTTACTCTGATCGCTGTGTGTGAGTGAGAGGAGTGTGTATGTGTGTGTCTTACTCTGATCGCTGTGTGTGAGTGAGAGGAGTGTGTGTGTGTGTGTCTTACTCTGATCGCTGTGTGTGAGAGAGAGTGTGAATGTGTGTGTCTTACTCTGATCGCTGTGTGTGAGTGAGAGGAGTGTGAATGTGTGTGTCTTACTCTGATCGCTGTGTGTGAGTGAGAGGAGTGTGTATGTGTGTGTGTCTTACTCTGATCGCTGTGTGTGAGTGAGAGGAGTGTGTATGTGTGTGTGTCTTACTCTGATCGCTGTGTGTGAGAGAGAGGAGTGTGAATGTGTGTGTGTCTTACTCTGATCGCTGTGTGTGAGTGAGAGGACTGTGTATGTGTGTGTCTTACTCTGATCGCTGTGTGTGAGTGAGAGGAGTGTGTATGTGTGTGTCTTACTCTGATCGCTGTGTGTGAGTGAGAGGAGTGCGTGTGTAATGTATTGTGTGTCTAGTCTGATCATCATCTCCTGCAGGGGAACAATGTTTTCAATGTCCAAAATTTGCTATGGGATCATCATGTTATGATGTTGTCTGGAACCCTGAGAAGCCGCTCTCACAAAGATAGGTAGTGCACAAAAAAAAAAAAAAAAAAAAAAAAAATTAAATAATTTTTTTTTTTATGACTAATCGACGCAACAATTTCTCGTCAACGATTTTTTTATAATCGACGTCGTCGATTATGTCGACTAATCGTTGCAGCCCTAGTGTAGAGCATGGCATTACCAATGCTAGGATTAGGGGTTCCATTCCCTGTGTAGCCTAAAGCAGGGGTGGCCAACCAGTCAGAGACTAAGAGCCACAAAAATCACTGTGGTACCACAAAGAGCCACACCATATACCAGCGTTTCTAAACCTTTTTTTTCAGTCACGGCACCCTTCATGTGTTTATAGGTCTCACCCTCTGGCCTCTGAAGTTGCTAATGTCTTTTTTATTTGGGCCTCACAGGGTTAAAAGTACCCTGTGAGACCCACGGTTGCAAAATTACAAAATCACTTTTAGCCATTTAAAAAAAGAATGTTTATAGGGCGGTCAGGTGGCGTAGCGGAGATTGCGCTCGTCACCAACCAGGAGATGCTGGGTTCGAGCCCAGCTCTCGGCGTTGTCACCAGCTTGCCTGGTCGTTCATACTAATACAATTGGCAGTATTAGGGGGTGGGAAGCTGGCGGGTGGGAATCTGGCGTTGTGGACAGCGACGCCTACAGGTCAGGTCTCGGCGCTTGCTCAGCGAGGGCAGGACTTGGTGGAGATAGCGTGCCCTCCCACGCGTTACACTTCACCAATGAGAGTCCTCACTGCCAAGTGAAAAGACGTCACTGGCAGTCGCCGCACGTATCAGAGGAAGCGTGCGGTCGGCTTCGGGACGCCCTTGTACCGACTCGTAGGAGAACATGCATACAGCAGCCAGGTAGGGGAGGGGGGGAATTGGCACGGCGACTAAATTGGGACAGGGAGAAAAACAGAAAATTGGAGAAAGAGAAATAAAAAATAAAAAAAAATAAAAAAAAATTATGTTTATTTAAAAAAATAAGCACATGTAGGCCTATAGTCAATTGGTCCTGTTGTTCAGCCTCACAATGCTATTTGATAGTAAATGTGTTTATATGTCCCACCCTCTGAAGTTGCTAAGGACTTTTAATTTGGGCCTCACAGGGTTAACCTCTTAAGCCCGAGATATACAGTTAAAGTGTATATTTTCAGCATTACGTTTGTTTACCAATTATTTTAACTGTTATTAGTGAAATATAAGATTATAGAAATCTCAGGGCATTGAGTCGGAAACCGGCGCATATTGACAGGAGGAAGTGGCACAGCCAAAAGTGAGTGTAGTCTTTTGAAGGAAGAGACCCGGGGCTTTCGAATTTCGAAAAACTACCCTACCCAGCTCACACCAGCCCCTGTCAATCATCTGACTTCTGGATTTACTTTTTTATTTCTCTTATGTTTTGGGATTATCTCCCACAAACCTGAACGTTATTGCCATAAAACAGAACGCAGTTAGTTTCTCTACCTTTCTGTGAACGTCTTGCAAAAAACGGTGTTGCAATATGATGAAAAATGGTGGAGAAATGTACATTATAAAAAAGATGGCAGAATTCAGTACTGTATCTACAAAACCTTCTGTTTAATAATCTTCCCTTTATTCATTTGCTTAGATTTTTCAGGTCTGGTCAATTTTAGCATGGTGTTATTCACAGTCAAAGATAAAAAAAAATTAAATAGAATTGATATTCTCCTTTGCTTTGGTTCATTACAATTTACTCAAGCCTAGTAACAGACACACTATTTCTGACACTGATCCATATATGTCCCTAGATTCAGATCATGCAAATGGACCATTAAAAAAAAAAAAAAATTATGTTTATTCTACGTCCTTATGAAATGAGTGACAAAAAAAAAAGAAAAAGTAAAAAAAAAAAAAGTAAAAAAAGATTTTATTTTATTTTTATTTTTTTATGGATGGAAGAGCCGCACATTGACGGGCAAAGAGCCGCGTGCGGCTCACGAGACGCGGGTTGGCCACCCCTGGCCTAAAGCATGGCACTAACAATGCAAGGGTTAAAAGTTCCATTCCCTGCGTAGCTTAGAGCATGGCACTAACAATGCTAGGGTTCGGGGGAGGGTTGGGTACCTTTCATATTTGAACCGATACCGGTACCGGAATCCAACAACGGTACCTTTTTTTTGGTACTTTAGTCTCTAAAAATGTAATCTACATACCTCGGTTGTAAAAAGAAAAATTCCAAACTTCAAATAATTTATTATCATTATTATTTATTTAGAACAATTTGTTAATATACTGTATATATAGCATAATATTGCAGCGAGCGTACCTTATAGTTCAGGAACTGCAGGGTTCCATTCCCTGTGTAGCTCAAGAGGTCCAGCAGGGCACTGACGCTTCAAGGGTTAATAGGGGTTCCATTGTGGCTCAATGGTTAGAGCATTGCACTGATAATTCCAGGGTTAAGGGTTTCATTCCCTGTGTGACTCAATGGGTAGAGCAAGGCACCAAGACTGCCAGGGTTAATCCGGTGTCGTGCTTCTTGTGGCTGCTGCATGTTCCGTCACCATAGCGACGCCAATCATTGTAACGCAGTCTGTGCGGGGCCTCGTCCGCGGTGTCACTAAGGCCCTGTTTAGACGGAAACGCTAGCAGGTGAATCCGCAAAAATATTTTTACGGATGTGCCTTTCGTTTATATGGAAACGGCGTTTTTACGGGGTGAAACCGCAAAAAAGTGAGACTACCTTCCAGGGTGGAATTCCTAGAAACGCAAAAGCTTTGCGCTTTCGTCTAAACTGTCAAACCGTATAAATCTGTTAAAACGATGACGAAAGGGTTGTCACGGCTCTGGTCGCGCGTACTGCTTACGTCACAGGTAGCAGGTATGCGCCAGTAGCCGAGACGTAAACAAAGCAAAGTATGTCTGACTTATATCAACGGAGATCACCTGAAGGCTACATTGGCAGTACTTTTAACCCTTTCACTGCCACACGACAGAAGGTTACCCCTTTACTATCACACAACCGGCTGTCGTGTGGCAGTGAAAGGGTTAAATACACAAGAATCTGTCCCGCGGCGTGAGTGGAGTGGACCCACTGTCTGTGAGTGACTCTGCTTTGGTGCAATCACATTCCCCATCCACAGTCTGCGAATCAGAGGCAGAGTAGGGCGGGTCTTCACAGCACGTCATGTGACATATGCGCCAATCGTGTGACAGCGGGTCTCCGTCGTTACAGCGTCGTCTGCACGGAGAATTCCACCCCAAAACGCTTGTCTAAACGTAAAATTAAAAGTGAAACCGCAAGATGACTTTTGCGGTTTCTGTTCACAAAACGCTCGTCTAAACGTAGCCTAAGTCTCTGGGAGGTGTGCAGCTCCGCGTGCAGTTGGCACAAGGCCACAGTAACCGTCGGTTAGGAATTACCAGTGCCATGCCAACCGCACCAACCGAGCAAGGCACTGATAATTCCAGGGTTAGTGGTTCCATTCTCTGTGTAGATCAATGAGTAGAGCAAGGCACTAAGACTGCCAGGGTCACACTTGTGGTTCTCAGTGGTTTCCAGTAATGCGCTCAATGGCATGGTTTGTCATGCTGTATGAATTGCTATTATTGAGTAGGATTCTCTAGGATTACATCTGGTTTAATGGTTAAGATTTAAAAAACGGAGCATATGAGAGAGAGGGGACATCTGTTCCACAAGCAACGAGGAGGTTTTCTTCATTAAATGCCACAATCGACGCCACGTTAAACAACAAACAGCAGCCTAATGCACAAATGAACCAATTTGTTGCTGTATTTATCAAGTGGAAGTGAGTATGACAGAGGGGAATAATGGAGGAGGTATCCATTAGAAATCAAGAGGAATCTATTAGAATATGAATATGTACGACGTTGTTCAATAACCAATGCTTGTGTCTGTGTGTTTCGCATGGCTGACAAAAGATACTCTTCTGAATAAATGCTAAAATGGTAAATGGACTGCATTTATATAACAGCTTTTATCCAAAGCGCTTTACACATTAAGGCTGGTTATTACATCTATGTTTCCCAGTGCCACCATCTCTGCCTCAGTGCCCTTGAGCAAAGCACTGAACGCCAAAACTACTCCAGGGGTGCTGCACTGCGGGCGACCCTGCACTCTGACCTCTTTGATGAAATGCATATGTGTGTGTAAGTATGAGGGATATGAGGACTGTGTGTGTAAGTAGGAGGGATATGAGGACTGTAGGGCTGTCTTAAATACTTCGAAGCTTCGTTCGATGGCACAAGCTTAAAAAAAAATCAAAAAAAAAATCAAAAAAAAGAATTCACATTTTTTTACTTCGATTTTTGTGTGCGTGTGCGTGTGCGTGTGCGTGTGCGTGTGTGTGTGCGCATGGGGCCATTGGGTGGGGCCGGGGGACAAATTCACTGGAGGAAAGTAACCCAGCTCAGCACTGCCCAAATTATATCATCACTATTGCCTGTTTGAAGGATATCATCCTCAAACACATATACACCTACATGCCTTGTAGAATTCCACACATAAGAAAGAAAGATACTGGGATGAATAAACAAAATAGGAAATAAAATGTAGAAATGCATGCAATACATAAATAAATATGAATCTCCTTATATGAAATAGAACATTTAGATAAGGTGCTACTGAGATGTTTTGGTGAGTTTTGTTTTTTTGTGGAAGTAGCCCTTCTTAAAAATGCATGAACATTCACTGATAATTGGTCTGTAGTGGAGTCTACAAGGTCTACATTGCCGGACCTTGTAGACTGACATAATTCTGTGCATAGTTTAGTCTACACAGGCCATATTTCAAATAATCAAAATCTTACTTCATTCATTCATCTTAAACATTCTTGATTTGGGGGATTGGTAGTTCCCATGAAATCTAAGTTGTTCAAACGACAACAGCGATCCACCTTGAATTAAATCACACAGCCGTGTTGGCTGCGTACAGTCATGAAAGGGGCTACTTAATTCATTAATCCAATCCACTTTATTTATAGAGCACATTTAAAAACAACAAAGTTTACCAAAGTGCTGTACAAGTCCCACAACATAAGACGAAAATATGAGGACTGTGTGTGTAAGTAGGAAGGATATGAGGACTGTGTGTAAGTAGGAGGGATATGAGGACTGTGTGTGTAAGTAAAAAGGATGAGGACTGTGTGTGTAAGTAGGAAGGATATGAGGACTGTGTGTAAGTAGGAAGGATATGAGGACTGTATGTGTAACTATGAGGGATATGCGAAAAGACACATTTCAATTGCCTTGTGTACATTGACAATAAAGTAATATTATTCTTCAAAAAAATTGAAATCACATCTCTGTTGTAGGGACTTATTTACCTTCTTGAGGTGTTGAACTGCTGTTTTGATAGGGTTAGGGTCTTTACTAGGGATGCCGCGATCGATCGGCCAGCGATCAGTATCGGCCGATATTCAGTATAAATATGAGATTGGGGAATTCCGATAATGCCTTCTAGACGCCGATTGCGAAAACCGATCGATGACGCGACACAATTCTCAGCGGAGTTGGTGTCATTGTCGCATGTTAAGTAACCTAAAACATGATGTCAGCGGTGTGGAACTATTACAAAGTGTATGAGACAGATCTGCAATGTATGCCAGGATAAAATACCTCGTGGGGGAAGCAATGTAAAACGTTTCAACACAACAAATAAGACACTTGAAGTCCCAGAGGAGGATCACCCAGAGGAGCATGGAGAGTTCGTTAAGCTTACCGCGGACGGCGCGGAGTAAAAATAAAAAGGCCGATTAAGAACCAAAACGACCGCTAACGCAAATCACTTTAGAGAGCATCCGTGCGTATAACCGTGATAGTCAGAAGGCTAGGCGATCACAAGAAAAGTCATGAAATTCATAGGGCTGGACCGACGTGGACCAGCAGCCATTAAGTGTAGTCGAGACGAGTACTCTCTCAGCCCCGCTACACTCTCCCAGCTGGTCACTGAAAGGCACAACGAGCATGCCGTGAAGACCCGCCCTACTCCGCCTCTGATTGGCAGACTGTGGGTGGGGGAATGTGATTGGACAAAAGCAGAGTTGACAGACACACACACACAAACAGTGCAGTCAGACATGCTGCAGAGATGCTGCTTGCAGTAGAGAGAGTGGAGAATTTTTACTTGTTGCGTTTGTGGCGATGTCTCGCAGATAATACAGATAATACATATGAAAAGTATCATTTGCTCAGAGTCCAGAGACAGTTGTGGTTCGGTCCGGATCTGGACCGGAGTCCGGACTTTGAGAATGCCTGTGTTAGACCTACAGTATAATACTGCCAGGCGCCAGCTTCTATAACAAAACCAAAAACGTTTTGTATTTGTTAGTTAAGTTTAGATCTGTATTTATAATTTATTATTTTTGTCATTATTATTATTATTAGTATTGTTGTTGAAGATATTTTTAAAAAACTAACGGTATCGACAGTGTATCGGCCTATATGGCTCATAGACGATACTGTGATCAGTATCGGTGGCAAAAAACGTGATTGGGGCATCCCTAGTCTGTACTCTTGGCTACATTTGAAAAATATGTTTCCGACAACCTTGTATGCTTTATGGGGGAAACAGGACACACAATTGCTGGAACTTCAGTTCATATTTGATCCTCAACGCTTAGTTTGACAAGTTTGACCTGAATTTGACAAGACGAGAGACAGCGCTCAGTGGCAGGAATACACAACAGCTCGCTGGTAAATAAAGTCTCCGGTTCCACCTCAATGGTTCACTGAAACATGTTTCTGACAACATCCCAGATGGCAAGTAGCGTCTTCGAAACACTTCCTTGAAATATTCCAAAAAAATTATCACTTGGCCAAGAACGCAAGAACTGAATGTGCAACACGGCACCTTTAAGGTGTAGTCAGGGACTCACCTGTGAGGTTGGTGCGCGCGCTGTAAGACCCGAGGTACTGTGCGTCTGTGTTGGGGGTGTAGCACTCGAACAGGCCCTGGTCTCGGGCCTGGACCTTGCTGATGTGCAGCATGGCAGAGTCCCCGCTCAGCCTCTCCACGTAGATGTCCTTGCTGTTGACCCGCTGGGAGTACACGGCGTAGGCGTAGTTGGGCTGAGCCGTGCTGACGATGCGGATCTCGCGGTCCGGTGCCGACGGCAGGTACATGGACCACTCGAAGTCCTGCTCCACGCCCTCCTTGTAACCAGTGACGTTGCACCATATGGTGACGTGGGAACCTTCGGTACGCACCAGCGGGCCGCTCTGCACCGTTACCACCCGCTGGGCCTGGGCCACACCAGCTACAGAGAGAGAGAGAGAGAGAGGGGGAAGAGAGAGAGAGAGAGAGATGGTGTGAGAGAGAGAGAGAGAGAGAGAGAGAGAGAGAGAGAGAGAGATGGTGTGAGAGAGAGAGAGATGGTGTGAGAGAGATGGTGTGTGAGAGAGAGAGAGATGGTGTGTGAGAGAGAGAGAGATGGTGTGAGAGAGAGAGAGATGGTGTGAGAGAGATGGTGTGAGAGAGAGAGAGAGATGGTGTGAGAGAGAGAGAGAGAGATGGTGTGAGAGAGATGGTGTGTGAGAGAGAGAGAGATGGTGTGAGAGAGAGAGAGAGAGATGGTGTGAGAGAGATGGTGTGTGAGAGAGAGAGAGATGGTGTGAGAGAGAGAGAGAGAGAGATGGTGTGAGAGCGAGAGAGAGAGAGATGGAGAGAGAGAGATGGTGTGAGAGAGAGAGAGAGAGAGAGAGAGAGAGATGGTGTGAGAGAGAGAGAGAGAGAGATGGTGTGAGAGAGATGGTGTGAGAGAGAGAGAGATGGTGTGAGAGAGAGAGAGAGAGAGATGGTGTGTGAGAGAGAGAGAGAGAGAGAGAGCGAGAGAGAGAGATGGTGTGAGAGAGATGGTGTGAGAGAGATGGTGTGTGAGAGAGAGAGATGGTGTGAGAGAGAGAGAGATGGTGTGTGAGAGAGAGAGAGAGAGAGATGGTGTGAGAGAGAGAGAGAGATGGTGTGAGAGAGAGAGAGAGAGATGGTGTGTGAGAGAGAGATGGTGTGAGAGAGAGAGAGAGAGATGGTGTGAGAGAGAGAGAGAGAGATGGTGTGAGAGAGAGAGAGAGAGATGGTGTGTGAGAGATGGTGTGTGAGAGAGAGAGGGGGAAGAGAGAGATGGTGAGAGGGAGAGAGAGACAAGGAGAACATGAGTTACAAAACTGTGGTTTAAAGGTCCTGCGTCTTAGAAATAGCCTTTTCCAGTGTTTAGCATTGTTTCCTAGCAATGGGGGTTTGTATCAATGGGGTCTGTGTCTCTAATTCTCATTTTGGCGGATTGCTCCAATTCAGTTGAGACAATCTCCTCCCCCAGTGAACTAAGCTACTCTGATTTGACTCGCTATCCTACGTAGCACGGAGCTGATCTGCAGTAACGCCCCCTCTATGGTTGTAGCGCAACCATTCGCTCAACAACAGACACTTCCTCAAGCGGGTGCCGACAGACAGCTGAGAAAGAGCGAGCGAGAGAGAGGGAGAGAGAGAGATAGAGAGGGGGACACGGAGCAGGAGCTTCTCTCTCTCGGGGGAAAACACACGCATTTACACACAACCTCCCGACGCGCGCAGGGCTGGTATGGAGCTTCTCCACGTGTTCGCATATCACTGTCAACATATCTTTGACTCCCACGCGCACGCCCGTATTCCGATCCGTGCAATAATATTCACAGGGGTATATATTGTCATTTGAAACAAGTTACCGTACTTTTCGGACTATAAGCCGCGGCTTTTCCCCCCATTTTTCGACCCTGCGGCTTATATAACGGTGCGGCTTATATGTGACTCGACGTGACCAAACCCGAAAATGTAAAAATCTAAATATTGCTTTTTTGACTGCATTGAAATGTTATTTATCTGTTCCCTTATTTGCTAAACTTAATACAACTTGTAAATGAGTTAATTCTTGTTATTTGTCCGACAGTATTGTGTCCCAATGCTAATTACATAATGGTAATTAAACATTAAAACACCTGCGGCTTATAGTCCAGTGCGGCTTATATATGTACACATCATTCAATTTAGCTGCTGCGGCTTATAGTCAGGTGCGGCTTATAGTGCGAAAAGTACGGTACCAATGCATTGTCCCGTGGGATTATGCCCCCCTGCGGCGAAATTAATTAGTATCCCCCTCAATCTCTCTATATCTCTCTCTCTGTCTGCCTCTGTCTGACTGTGGGTGACTGTCACTCAAAGCGCTTATGGGCGGAGCCCAGCCCAAAACAGCTTGAAATCTTGAAGTGGAAAAATGCTGCTTTAGAGTACTTGATTAGAAATACAAAACAATGAATTATTTTGAAATGTTCCATAGACTCACAGGAATTGTGTGTAAAGTTGCCCAAATAGTGAAAGGAATAGCAAGACATGTCCCCTTTAAATATTTAACATTAGCATAGTTCATGCTGCCCACACACACACACACACACACACACACACACACACACACACACACACACACACACACACACACACACACACACACACACACACACACACACACACACACACACACACACACACACACACACACACACACACACACACACACACACACACACACACACACACAGTTAGTATAATGTTGCCTACAGGTGTTTTTAAAGACATGGTGTGTGTATGGTAGTTAAAATACAGTAGAGATGTGTGGGATGATACCAGTGAACAGGGGACGATACCAACTGTGTCTGGGATGGTGAAAAAGAAGCATAATATAGCCCAGTAGATTACTAGTTGCTTGATAGCAGGTTGGAAATAGTACCACTGGAATGGATTAATCATCCTTGTAAATGTAGGATTAGCCACAAGAATCAAGATACTAGGTGTTTATGGAACCTGAGTTACTGGTAAAATAACAAATCTGCAACGGCCCTATAGCCACAAAACGTTCTTAGGGCATATTCTAACAGTGTGCCAAATAATGTCATGCTTTTATCATAAAGTGCGGTACGGTTTTTTTCACATATCTGCTGGACTAATAGGGACAGTCACAGGGAGGGTATGTGGAGATATACAACATTTATCTGGGAATTTTGTAGGGTTTTTGCTCAGTTCGTGAAGAAAACTAAGCTATAGTTTAGGAGGGCTGTGGAAACACAATTAATTGTAACACACTACACACAAAGACAGACACCTGCATTCTTTATTCTCATCATCATTGTTAACAGCACACAGATAAGGATAAGATAAGACAACGGAGTGCAGGAGTTAGGTAGAGCCATATGAAATCCGCGTTCACGGAATCGCGGACGGAATCGCGGAATTAACCAATAAAAATGGAATCAACTGCAAAACGCGGTGGAATATTGCAGAATTTGGCCTAATCTGGACTGAAATTTCGTTTTTGGGTGGAACGTTTTGGTGCACACGCGACCGGGGAGGCGGGGACGCTACAGCGTGTTACACACAACATGACCAGGGAGGAGGCGGGGACGCTACAGCGTGTTACACACAACACAGCGTCTGGCTGCTTCAGTGTTAACATCGTCAAGAAGCTAAACTATTCCACAATAAGCCCTCAATTCAGAGCAGAACAGTATCCTAATGACTTTTATGCCTCCGGTGATAAGGTGTTTTGCTAATTCTGTCAACGTTCCGTGGACTGGACCCGCAAAAACACTTGCGACACTATTGTGATTAAATAGCTATAACGTTAGGACATGATAGCTTCTTGCTAAATCTAGTGCACCCATCCATTTGTTTAATGCAAACGATTGTCATTATACACTGCCCTTTATAAACTAAATACACTTAAATAGCTATGTAACATTATAGGACTATGGATGGAAATGATAGCTTCTAGAAGTTCTAGCTAAATCTGGTGCACCCATCCATTTGTTTAATGCAAACGATTGTCATTATACACTGCCCTTTATAATCTAAATAAACTTAAATAGCTATGAAACGTTACAGTACATAGGACTATAGATGGAAATGATAGCTTCTTGCTAAATCTAGTGCACCCATCCATTTGTTTAATGCAAACGATTGTCATTATACACTGCCCTTTATAATCTAAATAAACTTAAATAGCTATGAAACGTTACAGTACATAGGACTATAGATGGAAATGATAGCTTCTTGCTAAATCTAGTGCACCCATCCATTTGTTTAATGCAAACGATTGCCATTATACACTGTCCTTTATAAACGAAATAAACTAAACTAAAAGGTGCCTAAATTATGCATTACTATATTTCATCACAATATAATAGATATAGCTAGGTTACTGACATTGTCATTGTGATAATGTCAGTAGTAGCTAGCTGTATCTATTGTTTACACTTGAAATCACAGCAGCATCACACCTGGACAAGAGGCAGGGGAACTATGTGAGAATGCTATTCATCGACTACAGCTCGGCATTCAATACCATAGTCCCCTCCATACTCATAGCCAAGCTCAGGGACCTGGGCTTGAACTATGACCTCTGCCAGTGGGTCTTGGACTTCCTGACTGGCAGACCCCAGGTGGTGAGAGCAGGCAACTGCACCTCCTCATCCATCACCCTCAACATAGGGGCCCCCCAGGGCTGTGTTCTGAGTCCCCTCCTCTACTCCCTGTACACACACGACTGTGTGGCTCAGCGGAGTAGCAATACAATCATCAAATTTGCTGACGACACAGTGGTGGTGGGCCTGATCTCTGCCAACGACGAGAGGGCCTACCTGGAAGAGGTCAAGGTCCTGGCGGGATGGTGCCAGGAAAACAGCCTCTCCCTGAACGTCAGCAAAACAAAGGAGATGATTGTGGACTTCAGGAGGTCGGGGGTCAAGGACTACAGCCCCCTCAGCATCGACGGGGCACCGGTTGAGAGAGTCAACAGCTTTAAGTACCTCGGAGCCTACATATCCGAGGACTTGACATGGACCACACACATTGACAGTGTTGTGAAGAAGGCACGACAACGCCTCTACTTCCTCAGGCGCCTAAGGAAGTTCCAAGTCAGTCAGAAGATCCTTAAGAACTTCTACTCATGTACAATAGAGAGCATATTGACCGGCAACATCACCTCCTGGTTTGGGAATAGCACTGCACAAGACCGAAGCAGACTACAAAGAGTGACACGTTCAGCCGAACGCACAATTGGAGGGGGGCTCCCCACCCTCCAGAACATTTACAACAAGCGTTGCAAGGGCAAGGCTAAGAGAATCATTAAAGACTCCAGTCACCCGAACAACTGCCTCTTTGAACTGCTGCGGTCAGGCAAGCGATACCGGAGTCTCAAGGCGAGCACAGAAAGACTCAGAAGTTATCCCCAGGCCATCAGGCTGCTAAACGAACAATGAACACTACACAACAACAACCACCAAACGCACATAGCACACACATCCACACGCACACACTCACTTTAAACAAACACACTGTAGCACCCACTCCACACACTTTATAGCACACACCCACTTTAAACAAACACACTGTAGCACCCACTCCCCACACTTTATATTTATTGATGAAGGATTGCACTACAACTCGTACACCTTACTGTAAATTGTACCTAAATTGTACCTCATCCCATTTCTGCTTTGCACTATATAGTACTGTACATTAGTACACTGCATAGTATTGTATATTATATGGTAACTCAGAACATTGTACATATGTCTATACCGAACACTGTGACCTCATTTTCTTCTTCTAAATTACATGCTATACTATGTTATTTGATACTATCTTGTCTAGCACAGTCTCTGGAGCGTAACAGTAAGAATCATTTTGTATGAAAGTATTCTGTACTTCTGTATGACAACTATTAAAGAAACTTGAACTTGAAACTTGAAATATGTATTTTTATTTTGTCACAATATTAATTGAAAAATATTGTGTAAAATTGAACTATTTCTGAGTTGCAGCACTTAAAAACATTAAATGGACTGTTATATCTTATTCAATTGTGGACATTTATTCATTCCCACTTATTAGACACTATTTCTGATGGTAAAATGAGCATAAAAAGCAAAATACAGAATTCTGAAATATTAAAACGAAAAAAATGGAATTTGGGAAAAAATTTTATGGAATTTGGAAAATAATAAAAACGGATTTCATATGGCTCTAGAGTTAGGCTACATGTCATGAGGGGCTTTAATAATGGATACTGTGCAGTGATGCGATTTGAAGAAGCAGCGGGTCTAGGATTCGCCCTGCAGGGGTGCATGTTGCAATAATGACCGACTTGCTGTATGTTATCCTGCTTGTCACCTAGCTACCTACCAGACATTAATAATTTGACGCAGAATAACGATTTAAAATGATTTTCTTACAAAGTACTTTTACTACAAACCAAATACAGTGCAATTGCTGCCGTAGCAACGTACATAAAAGGCTTGGTGGTCCGTCGCCGTGAGAATCAACGAAGGCGCATAGTAACATATGATAGGATATCCTTCACATAAGAAATAATCCAGTATGAATAGATCATATTTAATTATGAATAAATCACATTCCAGTATGAATAGATTATATCATTCATAATTATTATGAATAGATCACATTCCAGTATGAATAGATCGTATCATTCAGGCTGGTCTCAGGCACCAGAACGAGGGACCACATCTCCCCAGTCAGGCTGGTCTCAGGCACCAGAACGAGGGACCACATCTCCCCAGTCAGGCTGGTCTCAGGCACCAGAACGAGGGACCACATCTCCCCAGTCAGGCTGGTCTCAGGCACCAGAACGAGGGACCACATCTCCCCAGTCAGGCTGGTCTCAGGCACCAGAACGAGGGACCACATCTCCCCAGTCAGGCTGGTCTCAGGCACCAGAACGAGGGACCACATCTCCCCAGTCAGGCTGGTCTCAGGCACCAGAACGAGGGACCACATCTCCCCAGTCAGGCTGGTCTCAGGCACCAGAACGAGGGACCACATCTCCCCAGTCAGGCTGGTCTCAGGCACCAGAACGAGGGACCACATCTCCCCAGTCCTCGTCTCTCTCCACTGGCTCCCAGTGAGGAAGAGAATCAATCAAAAAAAAATTCTGCTTTTCAAATACAAAGCCCTCGACGGTCTCGCTCCGGCCTACATTGAGGGGAACTCTTGGTCCAACACATCAGCTCCAGGTCCCTCAGATCAAATGACCCAACTGTGTCTGAGGGTCCCTCCCGCGGGCCAAACTTCTGACAAAAGGTTTCCGGGCCTTTGCACTAATGGCGCCGACAAGCTCCTCCCCCTCAAGATCAAGTCTGCCAACACCGTACAGACATTCAAGACCTCGCTTAAAACCCACCTCTTCACTCTGGATGATCACTGAGTTACTTTGCTGTTGTGTTGTGTGTCTGAGGTGTTCTTATGTTCTCTGTCTGTCTGGTTCTTTATCCGGTCCATTTATTCGTATTATTTTGTTTAGTTTTGGGCTGCGCCCCGGACCGATGTAAAAATTGGCTAGTAGGGGGCGCATTATAAATGCTAATAAATATCATATCATATCATTCATAATTAATTATGAATAGATCACATTCCAGCAGGTAACTTTCATACATACAGAACACGTTTACATCACGCGTCGACTACCAAAAGATATAATATTATATAATATATAATATAATATAATTATGGCCTGACCTGAATGCTTCAAAGCTTCAATCTCTCTTTCTCTCCATGTCCTTCTCCTCCCTCCCTCCCTCTCTCTTTCTCTCCATGTCCTTCTCCTCCCTCCCTCCCTCTCTCTTTCTCTCCATGTCCTTCTCCTCCCTCCCTCTCTCTTTCTCTCCATGTCCTTCTCCTCCCTCCCTCTCTCTTTCTCTCCATGTCCTTCTCCTCCCTCCCTCCCTCTCTCTTTCTCTCCATGTCCTTCTCCTCCCTCCCTCCCTCTCTCTTTCTCTCCATGTCCTTCTCCTCCCTCCCTCTCTCTTTCTCTCCATGTCCTTCTCCTCCCTCTCTCTCTCTTTCTCTCCATGTCCTTCTCCTCCCTCCCTCTCTCTTTCTCTCCATGTCCTTCTCCTCCCTCCCTCCCTCTCTCTTTCTCTCCATGTCCTTCTCCTCCCTCCCTCTCTCTTTCTCTCCATGTCCTTCTCCTCCCTCCCTCTCTCTTTCTCTCCATGTCCTTCTCCTCCCTCCCTCTCTTTCTCTCCATGTCCTTCTCCTCCCTCCCTCTCTCTTTCTCTCCATGTCCTTCTCCTCCCTCCCTCCCTCTCTCTTTCTCTCCATGTCCTTCTCCTCCCTCCCTCTCTCTTTCTCTCCATGTCCTTCTCCTCCATCCCTCTCTCTTTCTCTCCATGTCCTTCTCCTCCCTCCCTCTCTCTTTCTCTCCATGTCCTTCTCCTCCATCCCTCTCTCTTTCTCTCCATGTCCTTCTCCTCCCTCCCTCTCTCTTTCTCTCCATGTCCTTCTCCTCCCTCCCTCTCTCTTTCTCTCCATGTCCTTCTCCTCCCTCCCTCTCTCTTTCTCTCCATGTCCTTCTCCTCCCTCCCTCTCTCTTTCTCTCCATGTCCTTCTCCTCCCTCCCTCCCTCTCTCTTTCTCTCCATGTCTTCTCCTCCCTCCCTCTCTCTTTCTCTCCATGTCCTTCTCCTCCCTCCCTCTCTCTTTCTCTCCATGTCCTTCTCCTCCCTCCCTCTCTCTTTCTCTCCATGTCATTCTCCTCCCTCCCTCTCTCTTTCTCTCCATGTCCTTCTCCTCCCTCCCTCTCTCTTTCTCTCCATGTCCTTCTCCTCCCTCCCTCCCTCTTCATCTATATTCCTTCATCCCTCTCTCTTCCTCTCATTCTTTCAGTTATTCACCCTCCTTTTCAATGTCGTCGAGACACTTCAATGCATTTTTCTTTTTTTTTTTACAATATAATAATAATAATAAATATGAATAACTCAATAATATGAGTCTATATAGCACTTTTCATACATGGGCCGGAGTCCAGAGTGCCCCACAGTAATTATATATATATATATATATATATATATATATATATATATATATATATATATATATATATATATAAAATGAACATAGGCATAAAAATCTGCATATACAGTAGTTGACAGAATAAAAACAATTAAGAATAGTTAAGACATAAGAATAGGTATAAAAGACAATATAAGTAGTGCAACGTAAACGTGCAGACATAAGAATAGGCATAAAATAAGTACAATACGTACAATGTTGCTTGTGAACCCCCCTGAAACAGCCAGTCCCCCAAACACCCCACACATCCCCATCCAAGACAACACCCCCCCCCCCCCCGATAAAGCGTGCCATGCCGAAGGAAAACACAAACTCACACCGCCATGCACGGCGACGGGGATGCCACCCCGGCGGGGCGGACCCTCTCCCCCAAACCTGGCGACCTATAGCCACCACAAGGAAACCAGCGAATCCCACCACCCCCAGAATTACTAGCCAGCCAATCTAAATTAAAGTCACCCATTATGAGCATTTCAGTTTCAGGAAAGATACAGAGATAAAACATTTGCTATTTTATCAACAGAGCAGAGATATTTATTGATGAAGGATTGCACTACAACTCGTACACCTTACTGTAAATTGTACCTAAATTGTACCTCATCCCATTTCTGCTTTGCACTATATAGTACTGTACATTAGTACACTGCATAGTATTGTATATTATATGGTAACTCAGAACATTGTACATAATTATGTCTATACCGAACACTGTGACCTCATTTTCTTCTTCTAAATTACATGCTATACTATGTTATTTGATACTTATCTTGTCTAGCACAGTCTCTGGAGCGTAACAGTAAGAAGCATTTTGTATGAAAGTATTCTGTACTTCTGTATGACAACTATTAAAGAAACTTGAAACTTGAACTTGAAACTTGAGCAGCTAGCATCAGCCGATGGCGGCCTATACACTCCAATGACAATTAGTGAATTATTTGTGCCCAAGTAAAAAGATTTAAACAAGCATTTCACAACATTTGGCAATAGTGATTGCATGTAGAATGGTAACAGAAAAACAAGTTTCCACCCCACCCCCCTTCTAACTCCATCTATTCTAAATACATTATAATGGCTTAGTGCAACGGAGGAGTCATCGTGAGATTTATTTAACCACGATTTTGTTATTACTATTACACCAGGATCTTTATCTACAGTCGTTTTTGATGTTGCAATATACTCCTCACATTTAAAATGTATAAAACCCAGGCCATTTCATTTGTTTAAAGTAAGTAAATTCAGATTGACTGTGGATTCAGGTGAAATAATTGCACATTTAGAAGGTGTAGCAAGAGATGATTTTATGGGGACTGTGCCTACATTAGAGATAGTAGCTAATGCTGTACGAATTGTAGTCTGAACCATTACTAAGCTGCTCTGACTATTAGTGACTATCCCTAAGTTATTGCTTGTAGATCTATTATTTATAATGACATGCATATTTGAAACATCAGTTATTATTATCAATGTTATACGAGTCGACACGGATCGGACAGGACAGACAGGACTTCATGGCAAGGATCATGTTCCTTGCAAGGTGAGAGTCTCTTCCTTCCTTCATCTCCCTCCCTCTCTCTCTCTCTTGTCATCCCTTTCTTCCTCTCCATCCCTCTCTCTCTCCCTCTTCATCCCTCTATCTCCATCCCTCTCTCTCTGCATCCCACTCCCTGCACCCTCCCTCCCTCTCTCCATCCCTCTCTCTCTCCCTCTTCATCCCTCTATCTCCATCCCTCTCTCTCTGCATCCCACTCCCTGCACCCTCCCTCCCTCTCTCCATCCCTCTCTCTCTCCTCCCCCTCTCATCCTCCCTTTATCTTCATCTCTCTCCATCCCTCTCTCTCTCCTCCCCCTCTCATCATCCCTTTATCTTCATCTCTCTCCCTCCCTCTCTCTCTCCTCCCCCTCTCATCCTCCCTTTATCTTCATCTCTCTCCCTCCCTCTCTCTCTCATCCCCCTCTCATCCTCCATTTATCTTCATCTCTCTCCATCCCTCTCTCTTTCATCCCCCTCTCATCCTCCCTTTATCTTCATCTCTCTCCATCCCTCTCTCTCTCCTCCCCCTCTCATCCTCCCTTTATCTTCATCCCACTCCCTGCACCCTCCCTCCCTCTCTCCATCCCTCTCTCTCTCCTCCCCCTCATCATCCCTTTATCTTCATCTCTCTCCCTCCCTCTCTCTCTCCTCCCCCTCTCATCCTCCCTTTATCTTCATCTCTCTCCATCCCTCTCTCTCTCCTCCCCCTCTCATCCTCCCTTTATCTCCATCCCACTCCCTGCACCCTCCCTCCCTCTATCCATCCCTCTCTCTCTCCTCCCCCTCTCATCCTCCCTTTATCTTCATCTCTCTCCCTCCCTCTCTCTCAGTAACTCACTCCTCCGTCCCTCCCTTTTTTTTAATTTACTGTCATTAGTGTGAGTGTACGTGCATGTGTGTGTGTGTGTGTGTGTGTGTGTGTGTGTGTGTGTGTGTGTGTGTGTGTGTGTGTGTGTGTGTGTGTGTGTGTTCGTGTGTACCACAGTGAGGGTTGTGAGGACGCTCAGATGAACATGCTGTGTTGAGTGTTCATCTCCAGGGAGAAGAGGTTAGAGCCATATGAAATCCGCGTTCACGGAATCGCGGACGGAATCGCGGAATTAACCAATAAAAATGGAATCAACTGCAAAACGTGGAATATTGCAGAATTTGGCCTAATCTGGACTGAAATTTCGTTTTTGGGTGGAACGTTTGGTGCACACGCGACCGGGGAGGCGGGGACTCTACAGCGTGTTACACACAACACAGCGGTGCTCAAGCGTCTGGCTGCTTCAGTGTTAACATCGTCAAGAAGCTAAACAATTCCCCAATAAGCCCTCAATTCAGAGCAGAACAGTATCCTAATGACTTTTATGCCTCCGGCGATAAGGTGTTTTGCAAATTATGTCAACGTTCCGTGGACTGGAGCCACAAAAACACTTGCGACACTATTGTGATTAAATAGCTATAAAGTTAGGACATGATAGCTTCTTGCTAAATCTAGTGCACCCATCCATTTGTTTAATGCAAACGATTGTCATTATACACTGTCCTTTATAAACTAAATAAACTTAAATAGCTATGAAATGTTACAGTACATAGGACTATAGATGGAAATGATAGCTTCTTGCTAAATCTGGTGCACTCATCCATTTGTTTAATGCAAACGATTGTCATTATACACTGCCCTTTATAAACGAAATAAACTAAACTAAAGGTGCCTAAATTATGCATTACTATATTTCATCACAATATAATAGATATAGCTAGGCTACCGACATTGTCATTGTGATAATGTCAGTAGTAGCTGTATCTATTGTTTACACTTGAAATGTGTATTTTTATTTTGTCACAATATTATTTGAAAAGTATTGTGTAAAATTGAACTGTATTTCTGAGTTGCAGCACTTAAAAACATTAAATGGACTGTTATATCATATTCAATTGTGGACATTTATTCATTCCCACTTATTAGACACTATTTCTGATGGTAAAATGAGCATAAAAAGCAAAATACAGAATTCTGAAATATTAAAACGGAAAAAACGGAATTTGGGAAAAAAAATTATGGAATTTGGAAAATAATAAAACGGATTTCATATGGCTCTAGAAGAGGACAGCATGAACTATGCTAATGTTAAATATTTAAAGGGGACATGTCTTGCTATTCCTTTCACTATTTGGGCAACTTTACACAATTCCTGTGTGTCTATGGAACATTTAAAAAAAAAAATCATTGTTTTGTATTTCTAATCAAGTACTCTAAAGCAGCATTTTTCCACTTCAAGATTTCAAGCTGTTTTGGGCTGGGCTCCGCCCATAAGCGCTTTGAGTGACAGTCACCCACAGTCAGACAGAGGCAGATAGAGAGAGAGATATAGAGAGATCGAGCCTATAAAAGGTTATCTGGTTGAAAAATTAACAAACCTTAGCAGACTGATTTCAGTGAGGAGGCAAAGCGATGGTTAATAGACAAATGGACTGCATTTATTTATGTGCGTTTGTATGAATGTGTGTTTGTATGAATGTGTATTTATTTGTGTGTGTTCGTATGAATGCATGTTTGTATGCGTGTGTGGTGGTGTGTGTATTTGATGATCCTGATACTCAAGTTAATTTGAACTATTTCCATGTTGATGTTTCCATTTCACTCCAGAGCTCATACAAAAACATTTAAAATGTATGATTTAATTTTCCGCTTCAGTCAAATGGGATTTCAATTCAATAAGAGCAGCATCAAACAGCCAAAGTGGATCAGAATGACTGATCAACTCCCGGAGAGGTTTCAGATCAAGATGATGACTGAAGCCAACGTACAAGTCGTTGTAATTGGTTAACAGTGACGCTAACTAGAGTATATTAGCTTGCTTGCTAACGGGCAGGCGTTTCAGTGTCATGCCCAACCGGACCAGTTCAGTTTCTACCCCAGGGCCATAAGTGCACTAAACTCGGCTAAGATTTAGAGCAAAACAATCTCCTCTGCAATATAATACAAGAAACAACGGGGCAACACACACACACACACACACACACACACACACACACACACACCAAGGGAATAGTGCAATTTTAGTTTCATATCCCCCCTATTTATGTCTCACTCTTGTTTTTATTATTTTAGGACTGTGTATTATTTTTAGAACCTTTGT
The DNA here is from genome assembly GCF_963971535.1 of Notolepis coatsorum. NCBI lineage: Eukaryota > Metazoa > Chordata > Actinopteri > Aulopiformes > Paralepididae > Notolepis > Notolepis coatsorum. The sequence continues at coordinate 99,755,294 of NC_140167.1, read as the reverse complement.
TGTTATTATTTAGGACTGTGTTAACTGTTAGCACCTAGGGCTGCATTTTAAATTGTGTTGTACCTGTGACAATGACAATAAAGATCATTCATTCAACTTGCTACCTTTGTTCCGAGTTACTCTGTTACTCAGAACAGTCTGCTGCAGCACTAAAGGAAGGCACACAGCAAGAGAGAGAGAACAGTCTGCTGCAGCACTAAAGGAAGGCACATAGAGAGAGAGAGAACAGTCTGCTGCAGCACTAAAGGAAGGCACATAGAGAGAGAGAGAGAGAGAACAGTCTGCTGCAGCACTAAAGGAAGGCACATAGAGAGAGAGAGAGAGAACAGTCTGCTGCAGCACTAAAGGAAGGCACATAGAGAGAGAGAGAACAGTCTGCTGCAGCACTAAAGGAAGGCACATAGAGAGAGAGAGAACAGTCTGCTGCAGCACTAAAGGAAGGCACATAGCAAGAGAGAGAGAACAGTCTGCTGCAGCACTAAAGGAAGGCACATAGAGAGAGAGAGAACAGTCTGCTGCAGCACTAAAGGAAGGCACATAGCAAGAGAGAGAGAACAGTCTGCTGCAGCACTAAAGGAAGGCACATAGAGAGAGAGAGAACAGTCTGCTGCAGCACTAAAGGAAGGCACATAGAGAGAGAGAGAACAGTCTGCTACAGCACTAAAGGAAGGCACATAGAGAGAGAGAACAGTCTGCTGCAGCACTAAAGGAAGGCACATAGCAAGAGAGAGAACAGTCTGCTACAGCACTAAAGGAAGGCACATAGAGAGAGAGAGAACAGTCTGCTGCAGCACTAAAGGAAGGCACATAGAGAGAGAGAGAACAGTCTGCTGCAGCACTAAAGGAAGGCACATAGAGAGAGAGAGAACAGTCTGCTGCAGCACTAAAGGAAGGCACATAGAGAGAGAGAGAACAGTCTGCTGCAGCACTAAAGGAAGGCACATAGAGAGAGAGAGAACAGTCTGCTACAGCACTAAAGGAAGGCACATAGAGAGAGAGAGAACAGTCTGCTGCAGCACTAAAGGAAGGCACATAGCAAGAGAGAGAGAACAGTCTGCTGCAGCACTAAAGGAAGGCACACAGCAAGAGAGAGAGAACAGTCTGCTGCAGCACTAAAGGAAGGCACACAGCAAGAGAGAGAGAACAGTCTGCTACAGCACTAAAGGAAGGCACATAGAGAGAGAGAGAACAGTCTGCTACAGCACTAAAGGAAGGCACATAGAGAGAGAGAGAACAGTCTGCTACAGCACTAAAGGAAGGCACATAGAGAGAGAGAGAACAGTCTGCTGCAGCACTAAAGGAAGGCACATAGAGAGAGAGAGAGAACAGTCTGCTGCAGCACTAAAGGAAGGCACATAGCAAGAGAGAGAGAACAGTCTGCTACAGCACTAAAGGAAGGCACATAGAGAGAGAGAGAACAGTCTGCTGCAGCACTAAAGGAAGGCACATAGAGAGAGAGAGAACAGTCTGCTGCAGCACTAAAGGAAGGCACATAGCAAGAGAGAGAGAGAACAGTCTGCTGCAGCACTAAAGGAAGGCACATAGCAAGAGAGAGAGAACAGTCTGCTGCAGCACTAAAGGAAGGCACATAGAGAGAGAGAGAGAACAGTCTGCTGCAGCACTAAAGGAAGGCACATAGCAAGAGAGAGAGAACAGTCTGCTGCAGCACTAAAGGAAGGCACATAGAGAGAGAGAGAACAGTCTGCTACAGCACTAAAGGAAGGCACACAGAGAGAGAGAGAACAGTCTGCTGCAGCACTAAAGGAAGGCACATAGAGAGAGAGAACAGTCTGCTACAGCACTAAAGGAAGGCACATAGCAAGAGAGAGAGAACAGTCTGCTGCAGCACTAAAGGAAGGCACATAGCAAGAGAGAGAGAACAGTCTGCTACAGCACTAAAGGAAGGCACATAGCAAGAGAGAGAGAACAGTCTGCTGCAGCACTAAAGGAAGGCACATAGCAAGAGAGAGAGAACAGTCTGCTGCAGCACTAAAGGAAGGCACATAGCAAGAGAGAGAGAACAGTCTGCTACAGCACTAAAGGAAGGCACATAGAGAGAGAGAGAACAGTCTGCTGCAGCACTAAAGGAAGGCACATAGCAAGAGAGAGAGAACAGTCTGCTGCAGCACTAAAGGAAGGCACATAGAGAGAGAGAGAACAGTCTGCTACAGCACTAAAGGAAGGCACATAGAGAGAGAGAGAACAGTCTGCTGCAGCACTAAAGGAAGGCACATAGCAAGAGAGAGAGAACAGTCTGCTGCAGCACTAAAGGAAGGCACATAGCAAGAGAGAGAGAACAGTCTGCTACAGCACTAAAGGAAGGCACATAGAGAGAGAGAACAGTCTGCTACAGCACTAAAGGAAGGCACATAGCAAGAGAGAGAGAACAGTCTGCTACAGCACTAAAGGAAGGCACATAGAGAGAGAGAGAACAGTCTGCTGCAGCACTAAAGGAAGGCACATAGAGAGAGAGAGAACAGTCTGCTGCAGCACTAAAGGAAGGCACACAGCAAGAGAGAGAGAACAGTCTGCTACAGCACTAAAGGAAGGCACATAGAGAGAGAGAGAGAACAGTCTGCTGCAGCACTAAAGGAAGGCACATAGAGAGAGAGAGAACAGTCTGCTACAGCACTAAAGGAAGGCACATAGAGAGAGAGAGAACAGTCTGCTGCAGCACTAAAGGAAGGCACATAGCAAGAGAGAGAGAACAGTCTGCTGCAGCACTAAAGGAAGGCACATAGAGAGAGAGAGAGAACAGTCTGCTACAGCACTAAAGGAAGGCACATAGAGAGAGAGAGAACAGTCTGCTACAGCACTAAAGGAAGGCACATAGAGAGAGAGAACAGTCTGCTACAGCACTAAAGGAAGGCACATAGAGAGAGAGAACAGTCTGCTGCAGCACTAAAGGAAGGCACATAGCAAGAGAGAGAGAACAGTCTGCTGCAGCACTAAAGGAAGGCACATAGAGAGAGAGAGAACAGTCTGCTACAGCACTAAAGGAAGGCACATAGAGAGAGAGAGAGAACAGTCTGCTACAGCACTAAAGGAAGGCACATAGCAAGAGAGAGAGAACAGTCTGCTACAGCACTAAAGGAAGGCACATAGCAAGAGAGAGAGAGAACAGTCTGCTGCAGCACTAAAGGAAGGCACATAGCAAGAGAGAGAGAACAGTCTGCTACAGCACTAAAGGAAGGCACATAGAGAGAGAGAGAACAGTCTGCTGCAGCACTAAAGGAAGGCACATAGAGAGAGAGAGAACAGTCTGCTGCAGCACTAAAGGAAGGCACATAGAGAGAGAGAGAACAGTCTGCTGCAGCACTAAAGGAAGGCACATAGAGAGAGAGAGAGAACAGTCTGCTACAGCACTAAAGGAAGGCACACAGCAAGAGAGAGAGAACAGTCTGCTGCAGCACTAAAGGAAGGCACATAGAGAGAGAGAGAGAACAGTCTGCTACAGCACTAAAGGAAGGCACATAGAGAGAGAGAGAGAACAGTCTGCTGCAGCACTAAAGGAAGGCACATAGAGAGAGAGAGAACAGTCTGCTGCAGCACTAAAGGAAGGCACACAGCAAGAGAGAGAGAGAACAGTCTGCTGCAGCACTAAAGGAAGGCACATAGAGAGAGAGAGAACAGTCTGCTGCAGCACTAAAGGAAGGCACATAGAGAGAGAGAGAACAGTCTGCTGCAGCACTAAAGGAAGGCACATAGAGAGAGAGAGAACAGTCTGCTGCAGCACTAAAGGAAGGCACATAGAGAGAGAGAGAACAGTCTGCTACAGCACTAAAGGAAGGCACATAGAGAGAGAGAGAACAGTCTGCTGCAGCACTAAAGGAAGGCACATAGAGAGAGAGAGAACAGTCTGCTGCAGCACTAAAGGAAGGCACATAGAGAGAGAGAGAGAGAGAACAGTCTGCTGCAGCACTAAAGGAAGGCACATAGCAAGAGAGAGAGAACAGTCTGCTACAGCACTAAAGGAAGGCACATAGAGAGAGAGAGAGAACAGTCTGCTACAGCACTAAAGGAAGGCACATAGAGAGAGAGAGAGAACAGTCTGCTGCAGCACTAAAGGAAGGCACATAGAGAGAGAGAGAACAGTCTGCTACAGCACTAAAGGAAGGCACATAGCAAGAGAGAGAGAACAGTCTGCTGCAGCACTAAAGGAAGGCACATAGCAAGAGAGAGAGAGAACAGTCTGCTACAGCACTAAAGGAAGGCACATAGCAAGAGAGAGAGAACAGTCTGCTGCAGCACTAAAGGAAGGCACACAGCAAGAGAGAGAGAACAGTCTGCTGCAGCACTAAAGGAAGGCACATAGAGAGAGAGAGAACAGTCTGCTGCAGCACTAAAGGAAGGCACACAGCAAGAGAGAGAGAACAGTCTGCTACAGCACTAAAGGAAGGCACATAGCAAGAGAGAGAGAACAGTCTGCTGCAGCACTAAAGGAAGGCACACAGCAAGAGAGAGAGAACAGTCTGCTGCAGCACTAAAGGAAGGCACATAGAGAGAGAGAGAACAGTCTGCTGCAGCACTAAAGGAAGGCACATAGCAAGAGAGAGAAAGAACAGTCTGCTACAGCACTAAAGGAAGGCACATAGAGAGAGAGAGAACAGTCTGCTGCAGCACTAAAGGAAGGCACATAGAGAGAGAGAGAACAGTCTGCTGCAGCACTAAAGGAAGGCACATAGAGAGAGAGAACAGTCTGCTGCAGCACTAAAGGAAGGCACATAGAGAGAGAGAGAGAACAGTCTGCTGCAGCACTAAAGGAAGGCACATAGAGAGAGAGAGAACAGTCTGCTGCAGCACTAAAGGAAGGCACACAGCAAGAGAGAGAGAACAGTCTGCTGCAGCACTAAAGGAAGGCACACAGCAAGAGAGAGAGAACAGTCTGCTACAGCACTAAAGGAAGGCACACAGCAAGAGAGAGAGAACAGTCTGCTGCAGCACTAAAGGAAGGCACATAGAGAGAGAGAGAACAGTCTGCTGCAGCACTAAAGGAAGGCACATAGAGAGAGAGAGAACAGTCTGCTGCAGCACTAAAGGAAGGCACATAGAGAGAGAGAACAGTCTGCTGCAGCACTAAAGGAAGGCACATAGAGAGAGAGAGAAGTCTGCTACAGCACTAAAGGAAGGCACATAGAGAGAGAGAGAACAGTCTGCTGCAGCACTAAAGGAAGGCACATAGAGAGAGAGAGAACAGTCTGCTGCAGCACTAAAGGAAGGCACATAGAGAGAGAGAGAGAACAGTCTGCTGCAGCACTAAAGGAAGGCACATAGAGAGAGAGAGAACAGTCTGCTGCAGCACTAAAGGAAGGCACATAGAGAGAGAGAGAACAGTCTGCTGCAGCACTAAAGGAAGGCACATAGCAAGAGAGAGAGAACAGTCTGCTACAGCACTAAAGGAAGGCACACAGCAATAGAGAGAGAGAACAGTCTGCTGCAGCACTAAAGGAAGGCACACAGCAACAGAGAGAGAACAGTCTGCTGCAGCACTAAAGGAAGGCACACAGCAACAGAGAGAGAACAGTCTGCTGCAGCACTAAAGGAAGGCACATAGAGAGAGAGAACAGTCTGCTGCAGCACTAAAGGAAGGCACATAGCAAGAGAGAGAGAGAACAGTCTGCTGCAGCACTAAAGGAAGGCACACAGCAAGAGAGAGAGAGAACAGTCTGCTACAGCACTAAAGGAAGGCACATAGAGAGAGAGAGAGAACAGTCTGCTGCAGCACTAAAGGAAGGCACACAGCAAGAGAGAGAGAACAGTCTGCTACAGCACTAAAGGAAGGCACACAGCAAGAGAGAGAGAACAGTCTGCTACAGCACTAAAGGAAGGCACATAGCAAGAGAGAGAGAACAGTCTGCTACAGCACTAAAGGAAGGCACATAGAGAGAGAGAGAACAGTCTGCTACAGCACTAAAGGAAGGCACATAGAGAGAGAGAGAACAGTCTGCTGCAGCACTAAAGGAAGGCACATAGCAAGAGAGAGAGAACAGTCTGCTACAGCACTAAAGGAAGGCACATAGCAAGAGAGAGAGAACAGTCTGCTACAGCACTAAAGGAAGGCACATAGAGAGAGAGAGAACAGTCTGCTGCAGCACTAAAGGAAGGCACACAGCAAGAGAGAGAGAACAGTCTGCTACAGCACTAAAGGAAGGCACACAGCAAGAGAGAGATAACAGTCTGCTACAGCACTAAAGGAAGGCACATAGCAAGAGAGAGAGAACAGTCTGCTACAGCACTAAAGGAAGGCACATAGAGAGAGAGAGAACAGTCTGCTGCAGCACTAAAGGAAGGCACATAGAGAGAGAGAGAACAGTCTGCTGCAGCACTAAAGGAAGGCACATAGCAAGAGAGAGAGAACAGTCTGCTGCAGCACTAAAGGAAGGCACATAGCAAGAGAGAGAGAACAGTCTGCTACAGCACTAAAGGAAGGCACATAGAGAGAGAGAGAACAGTCTGCTACAGCACTAAAGGAAGGCACATAGCAAGAGAGAGAGAACAGTCTGCTACAGCACTAAAGGAAGGCACATAGAGAGAGAGAGAACAGTCTGCTGCAGCACTAAAGGAAGGCACATAGAGAGAGAGAGAACAGTCTGCTGCAGCACTAAAGGAAGGCACATAGAGAGAGAGAGAACAGTCTGCTGCAGCACTAAAGGAAGGCACACAGCAAGAGAGAGAGAACAGTCTGCTGCAGCACTAAAGGAAGGCACACAGCAAGAGAGAGAGAACAGTCTGCTACAGCACTAAAGGAAGGCACATAGCAAGAGAGAGAGAACAGTCTGCTACAGCACTAAAGGAAGGCACATAGAGAGAGAACAGTCTGCTGCAGCACTAAAGGAAGGCACATAGAGAGAGAGAGAACAGTCTGCTGCAGCACTAAAGGAAGGCACATAGAGAGAGAGAGAACAGTCTGCTGCAGCACTAAAGGAAGGCACATAGAGAGAGAGAGAGAACAGTCTGCTACAGCACTAAAGGAAGGCACATAGAGAGAGAGAGAACAGTCTGCTGCAGCACTAAAGGAAGGCACACAGCAAGAGAGAGAGAACAGTCTGCTGCAGCACTAAAGGAAGGCACATAGAGAGAGAGAACAGTCTGCTGCAGCACTAAAGGAAGGCACATAGCAAGAGAGAGAACAGTCTGCTGCAGCACTAAAGGAAGGCACATAGAGAGAGAGAGAACAGTCTGCTGCAGCACTAAAGGAAGGCACATAGAGAGAGAGAGAACAGTCTGCTGCAGCACTAAAGGAAGGCACATAGCAAGAGAGAGAGAACAGTCTGCTGCAGCACTAAAGGAAGGCACATAGAGAGAGAGAGAACAGTCTGCTGCAGCACTAAAGGAAGGCACATAGAGAGAGAGAGAGAACAGTCTGCTGCAGCACTAAAGGAAGGCACACAGCAAGAGAGAGAGAACAGTCTGCTGCAGCACTAAAGGAAGGCACATAGAGAGAGAGAGAACAGTCTGCTACAGCACTAAAGGAAGGCACATAGAGAGAGAGAGAACAGTCTGCTACAGCACTAAAGGAAGGCACACAGCAAGAGAGAGAGAACAGTCTGCTGCAGCACTAAAGGAAGGCACATAGAGAGAGAGAGAGAACAGTCTGCTACAGCACTAAAGGAAGGCACACAGCAAGAGAGAGAGAACAGTCTGCTGCAGCACTAAAGGAAGGCACATAGCAAGAGAGAGAGAACAGTCTGCTACAGCACTAAAGGAAGGCACATAGCAAGAGAGAGAGAACAGTCTGCTGCAGCACTAAAGGAAGGCACATAGCAAGAGAGAGAGAACAGTCTGCTGCAGCACTAAAGGAAGGCACATAGCAAGAGAGAGAGAACAGTCTGCTGCAGCACTAAAGGAAGGCACACAGCAAGAGAGAGAGAACAGTCTGCTGCAGCACTAAAGGAAGGCACATAGCAAGAGAGAGAGAACAGTCTGCTGCAGCACTAAAGGAAGGCACATAGAGAGAGAGAGAACAGTCTGCTGCAGCACTAAAGGAAGGCACATAGAGAGAGAGAGAGAACAGTCTGCTACAGCACTAAAGGAAGGCACATAGAGAGAGAGAGAACAGTCTGCTGCAGCACTAAAGGAAGGCACACAGCAAGAGAGAGAGAACAGTCTGCTGCAGCACTAAAGGAAGGCACACAGCAAGAGAGAGAGAACAGTCTGCTGCAGCACTAAAGGAAGGCACATAGAGAGAGAGAGAACAGTCTGCTACAGCACTAAAGGAAGGCACATAGAGAGAGAGAGAACAGTCTGCTGCAGCACTAAAGGAAGGCACATAGAGAGAGAGAGAACAGTCTGCTGCAGCACTAAAGGAAAGCACACAGCAAGAGAGAGAGAACAGTCTGCTGCAGCACTAAAGGAAGGCACATAGAGAGAGAGAGAACAGTCTGCTACAGCACTAAAGGAAGGCACATAGAGAGAGAGAACAGTCTGCTGCAGCACTAAAGGAAGGCACATAGCAAGAGAGAGAGAACAGTCTGCTGCAGCACTAAAGGAAGGCACATAGAGAGAGAGAGAACAGTCTGCTGCAGCACTAAAGGAAGGCACATAGAGAGAGAGAACAGTCTGCTGCAGCACTAAAGGAAGGCACACAGCAAGAGAGAGAGAACAGTCTGCTGCAGCACTAAAGGAAGGCACATAGAGAGAGAGAGAACAGTCTGCTGCAGCACTAAAGGAAGGCACATAGCAAGAGAGAGAGAACAGTCTGCTGCAGCACTAAAGGAAGGCACATAGCAAGAGAGAGAGAACAGTCTGCTACAGCACTAAAGGAAGGCACATAGAGAGAGAGAGAACAGTCTGCTGCAGCACTAAAGGAAGGCACATAGAGAGAGAGAGAACAGTCTGCTACAGCACTAAAGGAAGGCACATAGAGAGAGAGAGAACAGTCTGCTACAGCACTAAAGGAAGGCACATAGCAAGAGAGAGAGAACAGTCTGCTGCAGCACTAAAGGAAGGCACATAGAGAGAGAGAGAGAACAGTCTGCTGCAGCACTAAAGGAAGGCACATAGAGAGAGAGAGAACAGTCTGCTGCAGCACTAAAGGAAGGCACACAGCAAGAGAGAGAGAACAGTCTGCTACAGCACTAAAGGAAGGCACATAGAGAGAGAGAGAGAACAGTCTGCTGCAGCACTAAAGGAAGGCACATAGCAAGAGAGAGAGAGAACAGTCTGCTGCAGCACTAAAGGAAGGCACACAGCAAGAGAGAGAGAACAGTCTGCTGCAGCACTAAAGGAAGGCACATAGAGAGAGAGAACAGTCTGCTGCAGCACTAAAGGAAGGCACATAGAGAGAGAGAGAGAACAGTCTGCTGCAGCACTAAAGGAAGGCACATAGCAAGAGAGAGAGAACAGTCTGCTGCAGCACTAAAGGAAGGCACACAGCAAGAGAGAGAGAACAGTCTGCTGCAGCACTAAAGGAAGGCACATAGAGAGAGAGAGAACAGTCTGCTACAGCACTAAAGGAAGGCACATAGAGAGAGAGAGAACAGTCTGCTGCAGCACTAAAGGAAGGCACATAGCAAGAGAGAGAGAGAACAGTCTGCTGCAGCACTAAAGGAAGGCACATAGAGAGAGAGAACAGTCTGCTACAGCACTAAAGGAAGGCACATAGAGAGAGAGAGAGAACAGTCTGCTGCAGCACTAAAGGAAGGCACATAGCAAGAGAGAGAGAACAGTCTGCTGCAGCACTAAAGGAAGGCACATAGAGAGAGAGAGAGAACAGTCTGCTGCAGCACTAAAGGAAGGCACATAGAGAGAGAGAGAACAGTCTGCTACAGCACTAAAGGAAGGCACATAGAGAGAGAGAGAACAGTCTGCTGCAGCACTAAAGGAAGGCACATAGCAAGAGAGAGAGAACAGTCTGCTGCAGCACTAAAGGAAGGCACATAGAGAGAGAGAGAACAGTCTGCTGCAGCACTAAAGGAAGGCACATAGAGAGAGAGAACAGTCTGCTGCAGCACTAAAGGAAGGCACACAGCAAGAGAGAGAGAACAGTCTGCTGCAGCACTAAAGGAAGGCACATAGCAAGAGAGAGAGAGAACAGTCTGCTGCAGCACTAAAGGAAGGCACATAGAGAGAGAGAACAGTCTGCTGCAGCACTAAAGGAAGGCACATAGAGAGAGAGAACAGTCTGTTACAGCACTAAAGGAAGGCACATAGAGAGAGAGAGAGAACAGTCTGCTACAGCACTAAAGGAAGGCACATAGAGAGAGAGAGAACAGTCTGCTGCAGCACTAAAGGAAGGCACATAGAGAGAGAGAGAACAGTCTGCTACAGCACTAAAGGAAGGCACATAGAGAGAGAGAGAACAGTCTGCTGCAGCACTAAAGGAAGGCACATAGAGAGAGAGAACAGTCTGCTGCAGCACTAAAGGAAGGCACATAGCAAGAGAGAGAACAGTCTGCTGCAGCACTAAAGGAAGGCACATAGAGAGAGAGAGAACAGTCTGCTACAGCACTAAAGGAAGGCACATAGAGAGAGAGAGAACAGTCTGCTACAGCACTAAAGGAAGGCACATAGAGAGAGAGAGAACAGTCTGCTGCAGCACTAAAGGAAGGCACATAGAGAGAGAGAGAACAGTCTGCTACAGCACTAAAGGAAGGCACATAGCAAGAGAGAGAGAACAGTCTGCTGCAGCACTAAAGGAAGGCACATAGAGAGAGAGAGAGAACAGTCTGCTACAGCACTAAAGGAAGGCACACAGCAAGAGAGAGAGAACAGTCTGCTACAGCACTAAAGGAAGGCACATAGCAAGAGAGAGAGAACAGTCTGCTGCAGCACTAAAGGAAGGCACATAGAGAGAGAGAGAGAACAGTCTGCTACAGCACTAAAGGAAGGCACATAGCAAGAGAGAGAGAACAGTCTGCTACAGCACTAAAGGAAGGCACATAGCAAGAGAGAGAGAACAGTCTGCTACAGCACTAAAGGAAGGCACATAGAGAGAGAGAACAGTCTGCTGCAGCACTAAAGGAAGGCACATAGCAAGAGAGAGAACAGTCTGCTGCAGCACTAAAGGAAGGCACATAGAGAGAGAGAGAACAGTCTGCTACAGCACTAAAGGAAGGCACATAGAGAGAGAGAGAACAGTCTGCTACAGCACTAAAGGAAGGCACATAGAGAGAGAGAGAACAGTCTGCTGCAGCACTAAAGGAAGGCACATAGAGAGAGAGAGAACAGTCTGCTACAGCACTAAAGGAAGGCACATAGCAAGAGAGAGAGAACAGTCTGCTGCAGCACTAAAGGAAGGCACATAGAGAGAGAGAGAGAACAGTCTGCTACAGCACTAAAGGAAGGCACACAGCAAGAGAGAGAGAACAGTCTGCTACAGCACTAAAGGAAGGCACATAGCAAGAGAGAGAGAACAGTCTGCTGCAGCACTAAAGGAAGGCACATAGAGAGAGAGAGAGAACAGTCTGCTACAGCACTAAAGGAAGGCACATAGCAAGAGAGAGAGAACAGTCTGCTACAGCACTAAAGGAAGGCACATAGCAAGAGAGAGAGAACAGTCTGCTACAGCACTAAAGGAAGGCACATAGCAAGAGAGAGAGAACAGTCTGCTGCAGCACTAAAGGAAGGCACACAGCAAGAGAGAGAGAACAGTCTGCTGCAGCACTAAAGGAAGGCACATAGCAAGAGAGAGAGAACAGTCTGCTGCAGCACTAAAGGAAGGCACATAGAGAGAGAGAGAGAACAGTCTGCTGCAGCACTAAAGGAAGGCACATAGCAAGAGAGAGAGAACAGTCTGCTGCAGCACTAAAGGAAGGCACACAGCAAGAGAGAGAGAACAGTCTGCTACAGCACTAAAGGAAGGCACATAGAGAGAGAGAACAGTCTGCTGCAGCACTAAAGGAAGGCACACAGCAAGAGAGAGAGAACAGTCTGCTACAGCACTAAAGGAAGGCACATAGCAAGAGAGAGAGAACAGTCTGCTGCAGCACTAAAGGAAGGCACATAGAGAGAGAGAGAACAGTCTGCTGCAGCACTAAAGGAAGGCACATAGCAAGAGAGAGAGAACAGTCTGCTGCAGCACTAAAGGAAGGCACATAGCAAGAGAGAGAGAGAGATACGCCAAACAAATTAGCTGTGATTTGTGTGCAGTGCCTGTATTATCCATTAGTATTATCTATAGAGGATGCATCACATTTTGAGCACGACTTTTATTTGTTTTGGGGTGCTTAGGATATAGGTTAACCGAAGATTTTACAATAGAATATTTTTATATTAATATGCCTTCAAATCCCCTTCCCCATTATAAATTCATACGGAAAAAAAAAAGGTGATTCTTGTGAACTGTAATCAGTGAATCATATTATATCAACCGGCATGTAAAACCGACAGCATATAGCAGCTAAACATTCAATTTGAAATAAGACTAGTACTAACAATGTTCTGAAGTATGATAATATGAAATTAAATGAACTATGCTTAATTATAGATACAGTAAAAAAAAAAAAAAAAACATAATTATACTGTATATATATATATTACTCTGAAAACTTAAAAGCATACACATGGCTCTTGATCTGAAGGAGTCAATTAAAGGCTGTATTTCAAAGCAAGCACCAAGAGACAGAGATCAACCGCTGGAGCAGGGAATCACAAGTAATGAGTACTAGAGTTGTTCCGATACCGATACCAGTATCGGAAAAGCCGCCGATACTGGCTAAAATGCTGGTATCGGTATCGGCGAGTACCCTCTAATGCTGTGCTCCGATACCATATGACGTAATTTATCAACAACACTGTGGTCTGTTGAGTAAGCATTATAAAACAAACGGGTGCTTAATCGATTAAAGTGTCAATGCCATTTGTCATTTTAACAGCAGATACTTTCTTAAATGTCATCGTCCCGACAGAGCGGTGTTGACGGGGAGCTCATGGGTTCGCTTGGTGGCTGGTGTTATTAGCATTGAACAGCTAACCGAAAGCTAGCTTTAACATTACCTTGGCTAAAGTTGGGGCTATTCATATAATCCAGCAATAATGGCTGCAGACCTGCAAGCAAAGTACAGCAAGTTGGCAAAGGAGTATTCGTTAAATCACAATGTCACCAGTAACGTTACAGTCTTTTCATATACCGGCAGCTCATGCTATGCTAACTTAGCTCACGTTGACGTCGTCATTGAGACCACCTCGCGTACACAATTAATGGCATGTTGCGGACAGCCATATCGGTGACAATGTTTAGCTTTTAGTGCCAAATGATAAGAGTCTGAGGCGGAGTCTCAAAAGAGAATGTTGAATATTTATTGTGCAAAAATCACAACAGATCCGACTGCTACTGAAACGGAGCCTTGTAGACAGACTGAGTAGGGTATATCTGCAGAGCCAGTGGGTAGTGAGTGCAGCAACGTATAATGTCCGTGTGGATCATTGGAGTAGGGTATATCTGCAGTGCTGAAGCCCCATACTCATTGATTAATGATACTAATACAAATCTATACAATCACCTGTTGTTGAATAAATACCATTACTTTCTAGTATTACTAAAAACAGTATATATAAAACAGTATTCGTTAAAAAAAAAAAAAAAAAATTATAAATAATTTATATAATATCGTTTTTTTTTATGTATGCACTGGTATCGGATAAGTATCGGTATCGGCCGATACCCAAAGCTTAGGTATCGGAATCGGATCGGAAAGGAAAAAATGGTATCGGAACATCGCTAATGAGTACTGCTGCTTTAATCCAACTAAACATGTTACATCAGACATTAGGCACCAGGCACCGCGTGCCCTCGTCCAGCGACAGAAATACCCAGGACCCAGTAGCTGATACTGGGTGAAGACCAGGCTGAAACTAGGATCGTCTTCCTTCTTCACAGATGGGACGTAATGTTCAGTGTAAAATGGAGAGGAATCGGATTGCATCGGTTGTCCAACGACTCGTAGCCAATAGACTGTTTGCAACCACCCCTAAAGGACCCCCACCACCCTAAAGGACCCACACCACCCCTAAAGGACCCACACCACCCCTAAAGGACCCCCACCACCCTAAAGGACCCACACCACCCCTAAAGGACCCACACCACCCCTAAAGGACCCCCACCACCCCTAAAGGACCCACACCACCCCTAAAGGACCCCCACCACCCCTAAAGGACCCCCACCAGCCCTAAAGGAGCCCCAATGTGGCCAATCAGAGACAGAACCGCCCCTAAAGGAGCCCCAATGTGGCCAATCATAGACAGAACGCTGACATGTTCGTTTCTCTTCTAAGGCTCACGTGCCGTCGTGACGCGTTATTCCAGTGACAGGCTGTCAATTCTCCCGAGGAAGACCATTTGAATATGAATAGGCTGAAATGAGGCAAATTCAAATGACATTCGAATACCAACAACAAAATCGACAGATTATTGCCACATGGAAGCAGGTGTAAAAGGCTTACAATTAACAGGTCCATTGTGCGTTGTATTTGCCATCATGCGTGGCACCAATAACAAACCATAACTAAATGGTAAATGCCAATGGTGGCATTTATATAGCGCTTTTATCCAAAGCGCTTTACAATTTGTTACTCACATTTTTACCCATTCACTCACACATTCACACACCGACGGCGGAGGCGACCATGCAAGGTGCCAACCTGCTCATCGGGAGCAGTTAGGTAGAGCCATATGAAATCCGTTTTATTATTTCCCAAATTCCATTAGATTTTTTCCCAAATTAAATTTTTTCCGTTTTAATATTTCAGAATTCTGTATTTAGCTTGTTGTGCAAATTTTACCATCAGAAATAGTGTCTAATAGGTGGGAATGAATAAATGTCCACAATTGAATAAGATATAACAGTCCATTTAATGTTTTTAAGTGCTGCAACTCAGAAATAGTTACATTTTACAAAATAAAAATGTACACAAAATACAAATTTCAAGTGTAAACAATAGATACAGCTACTACTGACATTATCACAATGACAATGTCAGTAGCCTAGCTATATATATTATATTGTGATGACATATAGTAATGCATAATTTAGGCACCTTTAGTTTAGTTTATTTCGTTTATAAAGGGCAGTGTATAATGACAATCATTTGCATTAAACAAATGGATGGGTGCACCAGATTTAGCTAGAAGCTATCATTTCCATCTATAGTCCTATGTACTGTAACGTTACATAGCTATTTAATCACAATAGTGCCGCACGTGTTTTTGCGGGTCCAGTCTGCGGTACGTTGATAGAATTTGCAAAACACCTCATCGCCGGAGGCATAAAAGTCATTAGGATACTGCTCTGCTCTGAATTTAGGGCTTATTGCGGAATTTCTTAGCTTCTTGACAACGTTAACACCGAAGCAGCGAGACGCTTGGACACTGCTGCGTGTCGTGTGTAACACACAGCGGTCCCCGCCTCCCCGGTCATGTTTGCTTTGCAACAAACGTTCCACCCAAAAACGGAATTTCAGTCCAGATTAGGCCAAATTCTGCAATATTCCACGTTTTGCAGTCGATTCCATTTTTATTGGTCAATTCCGTGATTCCGTCCGGGATTCCGTGAACGCAGATTTCATATGGCTCTACAGTTAGGGGTTAAGAGTCTTGCTCAAGGACACTTCGACAGGCTGCCCCGGGAATCGAACCAGGAACCTCCGGATTACCACACGACTGCTGTACCTCCTGAGTCACTGTTGCCCCATCACTAGGCATTAGGCTGTGCTACTGACATTTTGTCCCCTATACTCATTCCTCACCGTGACGTCAGCGGGCAAACATGGCGCCGTCCAGTCCGACCACAACCAGCCCTGTTCGTTCCAGGAGCGATGTGCTTCTGCTGTATCACACTGACTCAAGTTACAGCCACTCAATGTATTACTCATCATACAGCCTGCTGACAGCTAGTCTCATATGCCATAGTACTCATACACTTCTGCTAAGAGTCTTCTCATATCGGATTTGTTTACCAAGAGCGCCCCCCACACACACACACACACAACCTGCCGTCTCCTCGTGTCGTCCTGCGACTCCCTCCTCCCCCTCACTGCTGACTCACTTTATCTCTCTCGTTTGCGTTTGACTAAATAACAGCCAACAGTCTGCTTAGACTGTATTAAATTTAGTGAACATCGTAGGGTCCGGCGATATGAGGGGAAAGATATCTACTGTATGTCTCACAAATCGGACTTAAAAAAAGGGCACATTTCAAATTGTGGATCCTTAGCACTATGATGTTGTCGATCGGTAGAGAGATGTTTCTCAGCGCAATCCACGCTGTTCTTTATTTGTTCTTAATGCCGGGTACCCAGAGCGCCTTACGACGCCATTCTCCAGTCCGTACGGGCGCTGGAATAAACCTCTGAAACCAACTCCACAGTGTGCACCCTAAGAAGGCTGGAGCTTTCAGAGCACAGTGCAGACTGGAGCGTGGTGCCATTGATTCAGCATTATCTTCGTGGCTAACTAGCCAGAACTGCTGTATGCCGTATGAAGGACAGCATGGACTGTGCCGTATGAAGGACACTTGCTGATCGACTGTCACTGTCAGTAGGAAACAGGGCTACGGCTCCTACATCCTGACCCCATGGTAGAGTAACAGACAGATGATACAATATCTGTATCGTAATCACGTTTTTACTCTGTGCCCTTCTGTCTGTCATCCTGTAAATAGCTCCTTCCTTCCTCTTCACCTTCTCTCTCCCTCACTTCTCTTCCCCTCCTTCATCTGATTACTCCTTCTCCTTTCCTCTGAGTCTCTCTCTCTCTCTCTCCTGTTCTCTCTTTCCATCTCTCCTCTCTCTCTCTCTCTATCTCTCTAAATTCCTGTCTCTTCTCCCAGCCTTGCGGTTCTCAGCCTCCTTTCAGGCAGGATTTAAGCGGCTCTGTGAGACTTCAAAGTGTGCGTTGCTCTGCAGGGCTGTTTGGAGAAGCTGACAATGACAAACCAAACCCTGCAGACCTTCAACTGATCACTCCCTCCCCTTCCAGCTCTCCATCCCTCGGCATAATCCCTCCACCCCCCCCCCCCCCCCCCAACCCACCACCACCAGTCTCCTCTTCTTTTGTTCTTCACCTCTGGCTGCGCTGATGCCCGTCTCCCAGGGCGTGGCCTTCGCGCGGTGTTTCTCTGTGCGCTGTGGCCTCCGCGCGCCGTTACTCAAACACTCATCTCCGGTTATTATATCTCCTCTACTCTCTGTGTTCTTGTAGATCTCCGTGGACACAGTTGCATTGAAGCAGAATGCAGCCCGTTCACACGCGTCAGCGGGCTGCGTGCGCACAATGAGGACACGTGACCAGTAGGGGGCGTGCGGGTCACACCAAACATACACCAAACATACACCAAACATACACCAAACATACACCAAACATACACCAAACATACACCACGTCAAGTCACACCAAACACACACCACGTCAAGTCACACCAAACACACACCACGTCAAGTTACACCAAACATACACCACGTCAAGTCACACCAAACACACACCACATCAAGTCACACCAAACACACACCACATCAAGTTACACCAAACACACACCACGTCAAGTCACACCAAACACACACCACGTCAAGTTCCACCAAACACACACCACATCAAGTTACACCAAACACACACCACAGCAAGTTACACCAAACATACACCAAACATACACCACAGCAAGTTACACCAAACACACACCACGTCAAGTTACACCAAACACACACCACATCAAGTTACACCAAACACACACCACATCAAGTTACACCAAACATACACCAAACACACACCACATCAAGTTACACCAAACATACACCAAACATACACCAAACATACACCAAACATACACCAAACATACACCACGTCAAGTTACACCAAACACACACCACATCAAGTTACACCAAACACACACCAAACATACACCACGTCAAGTTACACCAAACATACACCAAACATACACCAAACACACACCACATCAAGTTACACCAAACATACACCACGTCAAGTTACACCAAACACACACCACGTCAAGTTACACCAAACACACACCACATCAAGTTACACCAAACACACACCACGTCAAGTCACACCAAACATACACCACAGCAAGTTACACCAAACATACACCAAACATACACCACAGCAAGTTACACCAAACACACACCACGTCAAGTTACACCAAACACACACCACATCAAGTTACACCAAACACACACCACATCAAGTTACACCAAACACACACCACATCAAGTTACACCAAACACACACCACATCAAGTTACACCAAACACACACCACATCAAGTTACACCAAACACACACCACATCAAGTTACACCAAACATACACCAAACACACACCACATCAAGTTACACCAAACATACACCAAACACACACCAAACATACACCACATCAAGTTACACCAAACACACACCACATCAAGTTACACCAAACACACACCACATCAAGTTACACCAAACACACACCACGTCAAGTCACACCAAACATACACCACAGCAAGTTACACCAAACATACACCAAACATACACCACAGCAAGTTACACCAAACACACACCACGTCAAGTTACACCAAACACACACCACATCAAGTTACACCAAACACACACCACATCAAGTTACACCAAACACACACCACATCAAGTTACACCAAACACACACCACATCAAGTTACACCAAACACACACCACATCAAGTTACACCAAACACACACCACATCAAGTTACACCAAACATACACCAAACACACACCACATCAAGTTACACCAAACATACAGATACAGCTGGGAAAAGTCCTGGAACAGCTGTTTGCCTGCCGTTATGACGTCGTTTTGGTGTGGTTAATGTTAACAATGACCAGCGGGGGCGCTCTCATACAGCTGGTGACAACGTGCTGGACGAGCTCCGCCCTCGGCAAAATGAGAGAGAGGCAGAGAGAGAGTGCCGTGGACTAGGAAGTAAATATTGCGTCTCTTCTGTCGGCAGTGGATTTAGCTCTCAATCAGTAAGCTCTTAATTTATATACATTACTATTGAAATGCATTTTTCTCAGTCACAGCGTTACAGACCAGCGTTAAACGTTCCAGAGACGGTAAGTTAATTTAGCTTATTCTAGTCTAAAGAAACCTATATATTACTATTTGTTAATCAGAGCGTTATTTGGTTATAACACCGTGTGTGCGTCGTGTGTGTGCGTGCGTGCGCGATATATGTTACTATTGATTAATGCGTTTGTTAATATAACACTGTGTGTGCGCGCTTGATAAAACAAAGCATACTGTATTACTGTGTGTTTATATTGTGAGCAAGTCAAGCAAGTGTAATTGAACACAATACATGCTGACATCATGACATGCATCTTGCTGTTTGTCATTCTATTGCTAATTGATTGAAATTGATTGAAAAGTTTATTAACAGATTGCAGAATGGGTACAGTACAGTACAGCTCAATACATACAATTGTTAAGGGGATGCAGACCAGAGAAAGACTTTCGTCTTGTTTACACCAGGGTCCCCCATTTTCCATGCCAGGTAATGTGAATTAATGTCACAAAACGAATCCCTTGGATAGGATAAAACAAATCATCTACTGTATTACTGTGTGTTTATATTGTGAGCAAGTCAAGCAAGTGTAATTGAACACAATACATGCCTTTTTGAAATCAACCAAGATAATGGAGAAATATCAGTCAAGTCCGAAATCGACCGTGAAACCATTGGCAACGGAAGTTTTGTTGAGGTTGTTGTGATTGTTAAGGTACATGTCTCTTTTATTTATTTATTTCCAATAATAATGATTTAAATTACTACTACTAGTCTTAGCAGTAGCAGTTGTCATAGTAGTAGTAGTAGTAGTAGTAGTAGTAGTAGTAGTAGTAGCAGTAGTAGTGTAGCAGTTGTAGTAGTAGTAATAGTAGTACTAGTATTAAATATGAGCCTAGCAGTAAAGTTATCAATTATCTCCTCTCCTCTCCTCTCCTCTCCTCTCCTCTCCTCTCCTCTCCTCTCCTCTCCTCTCCTCTCCTCTCCTCTCCTCTCCTCTCCTTTCTTCTCTTCTCTTCTCTTCTAGGCTACTGAGGCTAATCTGAACATCCATGGGGTGTATGCCTTCACCACTGCAGAGGTACAGATCAGAATTCTCGACATAAACGACAACAAACCCGAATTCTACAGGTGCGAAGATACATGTGTCCCGCAGGACACCTTCACAGGAGAGATTATTGAGCACTCATCAGGATCCATCCCCCTCGACATCACTGTCAGAGATGCGGACCAGGTCACAGGATTTTTTATTTTTATTTTTTTTATTCTTTAAAAAGATAAACAAAAACAGAGATATTGAAAAGAAAAAAACAGTCTCTAATTTGATGTTTATTAGATTAGATTAGATTAAAATGTATTGTCATTATACAGCACAAGTACAGTACAACAAAAAGAAGTTTGGCATCTAACCAGAGTGTACCAGACTGTAACAGTTAAGTGCAATAATAATATACAATGTACAAGTAATTAAATGTGATATATATAACAAGCTACTGGTAATATATGCAACATGTATTTACAGTATAATTATATAAAGTGATACAGGTAATGTACTAAGATAAGATAAGATATTCCTTTATTGATCCGCTTGGGGAAATGCGGGCATCATACAGTAGTAGCATGGGGGGGGGGGGGTACATGGGAGAGGGGCATGGTAATAGTATAATACATTAATATAGGCAATACAACTATTGTAATGATACAAATAAGCAGTGTAAACAATATAATTAACTCTGAATATAAGAATATGGTGGTAAGCCATGCTGGCCAGTGGTATAACTATTGAGAGTAGGTATGGGATATATACAGATATAGATATAATATATACTGTACATATTATTAAATTTTATTATACAGGTATGTGAATAGGGAGGGATATATGCAGACATATCCAACAATTATAGATACATATATATACAGTATATACTGTATAATATAATTATTATCACTGTTTCAAAACACTTCAATGAAAAAAGCAGAGACCATGTTGTCATGTTGTACTGTCCAACTGTATGACACATAACAAGACCTGAGTGGTTACTTGTGATTAAGTATGAATCATTATGTTTATTGTGCAGGGAGGACAAATCAAGCTAACCCTGGCTGGAGACGTCAAGGATGTGTTCGCCGTAGTTCCTGTGTTTACCGTTGCAGAAAGCGCAACTCAAGTTCAACTCATGGTCCAAAAACCCTTGGAGCTGGATTTTGAAAAGAAAGAATTTATGGTTGTGCAGGTAAGGAGATGGAAAATGTAAGAATTGAAATATCAAAGTTGCTTTATGTAGAGTAATCATTAAAACATCACTACTTCATACAGTATGCTGTTCGGTTGGTACTGTGTACAGTCAGTACATCACTACTTCATATGTTCTGTTGGTACTGTGTACAGTCAGTACATCACTACTTCATATGTTCTGGTGGTACTGTGTACAGTCAGTACATCACTACTTCATACAGTATGTTGTTCTGTTGGTACTGTGTACAGTCAGTACATCACTACTTCATACAGTATGTTGTTCCGTTGGTACTGTGTACAGTCAGTACATCACTACTTCAGTGTTGTAGTCGAGTCACTAAATATCGAGTCTGAGTCGAGTGTCGAGTCCCCAGTGTTTGAGTCAGAGTCCAAGTCCAAGTCACCAAAGAAGAGCCCAAGTCCCCATTACCCGAGTCCGAGTCCAAGTCATCAAGGTTGAGTCCACTCCATTCTGGCAGTCGAAGAGCTGACATACAAATAAAAAAAGGTCTACATTATACATAAATGACACAGCGTTCACCATTTAAAATGGAGTTTATTTACTTTGTGACACAATAGCCACAATAAATAGACACAATAAAGAAATCTAACCCTAACTAACCTTACTGTCATGCACTTGTCCTAATAAACTAACCTACACTGTAGCACTCAACACTTTGATGAACATTGTTACTCAGCTGATAGAGTTGTACCCTTCCTGATGACTTGTCGTACAGAACTTGTAAGTCGCTTTGGATAAAAGCGTCAGCTAAATGACTAAATGTAAATGTAAATAGCCAAACAAATGCACTAGCCATCAATATCTTATTACAAATGATTAGGGCCTATTACCAAAAAATAACTAAATAAATAACAAAATAAAAACTAAAATAAATGTATCAATTCACAAGTCCTTGTCTGCACCTTCCGAGTCCGAATGCAGTCAATGGTCTGTCCAAGTCCTGGACCCGAGTACTACAACACTGCACTACTTCATATGTTGTTCCGTTGTCAAAATCTTAAGCCGTTTTGAGCCTGGGCTCCAACCACAATGGTAACTGTGCTTAGTGTGTGAGTCTCAACATGCAGCTGAGTCTCTGACATCACAAATCAGCACATTTTCAGATGACTCAGTTCAGTGAGGGTGAATATTGTGAGAGGAGAATTGGAAGAATGCGCCAATATGAGAATTAGAGACATAGATCATATTAAAGGGGAACTATTTTACTATTTCTTTCACTATTTGGGCACTTTTACACAATTCCTGTGAGTCTATGGAACACCTCTGTAATATATATATATTTTTTATTCATTGTTTTGTATTTCTAATCAAGTCCTCAAAAACAGCATTTTTCTACCTCAAGATCTTAAGCCGTTTTGAGCCTGGGCTCCAACCACAATGGTAATGGTTCTGGGGGAGAGAAAGAAATGAGACAAATTATTTCTAATCTATTTCTTTTTTCTTTCGCTGCAGCTCCCACTGTTGCAGCGACCACAGACCAACCCAACAACATCCCTGCCTGTATCCTCTCACTGTACCAAGACCATCCCCATGCCCCTCTCTCCAGACATAGGCATACCAACACCACAGCACATCCAGAGCTTTGATCTTGAGGAAGCAAGACAACTACAACTGCAAATGACGGGACAGGCTGCATGTCCACTGTGGCACAAGGAGCGAGAGGGCAGGCTGACTGCATCAGAATTTGGCAAGATACTAAAGAGAGAGAATTTCAGATGCCTTCATACAGTCCACATATTACCCCAAGCCCTTCACTGCTACAGGCTCAGCTGAAGGAGGAGGAGAACAGACAGGCAGCCCGAGACCCAGTCTTGCAGGAGGGTTAAGGGGGTTAAGCGTCTTGCTCAAGGACACTTACATTGGAATGCGATGGCTGCAACCCCCACACCATTGAAATGCTAATTGTCCACCACCTAGTATTTATCGTTGCCATTTGAGAGTTCACACTCTACCATAGCAGTCATCAAAAAGGATCATGGATCATCTTTAGACAAATAAATTGATACTAATAATAGATTACTTTGAACCTTGCACCTTATTAAACCTTGTCTAAAGATTAGATTAGATTAAAATGTATTGTCATTATACAGCACAAGTAGGTCCATGCAGGAGCAGCAGCAGGCCACCACCCAACTCTTCCTGCAGATGATGGGGACTTTTGCAAGAGCCATATTGCCTCAATCTCAGACCCCGCCGGCACCACAGTGGATGCCCACAGCTCAAATGATGCCCCCACGTGCCTGGCCCAAGACATTGCCTCCAACTAACCATGCCACATCAGTTTGTAGAGGCTTTTGGCAATCGTGTTGCGGTTATTCTGGACTGCTTTGAAATTGGCACTGAGACCATCAAATCTGAAAGCGCAGGCACAGACATATTCCCACTACAAGCAAAAGCACACTGTTAAGTACCTGATTGGCATTACACCACAGGGGTCTATCTCTTTCATTTCCAAAGGGTGGGGAGGGCGTGTAAGTGACAAGCATCTGACCGAGAACAGTGGTCTCCTCAATAAACTGTTGCCTGGAGACTTGGTTTTAGCAGACCGTGGATTTGACATTGGGGACCATGTTTCATTAATGTGTGCATCGGTGAAAATCCCTGGATTCACAAGCGGACGTGCCCAGATGGATCCAAAATCTGTAGAAGAGACACAGCAAATAGCTCACCTCAGGGTCCATGTTGAAAGAGTGATCGGTTTGGTACGCAATAAGTATCGCATGCTACATAATACCATACCAGTCCAACTGCTGGTTCCATTTGAAGGCGAGGACTTTTCTTTCATTGACAAGATTGTGACTGTGTGCTGTGCCTTAACGAATATGTGCCACAGTGTTGTTATGAAACCACCAGACCATGCGTTACCAGATAGTGAGGGAGAGACGGAGTTATCTGTTATCTGTTATGCTAAAGCTAAAATGGAAAATCAAGGCCTCTTAGTTTTACTGATGTGGATTATTTAAATTCAGTTTGTCATGTTTTCATTGTTATTTGAACAATGTTATGTCCTGTAAATACTAGGGCTGTCAAAAGTGAATGCTTTAACTGTATTTCACAGGAGAGAAACTGTATTCATTGAAAGCTATTAAAATTGCCTTTGAATCTAAATATACTTTCTGTGTTTTTACATTAATTCCATGATTTCTAAAAAAAAAAAAATTCAAACCATTCCAATTATTAACACCTTTACTGCTGTAGCATACGATTGGTAAAACAGTAACATATGGTAAACATTGGTACAACATTGCTAGAACAGATGTAATATAGCATTGTATATTAGTATACTGCATAGTATATTGACAAAAATAAAGAATTAAGACTCGCACAGGTTTGTTTTTCTTCTATCTATCTATCTATCTATGAGCCGTACTGTATTGTACCCATTCTGCAATCTGTTAAATAAAGTTTTAGCTCTAATTAAGAATGACAGTGACCATAGCTGACTATTATTTGGAAATCCAGAGGTTTTAAAAACTGGTGCGACAATAACTGTCTGGTTTTAAATGTTAAGAAGACTGGGGAGATGGTGTTTGACCCCAGAGGTGTTGGGGACCACAGGCCTGTGGTCATCCACACACAGTCCATCTCACAGGTCTCTTCATATAAATATCTTGGGATTTTTGTCGATAACACACTAACCTGGAACACCCATGTAGATAGGATTTTATAGTATGTCTGCACTTTATGTGCTCATTTCATCATTCATCAGTTTTGTGTCAGTCTTGTTTATCTGATCTTATTTCTGAAGATGCATTTCCATTGGCTAATGGTCGAGATATAAGTCACTTGTTACTTGATATTACTGTAAATCATTTGACATCTATTGCTGACTGTTCATACATTTGTTACAATAAAGATGCAAATAATTGTTATCTCTTGTCCAATCAGAATATTTTTTTTATTACAAAACATTGAGATATCAAACAGAAAAATTGTCTTGTTTACATCAGGTTCACAGGTTGGGTAGGAAGAGTGGGTGGGGGACACTGTACAACTGAACAAGCAAAACTGTACATTGGAATATTGACTCCCTCCCAGCAGAACTCTGCACCGCCCCAACTCTGGACTAATTTAAAAAACTGCTCAAAACCCACCTCTTCAACTTGGCCTTCAACCCCTAACTTTCTCACTTTATATGTATATGTTGTGTCTGTCCACTATGTTTGTTAATTTGTCATCTCCCCCCCCCCCCCTATGTAAAGCGACCTTGGGTCCTCTGAAAGGCGCTATATAAAACGAAGTTATTATTATTATACTTGGTCATTTACTGTACATTGGGGGGGGGGGGGGGGGGGGGGGGGGGTTGTGTTAGGACATTTACAGGGGCCAGTTTAGAATTGCAGTCTCCCGTAGGTGTTTTTTGAGAGTGTTTTTGAAAGTGGGAAGTATTTTGACATGTACATGGGTACTTTGGTCGTGTAGTGTATCTTGTAGACCAGGCCCATTGCAAGTTGTGTCTACTCTAAGCCATCCTAGGTTGTCAAAGTGGGCAGGGGTGAGGTGGGTTCTAGGAGTAAGGTCAAGCAGTAGTCTGACCAGATTGTTTTGAGATGTTTGTAATTTTGTTTTTGTTTCTGACACAGGTTCCCCTCAACTACAGTATAGACTGTTAATAGATGACGGGACCTAAGATGGGTTTACACACTGTACCAGGAGAACTGTAGACCAGGAGTTGTGTTACAAGAGAAGTGATTCAAAACTAAAACTTTGTTTGTAATGACAGCTTCAAGGATGCTTTCTGTATGATCACCCGTATGATCACCCCCCCCCCTCCTCCAATGTACAGTTTCTACGCCAAATGTATATACACTCTTTTTCTGGACACTTTTGTATCACAAACAGTACTGTATTTGCAAATCTGATATGTCATAAATGTATAGATGTAGCAGTACTGTCTATCTGTATGTCATGTATGTCATATATGTTATGATGAATTGAAAATGGGGGACCCTGATGTAAACAAGACGAAAGTCTTTCTCTGGTCTGCATCCCCTTAACAATTGTATGTATTGAGCTGTACTGTACTGTACCCATTCTGCAATCTGTTAATAAACTTTTCAATCAATCAATCAATCATTGATTATTTTTTTTATATCACGTTAACAATCAAATGGCTAGCAAGCTCACCTGTGACATACTGTACAGTGCAAAATACCAGAGTACAATCTTAGTCAACTTTTATGAAAACAATACACAAGTTGGAACAGTTTGAACGTTTTATTTTTACTTTCGTCTTGTTTACATCAGGGTCCCCCATTTTCAATTCATAATGACATACATGACATACAGGTAGACAGTACTGCTAGTGTACATCTATACATTTATGACATATCAGTTTTGCAAATACAGTACTGTTTGTGATACAAAGTAGTAGTAGATAGTAGACATAGCAGCATAGTGTAGGTAGTAGTAAATAAAACGATATGCAAAGGAAGGTGACGCGTCGCTACTGTAACTCCGCCATCACAACCATTGAACTATTATAACTCTGTTACACCTATACACGGCTGGCCCATAGTAGGTAGTAATAGATAGTAATACATACTGTACTGTAGTCAGAAATAAGACGTTACCAAAATAATAACGTTTAGGCAAATCACAGACGCGGATACACAGTGTTGAATGAGGAAGTCAATAATCAATAGACCGCCGCCGCGCCGGGCGACTTTGCGCCTCCTGGCGGCATAAAACAGAACAGCAGCCTGGGTTCCCAATTAATTAAAACGACGTGATATAACCGTGCGCGCGTCGCGGCAAAGCGCCCAGGAATACTAAACGCTTCATCTGTACACCAAACATACACCAAACATACACCAAACATACACCAAACATACACCAAACACACACCAAACATACACCAAACATACACCACGTCAAGTTACACCAAACACACACCACATCAAGTTACACCAAACACACACCAAACACACACCACGTCAAGTTACACCAAACACACACCACGTCAAGTTACACCAAACACACACCACGTCAAGTTACACCAAACACACACCACGTCAAGTTACACCAAACACACACCACGTCAAGTCACACCAAACATACACCACATCAAGTCACACCAAACACACACCACGTCAAGTCACACCAAACACACACCACATCAAGTTACACCAAACACACACCACGTCAAGTTACACCAAACACACACCACATCAAGTTACACCAAACACACACCACATCAAGTTACACCAAACACACACCACATCAAGTTACACCAAACATACACCACATCAAGTTACACCAAACACACACCACATCAAGTCACACCAAACATACACCACGTCAAGTTACACCAAACATACACCACATCAAGTTACACCAAACACACACCACGTCAAGTTACACCAAACACACACCACATCAAGTTACACCAAACATACACCACATCAAGTTACACCAAACATACACCACGTCAAGTTACACCAAACACACACCACATCAAGTTACACCAAACACACACCACATCAAGTCACACCAAACACACACCACATCAAGTTACACCAAACACACACCACATCAAGTTACACCAAACATACACCACGTCAAGTTACACCAAACATACACCACGTCAAGTTCCCTCTGGACTGCAATGCGATCTGAGCCCTTCATGTTGCAATAGTTGCCCTTCATGTTGCAATAGTTGCCCTTCATGTTGCGATAACATGTTAATGGCATCATCCCTCAAATCGACGTGCCGTTAATGTCCATTAAACAGGAAGAGTCGCACTAGAGGACTTTTTGGCGGGAATGGATGCTTTTGCCGTTCTTCCGATTGGATTTGACTACGGCTGAGACCACTTATCGATAATTATCGATAACTGTGAAATCGATAAGTGCATGTGTACAAATAAAAGATAAATTAAAATAAAAAAGTTTTAAGTAAAAAAAACTTTTTTCTTAAAAATATATATATTATTTAACGTTAGTTTGTGTGTGTGTGTGTGTGTGTGTGTGTGTGCGCGCGTCACGTGCACTCATTGTAGTTTTTGCGATACTGTAGTTGGCAACATTTCGAGAAGTTGGAGGGCAATACATTTGTCGTTTGCAACGTATGTAAAGCGAAACTACCGTTTTCAAGTAACACCACCAATTTATGCGATCATAAAAAATATATGTATTATTAAAAATATATATATATAATAATAATCTATATTTATCGATAATTTTTTCCCGATTTATGGATTTGTATGTTTCGTACACATTTATGGATTACGGCATATCGTCTCAGCCTTAAATTTGACAAACGGTTGATTAATCAACAAGAAGAGGACTTAAGGACTATTGGTGACAGGGAACAGGGCACTTGTTGGAAAATGGAAAGTATACATAATATTTCTAGATCTACCGTTACTGTTTAACGTTATGATTAAAGCAGATTAAGCAGTGCTGTTCACTATTTGGCAGTCAACCCTGTATTGTACCGAAAGTGCCAGGTGTGCTCTCAGATCCATCAATTTAAAGCATTCTGATGTGCTGGTAGTCAGTCAACCTGATGTTGTGTAATATCTATGCACTAAAAACATTTCTCCCAGGAATTATTTGAATGTTCTATCCATTTGTCTTTGTCTCTCTCCGTCTGCCTCTGTCTCTCATTATCTAAAACATTTGTGTCTGTAGATATCCATGCATCTCTCCTCCATGCTCTCTCCCTCTCTCTCAATAACATATTGCTCTCATTCTTTCAATCTTTGCAGTATATTATATCTCTCATGTCTGTCTCTCTCATCTATATTAGTCAACCATTCTTATATATATAGCATATATCTCATTATCCCACTCTCTCTCTCAACTCTTAAGTCAATCACTTGTCTTTTTTCTCATGTCTTTGTAACTCCGATGCCCAGAGGGAGTTTTGAACCCAGGTCTCCCACGCCGCGGGCAACAACACAGACCGATATACCAAAAAGTTAACTCACTGCTTTGTAACGTGTCTATGTGTCTTTTTGAGGATGAGAGTGAGTTTAACCCATAGCACCGCTACTCACCCCAGCCCTTCGTGACTGTGCTTCACGATACCATCCGTTACACATATATATATATCTATCTCATCCTCCCACTATCTATCTTTATCTCTCCTCTTGATGTACTGTAGCTCTCTCCACATATCACAATGTGCTGTAGATATCACCACATATCTCAAATTCTCAATGTACTGTAGATCTCTCCACACATCTCAATGTAATGTACTAGATATCTCCATATATCTCAATGTACCGTAGATATCTCAATGCACTGTAGATATCTACATATACCGGAGATCTCTCCATATATCTCAATGCACTGTAGATATCTCCATAACTCACCGTAACTCCATAACTCATCTTATGGAGAGATCTACACACATTCAGCAAGTCAGTCATTGATTAATTCAACCAGCTCTCTTTCTTTCTCTCCTTCCAGGTGTCCGAATGCAGTCAATGCTAGAGTCCAAGTCAGAGTCTTTGGTGCTCAAGTCCAAGTTGAGTCACAAGTCCTGAAAATATACGCGAGTACTACAACACTGTGGTGGGGTATGAGGTAGAGATTTTGGAAAAACTGCAAATACGGTCTAGTGCAATATCAAAATCACAGGAGGCGCAATATTTGTGTCAAATTGTGTCTAATTGTTTCAAAATAGTATTCTGAATGAGTACCGTGGTGCTGCAGTCAGAGACGTCATACAGTCATATTCTACAGAAACATCACAACATTCTTCTCACAGAAAAATATCATTACATCATCATTGTGAATCATGGCAATATCAGTCAAAATAATCGCAATCAGATATTTGCTTAGCAATGATTGGACAGGCATATTTCTGAGAAGTAATTGGACAGACATATTTCTTAGCAGTGATTGTTGAACTTTGCTTATTTTTTTTTATTCCCCTTCATCTTTCCCTCCTCTTCATATAGCTCTGTCTGTCTCCTTCTCTTTCCTTCTCTTGATGACGGATGACTCAACAGTTGGATAACAGATTTCTACCACTACTGAGCGAGAGCCCGGATCACAGTCAGATAATTAGCCTCACTCCCTCACCACTTGGAAAGGACTGGAGCGTGTTCTAAAAACATCCGGTTGCGGCAATTAGCAAGCAAGCTAACGGCACGGACGTTACTATGTCAACAACACATTAGGGCTGGGCGATATAACGATAACGATAAATTTTTTTTTTTTTTATACCTGCAACAGGGCAGTTTTAAAACCAGAGACAGTGGACAGACTTGTCTTTCTTGCCTGCAACTTAAAGTAATGGCTTTGCTTGTCCAAATGACAATACTGACCAAATTCAGATTTCTTTTTCTCTTGTCCATTTATTTTGTTTGCTTTCTAATTTAAAATACATTTTGAAACCGTCTGTACACAGTAGGCTATGTGTGCTAGCAGAGCTAGTCTCCAGCCGTGAGTCACGGAAGGTGGTTTGTCCACCAAAAAAGCGCCAAAAGATCGAAAATAAACTAGCAGAGCCAGAACTGTTCAACTCCCCTGGAGCCACAACCAGCAGAGAAGCCGGTTTACTTTAGCTTTTAAACCAGCTGCAGCCTGAGAACTGGAGTGTGAGGGGATGTAACACTAAAGATGGTGGCAACTACAAAGAATTGCTGCAAAATAAACATACATCTGTTGTTAAAAAAAAAATAAAAAATTTTTTTTTTTGTTTTTTTATACTTATAACAATTCGATAATTATCGATATCGAGAAATAAAATAAAATTATCATATCGTTATCGCGATATGATTTTTTTCCATATCGCCCAGCCCTACAACACATGGACGTTTCCTATGAGCATAACGACACCAGGCCACAGCGGAAGACAAAAGCAGATGTTTCAGGTGTTTCATCTGTGACACACCATATCAGTGGGTCAGGGACAGTGTTTCATCTGTGACACACCATATCAGTGGGTCAGGGGGACAGTGTTTCATCTGTGACACACCATATCAGTGGGTCAGGGGGACAGTGTTTCATCTGTGACACACCATATCAGTGGGTCATCAGGGACAGTGTTTCATCTGTGACACACCATATCAGTGGGTCAGTCAGGGACAGTGTTTCATCTGTGACACACCATATCACTGGGTCAGGGGACAGTGTTTCATCTGTGTCACACCATATCAGTGGGTCAGTCAGGGACAGTGTTTCATCTGTGACACACCATATCAGTGGGTCAGTCAGGGACAGTGTTTCATCTGTGACACACCATATCAGTGGGTCAGTCAGGGACAGTGTTTCATCTGTGACACACCATATCAGTGGGTCAGTCAGGGACAGTGTTTCATCTGTGATGACACACCATATCAGTGGGTCAGGGGGGACAGTGTTTCATCTGTGACACACCATATCAGTGGGTCAGGGGGACAGTGTTTCATCTGTGACACACCATATCAGTGGGTCAGGCAGGACAGTGTTTCATCTGTGACACACCATATCAGTGGGTCAGGGGGACAGTGTTTCATCTGTGACACACCATATCAGTGGGTCAGGGGGACAGTGTTTCATCTGTGACACACCATATCAGTGGGTCATCAGGGACAGTGTTTCATCTGTGACACACCATATCAGTGGGTCAGTCAGGGACAGTGTTTCATCTGTGACACACCATATCACTGGGTCAGGGGACAGTGTTTCATCTGTGTCACACCATATCAGTGGGTCAGTCAGGGACAGTGTTTCATCTGTGACACACCATATCAGTGGGTCAGTCAGGGACAGTGTTTCATCTGTGACACACCATATCAGTGGGTCAGTCAGGGACAGTGTTTCATCTGTGACACACCATATCAGTGGGTCAGTCAGGGACAGTGTTTCATCTGTGATGACACACCATATCAGTGGGTCAGGGGGGACAGTGTTTCATCTGTGACACACCATATCAGTGGGTCAGGGGGACAGTGTTTCATCTGTGACACACCATATCAGTGGGTCAGGCAGGACAGTGTTTCATCTGTGACACACCATATCAGTGGGTCAGTCAGGGACAGTGTTTCATCTGTGACACACCATATCAGTGGGTCAGGGACAGTGTTTCATCTGTGACACACCATATCAGTGGGTCAGGGAGGACAGTGTTTCATCTGTGATACACCATATCAGTGGGTCAGGGGGGACAGTGTTTCATCTGTGACACACCATATCAGTGGGTCAGGAGGGACAGTGTTTCATCTGTGACACACCATATCAGTGGGTCAGGGGGACAGTGTTTCATCTGTGATACACCATATCAGTGGGTCAGGGGGACAGTGTTTCATCTGTGACACACCATATCAGTGGGTCAGTCAGGGACAGTGTTTCATCTGTGACACACCATATCAGTGGGTCAGGGGGACAGTGTTTCATCTGTGACACACCATATCAGTGGGTCAGGGGGGACAGTGTTTCATCTGTGACACACCATATCAGTGGGTCAGTCAGGGACAGTGTTTCATCTGTGACACACCATATCAGTGGGTCAGTCAGGGACAGTGTTTCATCTCTGTGACACACCATATCAGTGGGTCAGTCAGGGACAGTGTTTCATCTGTGACACACCATATCAGTGGGTCAGTCAGGGACAGTGTTTCATCTGTGACACACCATATCAGTGGGTCAGGGACAGTGTTTCATCTGTGACACACCATATCAGTGGGTCAGGGACAGTGTTTCATCTGTGATACACCCAGGGACCGAAACTAGAGAGCGCCACCCGCCATTTGCGCTCAGTTTTTACGTTTGGCGCCTCCCACTGAGACGTCTGAGCGCCGTGTGGCGCTCAATCAAATAGTCATGTGAAAACCGAAAATCATGATCAAATTCTTTAGTGGAGTTCTCACTCGCTGTCTCAGCAGACATGAAGCGTGCACCGCGCACTGCTGCTGCTACCCCCTCCCCACCTGTTTCTGTATGCTGCATGTAAACAGAGGCTATTGCCTCCGAGTCACCGTGACGTTAGTTAGCACTTAGCACTGCTGCTCCTACCCCCTGTATGCCTGCATGTAAACAGAGGCTATTGCCTCACCGTGACGTTAGTCTAGTCAGTGTGGGACCTTCGTGAGATAACGTTAGCTACCGTTACAAAATGACCCAGTCAACTATTCACTTAGTTTAATACACAAGGCATTGTGTAACGTTATCCAGCCGGCTAGCTACGGATAGCTCCCGACATCAACAAATCCTCCAGCAATAGTCCAGTGCATAATACCTCCGTTGGCTAGGTAACTAGACGCTATGAAATGTCGCAGTAAACTAAACAGTTCACTGAGGCGTTGTCCCAACGCCATCCAGCAGTAGCTACAGATAGCTCTTGGCATCAATGTCCTGGCTACAACAACAACATGCGTATTCGAGTCCCTGGCTTACATCGCATGAGAGAGGGCTGCTGACTAGGGTCCAGGTGCAGCGCCGGAGAATTCTTTTGCATGCTGAATGTAGCGTTTAGGGTCCAGCTGCACCCCCGGAGAATCCTTGCTGGAGCTGGAGGCCACTCGAGTATACACACAGACAGTGGAGCTGTTTGCAGACAGCGAGGTGGCGATGTCTCGCAGATAACACAACCACAAGTATGATTATATAATATATATATTTTATTAAAAAAAAATCTATATAAAATAATAATAAAAAAAAAATGTATCAAAAAAAAGTTGGCGGGTAAGAAATATGCTTGGCGGGTAGATTCTTCCCATCTACCCGCCACTGGCCGGTGAGTCAAAAAGTTAATTTCGCTCCCTGGATACACCATATCAGTGGGTCAGGGACAGTGTTTCATCTGTGACACACCATATCAGTGGGTCAGGCGGGACAGTGTTTCATCTGTGACACACCATATCAGTGGGTCAGTCAGGGACAGTGTTTCATCTGTGACACACCATATCAGTGGGTCAGGAGGGACAGTGTTTCATCTGTGACACACCATATCAGTGGGTCAGGAGGGACAGTGTTTCATCTGTGACACACCATATCAGTGGGTCAGGGGGACAGTGTTTCATCTGTGACACACCATATCAGTGGGTCAGTCAGGGACAGTGTTTAATCTGTGACACACCATATCAGTGGGTCAGTCAGGGACAGTGTTTCATCTGTGACACACCATATCAGTGGGTCAGGGGGGACAGTGTTTCATCTGTGACACACCATATCAGTGGGTCAGTCAGGGACAGTGTTTCATCTGTGACACACCATATCAGTGGGTCAGGAGGGACAGTGTTTCATCTGTGACACACCATATCAGTGGGTCAGTCAGGGACAGTGTTTCATCTGTGACACACCATATCAGTGGGTCAGGGGACAGTGTTTCATCTGTGACACACCATATCAGTGGGTCAGGGGGACAGTGTTTCATCTGTGACACACCATATCAGTGGGTCAGGGACAGTGTTTCATCTGTGACACACCATATCAGTGGGTCAGTCAGGGACAGTGTTTCATCTGTGACACACCATATCAGTGGGTCAGGGGGACAGTGTTTCATCTGTGACACACCATATCAGTGGGTCAGGGGGACAGTGTTTCATCTGTGACACACCATATCAGTGGGTCAGGGGACAGTGTTTCATCTGTGACACACCATATCAGTGGGTCAGGGAGGGACAGTGTTTCATCTGTGACACACCATATCAGTGGGTCAGGGGGACAGTGTTTCATCTGTGACACACCATATCAGTGGGTCAGGGGACAGTGTTTCATCTGTGACACACCATATCAGTGGGTCAGGGGGACAGTGTTTCATCTGTGACACACCATATCAGTGGGTCAGGGGGACAGTGTTTCATCTGTGACACACCATATCAGTGGGTCAGGAGGGACAGTGTTTCATCTGTGACACACCATATCAGTGGGTCAGGGACAGTGTTTCATCTGTGACACACCATATCAGTGGGTCAGGAGGGACAGTGTTTCATCTGTGACACACCATATCAGTGGGTCAGGGGGACAGTGTTTCATCTGTGACACACCATATCAGTGGGTCAGGGACAGTGTTTCATCTGTGACACACCATATCAGTGGGTCAGGGACAGTGTTTCATCTGTGACACACCATATCAGTGGGTCAGGGACAGTGTTTCATCTGTGACACACCATATCAGTGGGTCAGGGGGACAGTGTTTCATCTGTGACACACCATATCAGTGGGTCAGTCAGGGACAGTGTTTCATCTGTGACACACCATATCAGTGGGTCAGGGGGGACAGTGTTTCATCTGTGACACACCATATCAGTGGGTCAGGAGGGACAGTGTTTCATCTGTGACACACCATATCAGTGGGTCAGGAGGGACAGTGTTTCATCTGTGATACACCATATCAGTGGGTCAGGTCAGGGACAGTGTTTCATCTGTGACACACCATATCAGTGGGTCAGGAGGGACAGTGTTTCATCTGTGACACACCATATCAGTGGGTCAGGGGGACAGTGTTTCATCTGTGACACACCATATCAGTGGGTCAGGTCAGGGACAGTGTTTCATCTGTGACACACCATATCAGTGGGTCAGTCAGGGACAGTGTTTCATCTGTGACACACCATATCAGTGGGTCAGGAGGGACAGTGTTTCATCTGTGACACACCATATCAGTGGGTCAGTCAGGGACAGTGTTTCATCTGTGACACACCATATCAGTGGGTCAGTCAGGGACAGTGTTTCATCTGTGACACACCATATCAGTGGGTCAGTCAGGGACAGTGTTTCATCTGTGACACACCATATCAGTGGGTCAGTCAGGGACAGTGTTTCATCTGTGACACACCATATCAGTGGGTCAGGGGGACAGTGTTTCATCTGTGACACACCATATCAGTGGGTCAGTCAGGGACAGTGTTTCATCTGTGACACACCATATCAGTGGGTCAGGGGGACAGTGTTTCATCTGTGACACACCATATCAGTGGGTCAGTCAGGGACAGTGTTTCATCTGTGACACACCATATCAGTGGGTCAGGAGGGACAGTGTTTCATCTGTGACACACCATATCAGTGGGTCAGGGGGACAGTGTTTCATCTGTGACACACCATATCAGTGGGTCAGTCAGGGACAGTGTTTCATCTGTGACACACCATATCAGTGGGTCAGGGACAGTGTTTCATCTGTGACACACCATATCAGTGGGTCAGGTCAGGGACAGTGTTTCATCTGTGACACACCATATCACTGGGTCAGTCAGGGACAGTGTTTCATCTGTGACACACCATATCAGTGGGTCAGGGACAGTGTTTCATCTGTGACACACCATATCAGTGGGTCAGTCAGGGACAGTGTTTCATCTGTGACACACCATATCAGTGGGTCAGGGGGGACAGTGTTTCATCTGTGACACACCATATCAGTGGGTCAGGGGGACAGTGTTTCATCTGTGATACACCATATCAGTGGGTCAGTCAGGGACAGTGTTTCATCTGTGACACACCATATCAGTGGGTCAGTCAGGGACAGTGTTTCATCTGTGACACACCATATCAGTGGGTCAGGGGGACAGTGTTTCATCTGTGACACACCATATCAGTGGGTCAGTCAGGGACAGTGTTTCATCTGTGACACACCATATCAGTGGGTCAGGGGGACAGTGTTTCATCTGTGACACACCATATCAGTGGGTCAGTCAGGGACAGTGTTTCATCTGTGACACACCATATCAGTGGGTCAGGGACAGTGTTTCATCTGTGATACACCATATCAGTGGGTCAGGGGGGACAGTGTTTCATCTGTGACACACCATATCAGTGGGTCAGGGGGACAGTGTTTCATCTGTGACGCACCATATCAGTGGGTCAGGGGGACAGTGTTTCATCTGTGACACACCATATCAGTGGGTCAGGGGGACAGTGTTTCATCTGTGACACACCATATCAGTGGGTCAGGGGGACAGTGTTTCATCTGTGACACACCATATCAGTGGGTCAGCAGGGACAGTGTTTCATCTGTGACACACCATATCAGTGGGTCAGGGGGGACAGTGTTTCATCTGTGACACACCATATCAGTGGGTCAGGGGGACAGTGTTTCATCTGTGACGCACCATATCAGTGGGTCAGGGGGACAGTGTTTCATCTGTGACACACCATATCAGTGGGTCAGGGGGACAGTGTTTCATCTGTGACACACCATATCAGTGGGTCAGGGGGACAGTGTTTCATCTGTGACACACCATATCAGTGGGTCAGCAGGGACAGTGTTTCATCTGTGACACACCATATCAGTGGGTCAGGGGGACAGTGTTTCATCTGTGACGCACCATATCAGTGGGACAGGGAGGGACAGTGTTTCATCTGTGACACACCATATCAGTGGGTCAGGGACAGTGTTTCATCTGTGACACACCATATCAGTGGGTCAGGGGGGACAGTGTTTCATCTGTGACACACCATATCAGTGGGTCAGTCAGGGACAGTGTTTCATCTGTGACACACCATATCAGTGGGTCAGTCAGGGACAGTGTTTCATCTGTGACACACCATATCAGTGGGTCAGGAGGGACAGTGTTTCATCTGTGACACACCATATCAGTGGGTCAGGGGGACAGTGTTTCATCTGTGACACACCATATCAGTGGGTCAGGAGGGACAGTGTTTCATCTGTGACACACCATATCAGTGGGTCAGTCAGGGACAGTGTTTCATCTGTGATACACCATATCAGTGGGTCAGTCAGGGACAGTGTTTCATCTGTGACACACCATATCAGTGGGTCAGGGGGACAGTGTTTCATCTGTGACGCACCATATCAGTGGGTCAGGGGGACAGTGTTTCATCTGTGACACACCATATCAGTGGGTCAGGGGGACAGTGTTTCATCTGTGACACACCATATCAGTGGGTCAGGGGGACAGTGTTTCATCTGTGACGCACCATATCAGTGGGACAGGGACAGCCATTAGAGAAGACAGACCAAGGAGGGGGGTCACAGACTAAACACACCGTTAGAAACGACAGAGAACAACCTGAACACAGACACACCGTTAGAAACGACAGAGAACACCCTGAACACAGACACACCGTTAGAAAAGACAGAGAACACCCTGAACACAGACACACCGTTAGAAAAGACAGAGAACACCCTGAACACAGACACACCGTTAGAAAAGACAGAGAACACCCTGAACACAGACACACCGTTAGAAAAGACAGAGAACACCCTGAACACAGACACACCGTTAGAAAAGACAGAGAACACCCTGAACACAGACACACCGTTAGAAAAGACAGAGAACACCCTGAACACAGACACACCGTTAGAAAAGACAGAGAACACCCTGAACACAGACACACTGTTAGAAAAGACAGAGAACACCCTGAACACAGACACACCGTTAGAAAAGACAGAGAACACCCTGAACACAGACACACCGTTAGAAAAGACAGAGAACACCCTGAACACAGACACACCGTTAGAAAAGACAGAGAACACCCTGAACACAGACACACCGTTAGAAAAGACAGAACACCCTGAACACAGACACACCGTTAGAAAAGACAGAACAACCTGACACAAGCACAAACACTCACTGAAAACTATTGACCAGTGGTAACCAACCTTTTTAAGCCCAAGATCACTTTTTTTTTTTTTTTGGTGAAGGCAAGATCTACCTATTGAAGCGTTGAGAGAAAAAGACAGCCAAGATTGTACTTTAAACTAAATGACTTTTATTTGCCTGTATTCTAATTACATGCAATGCTTTGGTCCAACATTAAAACGTCAAAGTAGAACTATTATGTACTTTCTCAGTCAGTGCTAAGTGCAGTCATCTTATGCGGCATCACTTTTCACAAAAGTAGAACTGTAATGTGGACTTTCTCATATTATTAACATTGACAAACATATTTACAATTAGCATTTTATAAAGTAGAACTGTAATGTGTACTTTCTCAGTCAGTGCTAAGTGCAGCATCACTTTTCACATCAAAACAAAAGTAGAACTGTAATGTGGACTTTCTCATATTATTAACATTGACAAACATATTTACAATTAGCATTTTATAAAGTAGAACTGTAATGTGTACTTTCTCAGTCAGTGCTAAGTGCAGCATCACTTTTCACATCAAAACAAAAGTAGAACTGTAATGTGGACTCTCAGGGTAAGATATAAAAAAAAATGTATTTTTTAGTTTTTTGTTTTTTTGTTTTATTTTCATGGAAAGATCTACAGGGACAGTCTCAAAGATCGACCAGTCGATCAAGATCGACGGGTTGGTGACCACTGCTATTGAGACTAGTGATTCTAACTCACTGAAAACTGTTGAGACTAGTGATTCTAACTCACTGAAAACTGTTGAGACTAGTGATTCTAACTCACTGAAAACTGTTGAGACTAGTGATTCTAACTCACTGAAAACTGTTGAGACTAGTGATTCTAACTCACTGAAAACTGTTGAGACTAGTGATTCTAACTCAGAAACAGAAAATAATAAAAACACAAAATCACTTAATAAAAAAAATCACACACAAATACAAAACGATGAGCTAGATGACTATCGCATGCTTGCACGCACGCACACACACAGGCACATGCACACAGACACACACAACACGGAAGCTGTAAAGAGGATTATGCTAAGTGGCGGTGGTTGGGGGGGGGGGGGGGGGGGGTTAAACACTAATCCAATCATTTGTGTCAAGTGTCTTATCCACACTGAAAACATACACACACCAACACTTTTCTGCGACTGGGTAATTACACATTGGGGAGGGCTGGAATGGGGTTGTAGATTGTGGGATATTTATAAGGCATGTACCGTAATTCCTCTAATAGTAACCCCGGCTTGTATTTGTTTCAACTGTAGCGGATACCAGGCTTGTATTAGGAGGAGGCATGTATAAGAGAGAGGCCTATATTTCTAATTTTCAAACAGATCATAATGAATAAATCAACATTTTGTGTCAGTTTGAACCCAGTAAAATGTACTGGGTTCATTTATTGAAACCAAGTACTGTATGAAATACGGTAGTAAACAGTGCAATTACAGGTGGTCAAAAAAAGTTAAATAAAGTAAAATAGTGCAATCACAATACTGGTATAATAATAATAATAATAACTTCGTTTTATACAATTCTGAGGTAGGCTTACTCTCTTGGTAAACATTAACACCATACCATTATATGGTATTTACTGCACAGCCAGGCCAGCATATAAC
Organism: Notolepis coatsorum; assembly: GCF_963971535.1. Taxonomy (NCBI): domain Eukaryota; kingdom Metazoa; phylum Chordata; class Actinopteri; order Aulopiformes; family Paralepididae; genus Notolepis; species Notolepis coatsorum. The sequence continues at coordinate 99,714,976 of NC_140167.1, read as the reverse complement.
AACAATAACTCTAATATACATGAAACCCGGCTTGTATTAGGAGGCCGGCTTATAATTGCTTAGCTCAACAGTGCACCCGGTCATTAATAGAGACCCGGTCTTTAATTGAATACCGGTTACTATTAGAGGAATTACGGTAATAGTAATATAACATTCGGTCGATGCTTAAAAGCTCCCTGCGATACCATGAGTATGTAGATATGTAGGACGTGGTGGTGCCCTGGTGCAGGGCTCGCCAGTGTGAGTGTTGCACTCGCAACTTGAGACAAAAAATAGATGTGTACGAACTGGAAAGATCATTTACGAGCACAATGAGAGTAAAGATTACCGTATTTCTTCCCTGTGTGCTGCATATACTGTAGGTCAGTGGCAGCATATACTACTCAACTACCAGGACCTGATTTCAGCCGAGCAAAGACTTCTTTACTCTTGTTGGACCTAACGGCAGCAGATGCTCAATGGTTTGGCTGAGCTTCACAAAAAAGGACGAAATACAGCAAAATGCAATACCTGCAATATCCTGTAGTGCAAGCAGGATATTGCACCTGTAGTGCACCTGTAGTGCAATATGACAAAGCTGTGCACCGTCTTTAATGGTGTTGCTGTCTCCTGGTCAAAGTTAGTCAGAGTTAGCAGCAGTAGCTCAGTTAGCGGTATCTCAGTTAGCGGTAGAGGAATGTTAGCGATTGGTAGCATGGAGAGAGGTCTGGCAATGCGAGACACTCAAGTGTAACAATATACTGACGGCTGATATTCGTCTCTTATGGTACTCGGGTTTAATCCTAGACCTAGAATAGATGCACGTCGTTCACAGAGCACCAAACCACATCCAGTTCATCCCCAAACACCCTCCATCAGTGTTGCCTGCCTGGTGGGCAATGTTAAATCATCACCCTAAAGATTTTAAATGATCATTTTCTTGAGGGAAAACTATGGTTTTCAAGCCATAACCAAGATCCCTATTAAAGAAAACGCCTTTCACTTTAGCTATAAGATGAGCAGAGAAAGAGTGGATCTCTTTTTTGTATTTTTTTTTGTATTTTTTTTATTGTTTCTCTTTTCTTTGTTTTTGTTTTGCTGTGTTTTTTCCTTTTTCCCCATTTAGTGAATTTATTTTAGGTCAACTCGTCATTCGATTTTGATATACATTTTTCTAATATCAGCTATATCTTTTAGTTCTTATCTATCGAATTCTATTGTACTGTCGTTTATCATTTTGACCGCCAATTGTATTATTGTATGTGGATGTTTTGTTTGTAAATAAAAAAACTGAAAATAAAAATGTAAGTATAAAAACAAAAAAACAAAAAAAGAGAAAGAGTGGATCAATGTCAACAGTTGTCTCCTTCCTGAGGTAATTGCCAAGCAAAACGCATTATCATCCACAACAACATCAATTAATTGAATAAGCCTCCTTTGATATATTCCTGGCATAATGCATCAGAAACTTACAGCAGGTTCACAATTTACCGACTACAACCTAAATCTGACAAGAATGAAAGGTAGAATAGTTTTGGTTGTTTATATTTAATCGTCTCCCCCACCAAACATATTAGAATCAGAACAGAGATTGAATTTGATAAGAGCTGGAATTCATCAAATCCAAAACAATTCCCAACCTTAGAGAAAGAAACGGTATAAAAATGTTCCACTGAGCTCCTAAATGTTTTCATTTTAAAACTAAAAAAGTAAGTGTCACGCACTGTGGTGGGAATAGAATGCCCAACCCTGGGTGTGTTAGTGCCTTGCTCTACCTACTGAGCTACACAGGGAATGGAACCCCTCACCCTGGCAGTGGTAGTGCCTTGCTCTACCTACTGAGCTACACAGGGAATGGAACCCCTCACCGAGGCAGTGCCTCGCTCTATCCATCCCCTGTAACTTGGTTATCTGCAGTTTATTCAAGTAGCCACAAGTGCAAGTGACGTTTGGAGCAAACGCTCTTCTTCAGACTGACTTGTTTGACTTGTGGCTGCTTGAATAAACTGCAAACAAGGCAGTGGTACTTCACCCACTGAGTTCCTCTTGTTATCTCTCTCTCTCTCTCTCTCCATATCTGCTTCTATCCCTCCCTCCCTCTCTCTCTCAGAACACACACTCTGATGAGGATGTGGCATGAAAAACATACTGCAGACAAACAAGATAATTCACTTCAATGTGAACCTGTGTGCCATGTTGTGTCTCACACCAGGTTAACCCTACAGGGCCAACCAAGACATGTTCATTAACACATTGGGTGCCAGGCCCCTTTGACCAGATAACCCCTTCAGGGCTCTTTAGTCAATGGGAGGTCGGGGATATTTGCGAACGCTTAAACTATATCTTAAATGATGGCTATGGGTCAAAAACACCCCTTGCTTATCAATGACTTGATTGCAGTCAACATGTACGAAATGGATTGTTTTTTCATTGGTACATTTCCGTTTTATACCGTTTTGAATAAGAGTATAGTTTCGGAGAGTTCTAGTAATTTCAGAGAAATTCCGCGATAATAGCCGTTTAGTGGAATACACAAAACACATTGTCATTTTTCGGCTGATTTATGAATAGTTTTCAAATAAACGCTAGATTATCGATAGTATATGTGTACTTATGCACGCTAGAGAAGCGGGCTGAAAAATCTATTATCCATGACCTGGTCAGCGCTAACGTCATACACACGCACACACACGTTGTGATCGCTATGAAAAAAACATCTGATTAACCCAATACTGGTAAAATAGAGTCCTTACCTCACATCAATCCAATTATATGTCTCTTTCAAGCCTGAACAAACTGACAAATGATCTGCCCTCTTTGACTGCCTGACTGCTGTCAAGGATTGGATGGCAAACAACTTCCTTCAGTTAAACGCAGAAAAAACTGAGGTTCTTATTATAGGCTCAGAAAAAGTCACCTCAGAAGTTGCCACATGCATAGGGACCCTCTCAACAAATCTGAGGCCCAAGCTCAGAAACCTTGGTGTGATCTTTGACCAGCAGATGCGCTTTGATCACCACATTAGATCTCTGACACGTACCTGTTTTTTCCATCTACGAAATATTGCCAAACTCCAATCTGTTGTGTCCCAGGTAGAGCTGGAAATGATTATTCATGCTTTTGTTTCATCCCGCCTGGACTATTGTAACTCCCTTTTCACTTGCCTCGATGCATCCACTTTGGGCCGGCTACAAATGGTCCAAAACGCAGCCGCTAGGCTGCTGACTAGGTCCAGAAGATATTGACACATCACTCCCATCTTAGTTTCCCTTCACTGGCTCCCCATCAAATTCAGAATTCACTTTAAGGTTCTGGTCATCACCTATAGAGCACTCCTTGGTCAGGCACCTGCCTACATCTGCAACCTACTGCGTCCATACACCACAAACAGATCACTCAGGTCGTCTGATCAGGGCTTGCTGGCCGTCCCCCTGTCTAGATTGAAGAAAAAAGGGGACAGAGCATTCGAAACCGTGGCCCCCAGGTTGTGGAATGCTCTGCCCTTGGACCTTAGATCTGTGGTCTCTGTAAACACTTTTAAAAAACAGCTAAAGACTGTGCTGTTTAAACAGGCGTTTGGCGAATTATGCTCTATGTAAATCTTTTATGTCTTTTGATCTGTTTTGGCTTTTCCTGGTCTTTCACGTTTTTAATTTTCTTTTTTTACCATGCTGCTATCTTTTGCATTTTATTGATGTTTTTACTATGTGAAGCACTTTGTGACCCTGGTCTGTGAAAGGTGCTATATAAATAAACTTTACTTACTTACTTACTTACATCAGATGTTCTGCAAAAAGATTAATCCAATTCCTGATCGCCATTCCAAATATCGATCACGTTTATTGATCCAACGTTATACTCCGAAACAGATAATCGACGCTTCTTCCAGTCCCCTCAGTCAATGCAATAGTATCCAGATGCATGCCCCAGAAGTAAAACGTGGACCAGAGTTATTTTTTCGATGCACTTTTTCACCCAATCAAATGATGTCCATTACCATCCGGGAGACGATAGGGGGTGGTATTTGCCCTTTTCGAGCTCAGAGCCATTCCCAATGATAACGTCAGGCTGGATGGATGAAAAATGTATGGATATCGCCAATAAAAGAAATAACAATTAAATAACGAGAAAACTCGTCATTGGCACACAACGCATGGCGAGTTAGGACGAGAAATATCGTCGTTGGCACTCAAAGTGTTAACAGAGAGAGAGAAAGAAAGGACTTTCAGGGATGGAAATGTTGACATTTAGAGATGGCTTTGTTTAAGAGTGAGTCATTACCTTAACTCTAATACATTAACCATTACCCCAATACCCAATACCTTAACCCGAATACCTTAACTTCATTATATATTATTAACCTAAAAATATACATCTGACTATTTTTTAGATCAAGCCATACATTTGTTCACATGTCTCAGTTCATCCTCTCCTCCCCATCCTCGCCTCATACACAAGCACCTCCACACAATCTAACAATATATAACCATTACACAGGCACATCCATCGTAGGAATAAGGGTCACTGTTATTACTGCATCTTTACAAATTGCCTTGTTTTGTCAGGATAGTTGTGAGACTCAATAGCACAGGAAAACACACCGGTTTGACCTTTTAAAACAACCTTTTAAAATAAACCTTTTAGTTCTGACCCTCATCAGTTCTACTCTTCCCCTCATCTCTACGCTCTTCGCCTCCACGCCCCTGCTGACTAATGAGGACCATCTGAAACGGGATATAATTGAATGAGTATTTTTTTAGTGTTTATAAGCTCCGACGTCATCGGTACTGCTATCGGTACTCGAGAGATTATGGAGTTTCTTTTTTTGAGGAATTTAAACGTCGCAAACTAATCTTGTTGGCCGTTTTCTATCTCTCCTCCCTCGGTCTCTCTCTGCCTGCGTGAGCCGGCTGTGCTCTTACACACACACACACACACACTCACTCACACACACACACACACACACACTCACTCACTCACTCACTCACACACACTCACTCACTCACACACACAGCTCTGCTCTCTACAGCACCCGTGTGTGCGTGTGTGTGTGTGTGTGTGTGTGTGTGTGTGTGTGTGTGTGTGTGTGTGTGTGTGTGTGTGTGAGTGAGTGTGTGTAAGAGCACAGCCGGCTCGCGCAGGCAGAGAGAGACCGAGGGAGGAGAGATAGAAAACGGCCAACAAGATTAGTTTGCGACGTTTAAATTCCTCAAAAAAAGTCTGGGTCTATTTTACTAAAGTCGATGCTGACAACGCTCGTTGCCACAAGTGCAACAAGACATTTGCCAGTAATGTATAAGCGCTAGGGATGGGTACCTTTCACATTTGAACCGATACCGGTACCGGTACCTGTGAATCGATACCGGTACCCAACGGTACCTTTTTTCGGTACTTTAGTCTCAAGAAATTTAATAATTTCGTAAAAAAAAAGAAATCCAAACTTCAAATAACTACTATTTCGACAGTTTTCGGCTTGTCATTGCTCCGACTGCTTTGTTGTTGAATCAAGTCAAATCCTAGGTAAGAATATATTGTGCGTGTGAACGTTGACATGAAAAGAAAAAAGTAAAAAAAATAAAAAAAAATAAATAAAAAAACGTTTTTTAAATTTTTTTTTTGGTTTCTCACTTGATTCGATACTCGGTAGTACCGACGTGTTTCGGTTCGGTACCTCAAAAGTACCGAATTCGGTACCCATCCCTAATAAGCGCTGGTACTTGTCAATGTGGCTGGCGGGGAGCAGCTAATGTTATAGCTCCGAGTAGAATAATGGCCGACAATCCGGAGGTAAATAAATGAACGAGAGCTTCTGATTGGTGGTAAGAAGAAGAGGTGGGTGCAAGCGGAGGGACGTAATTGGCAGATCGACTGTCTGTCTCCGAATCAGGGTTCCCACGCTTGCCTTGAAAACATTTTCCATGCTACCTCCTGATTTTCCAGGTACCATATTAAGTATTAATTTAACCCGTCCTTAGAACAGGCTGTCATCCCCACCTGCCTGAAGAAGTCCACTATTATCCCTGTACCCAAAAAATCCAAGCCTGCTTGCCTCAACGACTACCGCCCTGTAGCTCTCACCTCCATAGCCATGAAGTGCTTTGAGAAGCTAGTAAAGGGCTACATCTGCTCCTCCCTCCCTATCAACATGGACCCCCTGCAATTTGCATTCCGCCCCAACAGGTCCACGGAGGACGCCATAGCCCATGTGCTGCACACAGCAGCATCACACCTGGACAAGAGGCAGGGGAACTATGTGAGAATGCTATTCATCGACTACAGCTCGGCATTCAATACCATAGTCCCCTCCAAACTCATAGCCAAGCTCAGGGACCTGGGCTTGAACTATGACCTCTGCCAGTGGGTCTTGGACTTCCTGACGGGCAGACCCCAGGTGGTAAGAGCAGGCAACTGCACCTCCTCATCCATCACCCTCAACATAGGGGCCCCCCCAGGGCTGTGTTCTGAGTCCCCTCCTCTACTCCCTGTACACACACGACTGTGTGGCTCAGCGGAGTAGCAATACAATCATCAAATTTGCTGACGACACAGTGGTGGTGGGCCTGATCTCTGCCAACGACGAGAGGGCCTACCTGGAAGAGGTCAAGGTCCTGGCGGGATGGTGCCAGGAAAACAGCCTCTCCCTGAACGTCAGCAAAACAAAGGAGATGATTGTGGACTTCAGGAGGTCGGGGGTCAAGGACTACAGCCCCCTCAGCATCGACGGGGCACCGGTTGAGAGAGTCAACAGCTTTAAGTACCTCGGAGCCTACATATCCGAGGACTTGACATGGACCACACACATTGACAGTGTTGTGAAGAAGGCACGACAACGCCTCTACTTCCTCAGGCGCCTAAGGAAGTTCCAAGTCAGTCAGAAGATCCTTAAGAACTTCTACTCATGTACAATAGAGAGCATCCTGACTGGCAACATCACCTCCTGGTTTGGGAATAGCACTGCACAAGACCGAAGCAGACTACAAAGAGTGACACGTTCAGCCGAACGCACAATTGGAGGGGGGCTCCCCACCCTCCAGAACATTTACAACAAGCGTTGCAGGGGCAAGGCTAAGAGAATCATTAAAGACTCCAGTCACCCGAACAACTGCCTCTTTGAACTGCTGCGGTCAGGCAAGCGATACCGGAGTCTCAAGGCGAGCACAGAAAGACTCAGAAGAAGCTTCTATCCCCAGGCCATCAGGCTGCTAAACAAACAATGAACACTACACAACAACAACCATCAAACGCACATAGCACACACATCCACACGCACACACTCACTTTAAACAAACACACTGTAGCACCCACTCCCCACACTTTATATTTATTGATGAAGGATTGCACTACAACTCGTACACCTTACTGTAAATTGTACCTAAATTGTACCTCATCCCATTTCTGCTTTGCACTATATAGTACTGTACATTAGTACACTGCATAGTATTGTATATTATATGGTAACTCAGTTACGTCTATTCTGCATCGAACATTGTACATATGTCTATACTGAACACTGTGACCTCATTTTCTACTTCTAAATTACATGCTATACTATGTTATTTGATACTATCTTGTCTAGCACAGTCTCTGGAGCGTAACAGTAAGAAGCATTTTGTATGAAAGTATTCTGTACTTCTGTATGCCAACTATTAAAGAAACTTGAAACTTGAAAGTGATGATCTATAGGCCCCTGAAGCTTTCCGCCCCCATCCGCGCCCCCCTCCCCTCACACACACAACCCCCTAGGACACCTGACTACTTACTTGATTTAAAAGATGTGCCAGTCAAGCCGATATTGTAAATGCTTAGAGATTATGTCTTATTGATAATATCAATGCATGAAATAATGCAACAAGCTGTAGATCAGTGGTCCCCAAACTACAGCCCGCGGGCCTGATCCGGCCTGCCTCCACATTTGGCCCGGCCCCCTAGAGCCCCGGAGCTTTAAAAAAATGAATAAAAATAACGATTTTTTTTGTTTAAGATGGCAGCATCCCCATCGTCGGTGCTGAATGTTGGTTAGTGTTTGATATTTTTTTTTTGTTTTTAGTACTTTTAAACATCAATTTTTAGTAAGTAGTAGTTTTCATTTGATCCTATACATTTTTCATTCACAGATTTGTGGACTTTTTTTTTAGTGTCCTGAAAAGCGCCTTATAAAAAAATTCATTATTATTATTATTATTATTATTATTATTATTATTATTATTATTATTATTATTATTATTATTATTATTATTATTATTATTATTATTATTATCATCCAGGAGGGAAAGACACTTTGGATAGTAGGGACTGCATCTCTGCCTGTCCTGACCAGGAAACACTTTGCAACTGTGATCTCCTCTGGCAGTAGTCATGGATATTGTAATGTGTGGCGAGGGGTTGCAGCAATTCCACTGAGAGAAACTGGTCTGAGGCTGGATAACATGCCTGTATGCCTCTCATAAGTTGTTCTCCAACTCATGAGAACCTGCTCTCAAGCTCTTGCAGCATTCTGTCGAGGACTGGATAGAACAGTCTCTGTCTCAGCTGATCTGAGCTGAGGTCGGCGCTTGTGCCACAAGATGACTCAACTACATACTCGTCCATCCTTTTCTGCTTCCCCCTTTGGCTGGTAGTATGTTCCTCAATCCAAAGGCCATTACATATGGCCTTTGTCCTGTCATACATGTCCACTGCCATCTCTGAGGTGCGATAACCTTTGAGTGTGTCCTGCACTGTGCTTTTAAATAGTACAGAGCTAGAGCTAGGTGGTCTGTAGGTACTGTATATTTATTTCATAAATAGTGTTATTTATTTCATTAATAGTGTTATTGTTTATTTCCTTATTATATGTTCTCTCTTCCACTCCTCTCCTATCTCATCCTGTCCTCTTCTCTCCACACCTCCCCTCTCGTGTCCGCTCCCGTCTTCTCTTCCTACTCTTCTTAACTCCTCTCCACTCTTCTCCTCCGTCATCCTCTACTCTCTTATCCTCCTCTTCTTCGCCCCTCTTCTCTTCCTCCTCCCTCTTTCCTTCTGTGCCTTCCTGGTCCATCCCCCTCTCCACTCCTCTTCCTCCTCTCTACAGTCTGAAGATCTGAATGGTCATGATCAATTATTTTTCAAAAATGTCTCACCCCAAATGTTCCTATTATTAGTATCATTTATTTAACAAAAAAAAATTAAAATCACAAAATAGTTAAAAGTAGAACAAGACTAGACTGGTCATGTCAACTAGTATAGAAGTAATGTCACAGCCTAATGTGAAAATGTATTGGTAGTTAGCTATCAATGCAAGCTAGCCAACACTAGCTAGTTAGTTAGCAAGCTGAATGTTGGCTAGCAAGATTGTACTGCATGTGTTTGCTAACCAACATTAATGAATCCAAATTCAAAACAAACTCCCCTAAATGTGGTGAATAACACGGTTTTAGGAAAAGTCAATGAGTGAAATAGTACATATGGGGATCAAACATAGTTCTAGTATTTTAAAAGCAAGGTAAAATTAAATTACCTCAACAATTCTAGTGTAAGCTGCTAGCTAGCAAGATTGCACTGCTTACTAACTAACGTTGATACACCCAGGTTTACCACACAGTTAAAACACAGCTACTTGCATAAGAAGTTTCACTGTAGATGTCAAGGCTCCTGTGTTGGCTGGGAAATGCATGTATTTGACCGTTCTATTGAGATCGCGAGTAACGGTTCTCGGTTATTATTCCGGAAGTCCACCAATCCGAAACTATACTTTTAAAGTCCATATCACCAGGTTGCCTGCATCAATTCCAACATCCAATATACCAGATATGATGCCAAGAGCATGCTCTTAAAGCTGTTCACATGTAAAGGGTTTTTATAAACTCATCTTAATTATGTGCTCAATAGTTTCATTTGATTACTATTTTACACATCATCCAATAACATTTTCCAGGACAACTGTTTCAATTTCCATGTAAGTGTTCACTTTTGCTCAGTTTCCATGACTTTTCCATACTGGAAAATGAAAAAATTAATTCCATGTTTTCCAGGTACCGTGGGAACCCTGCGAATGTAACGTGACTACGTCACAGCCAAGAAAGGGAGCGCTGGATTTGTGTAAAACTCCCTGTTCCTAAACCACACGCTGTCAGTCATACCACAGTACTGGCAAAACGGGAGGAGGCTATAATAAAAACAAGCGCCCTTCATCCAAATCCACCCGCAACGGATTTCTTTTAACCAAAAAATGTATTATATATTATCGGAGCTATTAACACTTTGACTGCCTAAAAACGCTTTACAGCGTCATTGCTGGCCATGCTAAAGTTGCCGGGGGACGCTGTACAGCGTCCTTATATCAATATTTCAAAAATCTGGAATCGGATTCATATTCCCCCTCCGCTGGCCTGATATCCACCAGCAGGACCCACTGAGCTCTCTGGCGGTTCAGGAGCGCCATCTGGTGGCCGATCGGCGCAACCGCTTAACAGGAAGCGCAGTAGAGGTTTTGCTGGTCGGCCCTATTACTTCCGGCCACTCGGTATAGGTTCCGGCACTCTAGCTCGTCACTCTACATAGCGATCGATTGCCAATAACTCGATAAACAACATGATTTGGACGTATATACCATTATACAAGCTGGAGATGGACCGGGTAATAATATATCCCATAATGATAAAATTTCTACTCGACGATGATCGCCCAACGGCGCGCGGAGACTGGGGTGAGTTTCAGCGTGTAACGTTACCATCTTCGATACTAACTGCTTTTATCAACATTTGACCCACATTAGATGATTGGTATAACGCTGCCCACGGAATTATAAACGCCCCCTCGCCCATCCGGTCAACATCAGATGACGTGAAGTAACTTCTAGAAGTACGTCTAGTTGGAATTTTTTATATCGCGCTGATTGCCATCAAACTGTATTTCATCATCAATATAATGCATTTGGGGCTATATATCACGTTCTGGAGAAAGTTGCAGAAAGAGATGAAAACATACTTATACATTAGACCATACTTTACTATGAATATGTGAATGAAAAAGTTTAACGTTGCTACACAATGAACAATACATATAGGACTTTGAATGGGCCCTAATAATGGCAATGTAGCAATAGAATTTAAAAAGTTATAGCCCTGCAAAGAAGGGGACTTTCTCCATAGACAAATAGCGCTGGCAATCTATGGTATATCATTAATTTAACCCAAGGCAACCAAAGTGTTAATAACGTTATCGGGTTTATCGGCCCGATAATTATCGTGCATCCCTACTGATAGTAGTGATGTGAGAGTAGTGATGTGATAGTAGTGATGTGATAGTAGTGATGTGATAGTAGTGATGTGATAGTAGTGTTGTGATAGTAGTGATGTGATAGTAGTGATGTGATAGATGTGATAGTAGTGATGTGAGAGTAGTGATGTGAGAGTAGTGATGTGATAGTAGTGATGTGAGAGTAGTGATGTGATAGTAGTGATGTGATAGTAGTGATGTGATAGTAGTGATGTGATAGTAGTGATGTGATGGTAGTGATGTGATGGTAGTGATGTGATGGTAGTGATGTGATGGTAGTGATGTGATGGTAGTGATGTGATAGTAGTGATGTGATGGTAGTGATGTGATGGTAGTGATGTGATGGTAGTGATGTGATGGTAGTGATGTGATAGTAGTGATGTGATAGTAGTGATGTGATAGTAGTGCTGTGATAGTAGTGCTGTGATAGTAGTGATGTGATAGTAGTGATGTGATAGTAGTGATGTGATAGTAGTGATGTGATAGTAGTGATGTGATAGTAGTGATGTGATAGTAGTGATGTGATAGTAGTGCTGTGATAGTAGTGATGTGATAGTAGTGATGTGATAGTAGTGATGTGATAGTAGTGATGTGATGGTAGTGATGTGATGGTAGTGATGTGATGGTAGTGATGTGATAGTAGTGATGTGATAGTAGTGCTGTGATAGTAGTGATGTGAGAGTAGTGATGTGATAGTAGTGATGTGATAGTAGTGATGTGATAGTAGTGATGTGATAGTAGTGATGTGATAGTAGTGATGTGTGATAGTAGTGATGTGATAGTAGTGATGTGTGATAGTAGTGATGTGATAGTAGTGATGTGTGATAGTAGTGATGTGATAGTAGTGATGTGATAGTAGTGATGTGATAGTAGTGATGTGATAGTAGTGATGTGATAGTAGTGATGTGATAGTAGTGATGTGATAGTAGTGATGTGTGATAGTAGTGATGTGATAGTAGTGTTGTGATAGTAGTGATGTGATAGTAGTGATGTGATAGTAGTGATGTGATAGTAGTGATAGTAGTGATGTGTGATAGTAGTGATGTGATAGTAGTGATGTGATAGTAGTGATGTGATAGTAGTGATGTGATAGTAGTGATGTGATAGTAGTGATGTGATAGTAGTGCTGTGATAGTAGTGCTGTGATAGTAGTGATGTGATAGTAGTGATGTGATAGTAGTGCTGTGATAGTAGTGATGTGATAGTAGTGATGCGATAGTAGTGATGCGATAGTAGTGATGTGATAGTAGTGATGTGATAGTAGTGATGTGTGATAGTAGTGATGTGATAGTAGTGTTGTGATAGTAGTGATGTGATAGTAGTGATGTGATAGTAGTGATGTGATAGTAGTGATAGTAGTGATGTGTGATAGTAGTGATGTGATAGTAGTGATGTGATAGTAGTGATGTGAGAGTAGTGATGTGATAGTAGTGATGTGATAGTAGTGATGTGATAGTAGTGATGTGATAGTAGTGCTGTGATAGTAGTGATGTGATAGTAGTGATGTGATAGTAGTGCTGTGATAGTAGTGATGTGATAGTAGTGATGTGATAGTAGTGATGTGATAGTAGTGCTGTGATAGTAGTGATGTGATAGTAGTGATGTGATAGTAGTGATGTGAGAGTAGTGATGTGATAGTAGTGATGTGAGAGTAGTGATGTGATAGTAGTGCTGTGATAGTAGTGATGTGATAGTAGTGATGTGATAGTAGTGATGTGATAGTAGTGATGTGATAGTAGTGATGTGAGAGTAGTGATGTGATAGTAGTGATGTGAGAGTAGTGATGTGATAGTAGTGATGTGATAGTAGTGATGTGATAGTAGTGATGTGATAGTAGTGATGTGATAGTAGTGCTGTGATAGTAGTGTTGTGATAGTAGTGATGTGATAGTAGTGATGTGAGAGTAGTGATGTGATAGTAGTGATGTGTGATAGTAGTGATGTGATAGTAGTGATGTGATAGTAGTGATGTGATAGTAGTGATGTGAGAGTAGTGATGTGATAGTAGTGATGTGTGATAGTAGTGATGTGATAGTAGTGATGTGATAGTAGTGATGTGATAGTAGTGATGTGATAGTAGTGATGTGTGATAGTAGTGATGTGATAGTAGTGTTGTGATAGTAGTGATGTGATAGTAGTGATGTGATAGTAGTGATGTGATAGTAGTGATAGTAGTGATGTGATAGTAGTGATGTGATAGTAGTGATGTGATAGTAGTGATGTGATAGTAGTGATGTGATAGTAGTGATAGTAGTGATGTGATAGTAGTGATGTGATAGTAGTGATGTGATAGTAGTGATGTGATAGTAGTGATGTGATAGTAGTGTTGTGATAGTAGTGATGTGATAGTAGTGATGTGATAGTAGTGATGTGATGGTAGTGACGTGATAGTAGTGATGTGATAGTAGTGATGTGATAGTAGTGATGTGATAGTAGTGATGTGATAGTAGTGATAGTAGTGATGTGATAGTAGTGATGTGATAGTAGTGATGTGATAGTAGTGATGTGATAGTAGTGCTGTGATAGTAGTGATGTGATAGTAGTGATGTGATAGTAGTGATGTGATAGTAGTGATGTGATAGTAGTGATGTGATAGTAGTGATGTGATAGTAGTGCTGTGTGATAGTAGTGCTGTGTGATAGTAGTGATGTGATAGTAGTGATGTGATAGTAGTGATGTGATAGTAGTGATGTGATAGTAGTGATGTGTGATAGTAGTGCTGTGATAGTAGTGATGTGATAGTAGTGCTGTGATAGTAGTGATGTGATAGTAGTGATGTGATAGTAGTGATGTGATAGTAGTGCTGTGATAGTAGTGATGTGATAGTAGTGATGTGATAGTAGTGCTGTGATAGTAGTGATGTGATAGTAGTGATGTGATAGTAGTGATGTGTGATAGTAGTGATGTGTGATAGTAGTGATGTGTGATAGTAGTGATGTGATAGTAGTGATAGTAGTGATGTGATAGTGATGTGATAGTAGTGATGTGATAGTAGTGCTGTGATAGTAGTGATGTGATAGTAGTGATGTGATAGTAGTGATGTGATAGTAGTGATGTGATAGTAGTGATGTGATAGTAGTGATGTGATAGTAGTGATGTGATAGTAGTGATGTGATAGTAGTGATGTGATAGTAGTGATGTGATAGTAGTGCTGTGATAGTAGTGCTGTGATAGTAGTGATGTGATAGTAGTGCTGTGATAGTAGTGCTGTGATAGTAGTGATGTGATAGTAGTGATGTGATAGTAGTGCTGTGATAGTAGTGATGTGATAGTAGTGATGTGATAGTAGTGATGTGATAGTAGTGATGTGTGATAGTAGTGATGTGATAGTAGTGATGTGATAGTAGTGATGTGATAGTAGTGCTGTGATAGTAGTGATGTGTGATAGTAGTGATGTGATAGTAGTGATGTGATAGTAGTGATGTGATAGTAGTGATGTGATAGTAGTGATGTGTGATAGTAGTGATGTGTGATAGTAGTGATGTGATAGTAGTGATGTGATAGTAGTGATGTGATAGTAGTGATGTGATAGTAGTGGTGTGATAGTAGTGATGTGATAGTAGTGATGTGATAGTAGTGATGTGATAGTAGTGCTGTGATAGTAGTGATGTGTGATAGTAGTGATGTGATAGTAGTGATGTGATAGTAGTGTTGTGATAGTAGTGATGTGATAGTAGTGATGTGTGATAGTAGTGCTGTGATAGTAGTGATGTGATAGTAGTGCTGTGATAGTAGTGATGTGATAGTAGTGATGTGATAGTAGTGATGTGATAGTAGTGATGTGATAGTAGTGATGTGATAGTAGTGATGTGATAGTAGTGATGTGATAGTAGTGATGTGATAGTAGTGTTGTGATAGTAGTGATGTGATAGTAGTGATGTGATAGTAGTGATGTGATAGTAGTGATGTGATAGTAGTGATGTGATAGTAGTGATGTGAGAGTAGTGATGTGAGAGTAGTGATGTGATAGTAGTGATGTGATAGTAGTGATGTGATAGTAGTGATGTGATAGTAGTGATGTGATAGTAGTGATGTGATAGTAGTGATGTGATAGTAGTGCTGTGATAGTAGTGATGTGATAGTAGTGCTGTGATAGTAGTGATGTGATAGTAGTGATGTGATAGTAGTGATGTGATAGTAGTGATGTGAGAGTAGTGTTGTGATAGTAGTGATGTGATAGTAGTGATGTGTGATAGTAGTGATGTGATAGTAGTGATGTGATAGTAGTGATGTGAGAGTAGTGATGTGATAGTAGTGATGTGATAGTAGTGATGTGATAGTAGTGATGTGATAGTAGTGATGTGATAGTAGTGATGTGATAGTAGTGATGTGATGGTAGTGATGTGATAGTAGTGATGTGATAGTAGTGATGTGTGATAGTAGTGATGTGATAGTAGTGATGTGATAGTAGTGATGTGATAGTAGTGATGTGATAGTAGTGATGTGATAGTAGTGATGTGATAGTAGTGATGTGATAGTAGTGCTGTGATAGTAGTGATGTGATAGTAGTGATGTGATAGTAGTGATGTGATAGTAGTGATGTGATAGTAGTGATGTGATAGTAGTGCTGTGATGGTAGTGATGTGATGGTAGTGATGTGATGGTAGTGATGTGATGGTAGTGATGTGATAGTAGTGATGTGATAGTAGTGATGTGATAGTAGTGATGTGATAGTAGTGATGTGATAGTAGTGATGTGATAGTAGTGATGTGATAGTAGTGCTGTGATAGTAGTGATGTGATAGTAGTGATGTGATAGTAGTGTTATGATAGTAGTGATGTGATAGTAGTGATGTGATAGTAGTGATGTGATAGTAGTGATAGTAGTGATGTGATAGTAGTGATGTGATAGTAGTGATGTGATAGTAGTGATGTGATAGTAGTGATGTGATAGTAGTGCTGTGATAGTAGTGATGTGATAGTAGTGATGTGATAGTAGTGATGTGATAGTAGTGATGTGATAGTAGTGATGTGATAGTAGTGATGTGTGATAGTAGTGATGTGATAGTAGTGATGTGATAGTAGTGATGTGATGGTAGTGATGCGATAGTAGTGATGTGATAGTAGTGATGTGTGATAGTAGTGATGTGTGATAGTAGTGATGTGATAGTAGTGATGTGATAGTAGTGATGTGATAGTAGTGATGTGATAGTAGTGATGTGATAGTAGTGCTGTGATAGTAGTGCTGTGATAGTAGTGATGTGATAGTAGTGATGTGATAGTAGTGATGTGATAGTAGTGATGTGATAGTAGTGCTGTGGTAGTAGTGATGTGATAGTAGTGATGTGATGGTAGTGATGTGATAGTAGTGATGTGATAGTAGTGATGTGATAGTAGTGATGTGATAGTAGTGATGTGTGATAGTAGTGATGTGATAGTAGTGATGTGATAGTAGTGATGTGATAGTAGTGATGTGATAGTAGTGCTGTGATAGTAGTGATGTGATAGTAGTGATGTGATAGTAGTGCTGTGATAGTAGTGATGTGATAGTAGTGATGTGATAGTAGTGATGTGATAGTAGTGATGTGATAGTAGTGATGTGATAGTAGTGATGTGATAGTAGTGATGTGATAGTAGTGATGTGATAGTAGTGCTGTGATAGTAGTGATGTGATAGTAGTGATGTGATAGTAGTGATGTGATAGTAGTGATGTGATAGTAGTGTTGTGATAGTAGTGATGTGATAGTAGTGATGTGAGGCTAAGGGGCAGGTCTAAGGGGCAGGTCTAAGGGGCAGGGCTAAGGGGCAGGGCTAAGGGGTGAGGCTAAGGGGCAGGGCTAAGGGGTGAGGCTAAGGGGCAGGGCTAAGGGGCAGGTCTAAGGGGCAGGTCTAAGGGGTGAGGCTAAGGGGCAGGGCTAAGGGGCAGGGCTAAGGGGCAGGGCTAAGGGGCAGGTCTAAGGGGCAGGTCTAAGGGGCAGGTCTAAGGGGCAGGGCTAAGGGGCAGGGCTAAGGGGCAGGGCTAAGGGGCAGGTCTAAGGGGCAGGTCTAAGGGGCAGGTCTAAGGGGCAGGGCTAAGGGGCAGGGCTAAGGGGCAGGGCTAAGGGGCAGGTCTAAGGGGCAGGTCTAAGGGGCAGGTCTAAGGGGCAGGTCTAAGGGGCAGGGCTAAGGGGCAGGTCTAAGGGGCAGGGCTAAGGGGCAGGTCTAAGGGGTAGGTCTAAGGGGTGAGGCTACTACAGTCCTGGATGAACCGTTCCATCTGGTTGTTGCTTCCAGACGATATTCAAAAGTGGTAAAATGGTGCAGTACTTACTGTGTCCCGTGTTGCAGCAATAGAAATTATGTTATAATTGAGACCCTTTTTTTGAAGTAGGATGTCACAGTAAAAAAAGGGTGATCGGTTCCTGGGCTGTAGCCATTGCTGTTTACATTGGCTAAATTAGACTAAACATGCTAGTGGACACGGAAGTAATTTGTGACGTCACACTAGCCATCCCTATAGCGAGAGCAGGGGAGGCCATCTTAGCTCATTTCAAGACGGCATCTAAAGTTATCTAAAATCGACGAGACTTGAGCTCAAGAGAAACCAGTTAGAAGACGTAATTCACTTTTACTGCAGATGCCAAAAAGATGCTACTGCTGCAGAGCCAGAGAGACGGACGAGAACCTTTAATGTCTACTTTTAATTAACTCAATGTGAAGTGCAATTGATCAGCCATAGGTAGGGATGGGTATCGTTAGGATTTTATCGATACTACTACTCCTATCGATACTGCTTAACGGTTCGGTACTTTATCGATACTCTTATCGGTTCTTTTTGATAATTTTTTTATGATTTTTATATTTGCAGTTGAGAGCATTGGTCATCTCCCTACAGTAAAGATTAGAAATGATTGAATTATTGTAAATGTGTGTGGAGTGGTGGGAATAGCTGCTTCAATAATAACTTATAACAACAACAGACAAGTTAGACAACTATGTATACAAAAAAAACGATATACACTGAATGATTAGTTGTTACCTAAAGTCCTTGGACTCCACTGTAGAGAAGGGGTGCAGGCCTTTGACAACAAACTTTGTCACAGCCCTGTGACACTCGTTCACCCTATCCTCTGTCATCTTTCCTCTAGCTGCTAGGGAGAAAGGACTTTGGGTGGTGGAGGTAGAGGGAGGATGTGTGGTGGGCTCACTGGCCTGGGACACATTGGTGGCTGACCTCAGCTTGACGATCTATAAAAAGTTTTTAGATTGTAGTATTTGTAGCTAAACAATTATTTTGTTTATTAGCCTATTTGTAATAATTCGTTATTAGCCTAGGAAACTCCGTATCTTGGCTTACCGGCTGCAGTGGACGTGGATGCAGATGGACCACTGCGCGCAAGGCAGTCGAATACGGCGCATTTCTGCACACTAATATAGTGTTTTGCAAACAAATGTTTTGATAAGATTGCTCGTATTGCCACCCTTACTGGCAAATGTTTTGTTGCACTTGTGAACGCTTCGCTCTATCCGCCATCACGACTCAGTCCATGCAGAGCTGTCTGTGTCTGTGTGCAGCGCGCGTCGGCACGGAGACAGCGCTGAGATGCTTCCAGCTGCAGCACATCAGGTGTGCGGGCCTTGTATGTGCGGGGCTTGTAAGCGCTGCTGTCTGACGTGCTGCAGCTGCATACTATTGACAGCGCTTTCATTAAGGAGTACCCGTATGTATGTGTAGCGCGACTCGCGAGGAGTGTGTGTAATAATGACTCGCTGCTTCTCGTGCAGAGACAGAGAGAGGAGAGATCGTTCGCAACTTTTAAATAATAATAATAATAATAATAATTTCTCTAGAGTATCGATAGCAGTACCGAGGACGTCGGAGCTTATAAATACTCCGGTATTTTCTAATATAGTACCGGTTCCCGTTTAAAACCGGGGTCCGGGGGGCATCCCTAGCCATAGGGGATACATTGTGCACATTTTTTTCCTTGCGGTTTCTTGCAGGATTTCCCTTTGCTCATTAATGCTCGTGCACGGCCCACATTAAGTGCCGACAACCCGATTGAAAAAGAAAACGGAAATATCTAATCCGTTTTGGATGTTTCCCATGTGTACGGCTTCTGAATGCATCCCAGTACCGATGTGTCCTCGCTTAGGGCTTCTGAATGTGTTCTGATGGCCTCATGAATATCACTGTGCTCTCTCTCTCTGTCTCGTGAACCCATCCCCGGTGGCAACGTTACCGCCCCCATGCCCAGGAAACGCTTTTATCCAAAACCACTTACAAATTGTGTACAACAAATCAGCAGGAGGGGTCCACCTCTGGCAGCTAAGGGTAAGTGGTATTGTTCCTCTAGTCGTGCAGAACTCGAGTGCTACACTCCGAGTGCATAGTAGTGTAGACACAGCACAGCCTACAGTAGCTTAGCAAGTTGTATGGAAGTGGATACAAACCACTAGCCACAAGGAGCTTGTTGTCCCACTCGCGTGTTGCTTTTTAACAGCGGAGCAGTGCAAGAATGTGACAATTTGACCATGTGACCGCGGCAACGCGGGAGAGCGGCAGCGCGGAAATAGGCTGTCTCTAAGACAAACTCTAACCTTAACCAGCTCCTTAACAGCGCCTAAACTTAACTGTTCTAACCTTAACCAACTCCGAAACAATGCCTAACCTTAACCCTAACCTTAACCATGCCTAACCTTAACCGGCGAAAGAATACATGTTAAAAAAAAAATCACGTTAAAAAAAAAAAAATTCATGGGATTCGAACTCGTCAACAACGGACCGCAGGACCGCTGCCCTGCCAGGTGAGCTGAGCGCAGAATGAAAATCATGGCGGATTAGGGCGGTTACATAATTCCGCAAGCTCTGCCGCTCCGCTCTGCGGTTGCCGCGCCTGCCGCGGGGCGTGTCGCAGCCAATCAGGGAAAACGCGGAAGCAACGGCAGCACTGCTCCGCTGTTATTAAGCAATAGGCGTCCCACTCATCTTCCAATTGGAGCTGTTGTATAATGGCTTTAATGACTGTATTTGGTGTAAAAACACAAGTTTCCTTGACTGTTGTTTGAAATATCTCTAGTAATGCCATGTGCACATCATTGCCTTTTCATCCGTGCCTTGTTTCACGGGGGGAGGGGGGGGGGGGGTGGGGGGGGGGGAGTAAGGAACGAAGGCCATGTCCAGGTGCGTCTCTGGCCGCTACATTCTGGTTCTTCAGAAGGACACTTTGACACACATATGGGACTCGCTAGGAAGGTAGGTCTGAAGACAGTAACTGAAAACAATGGCTTCCGTGTTCCTTGCAGGAAGAATGGCAAGTTGGGAAAAAAAAGAAAAAGCTTGTGCACAACATGCTGAAAACTAGAAGAACTAGAGAGTTGCAGAACCTCGGCCAATACTAGTAACAATCTCCCCACTATGCCGCTAATTTCACATGCAACAGAACCAGTACTTTGCTGATATTGACGGTCTCAACAGACCCAGGCAATAAATCAATGTGGTGGTGAGGAAAGGTCATGGGGTCTCCCTCTAGAGGTCATGAACATTCACAGTGTGACTAACCGGTCAGGAGATATACTGTATACTCGTTTGACCTGATGGGGTCACAAGAGTCATGAATGTGCACAGACATTGTGATCATGTTTTAAGGGGGGACAGCACCCCCTAATAGGGAAAAAGAATACTTGAATAGATATCACTATGAGACTTTCCAAGTTTGTTATGTACATATAAACTAAGAAAAAATATATTACAAGTTTTCTGAAATTTGTGTTTATATATGCAAATGAGGCACTTCCGCCATTAAATATGCACATAATTTGCATGTATCGCCAAGAATCGCATCACCAAAAATGGATAATGCCAGATTCAAAAACTTGGTTTCATTTTGTTGATACATTCAAAACAAAACTTTGTCTAGAAAGACTTTGTGGCTATGTCCTCTTATCAGCCCATACATCAGGAAATACTGTCTACTGTCATAAAAGAAAAAAGGTTTTTTCGCCTAGTTTTAGTATAAAATGTACTATAAACCTGGCTATGAATGATATATATCAACAGAACTTTCTATAGAAAGAAGCATAATATGGATGGGAAGAAATGTGGAAAGTTTGGTGTGTGTAGGTACTAGGGAAATGGAGTTCCAACTCTTTGTGTGTAAGTAAATAAAAACATAAAAACTAGTTTTTCAGAAAACAACCTCAAAGTTTTGTATTGTAAAATGCCATACATTTTTTTAAACAGCTATTTACAAACAACACTCAATCAAACCATTAGTAATAGACAACCTAAACACATGCCTGATAACTGAATAATAATAATAATGATGTTAATTGAACTGAACAGAACTACACACAGGCTACAAACAGTGTAGTAAGTGTAGTACCCCCTAATAGGCAAAAGAATAATTGAATAAATAGATATCACTATGAAACTTTCCTAGTTTGTTATGTACATATAAACTAAGAAAAAATATATTTCCTGAATTTTATGTTTATATATGCAAATGAGGCACTTCCACCATTAAATATGTGCACATTTATGGATGCAATCAGGCAAAATGAAGTCAAATAAACAACTAAATGTGTGTTGACCTTTTATTGTCACTAGTTTCATAGATTAGAAGACATGTTTAGGAAGCAAAATATAACAAAATCTCAATATCGTCGAGAGAAAAAAAAAGCAAAAAGGCAATTTTGGGGGTGCTGTCTCGCCTTAAATAAAAAACAGCTGCTACACACTGAGGTAGGGAGCTTTGTGATCATGTTCTTAAATTAAAGAGTTACATATTGAGGTAGGGAGGTTAGTGATCATGTTCTTAAATTGACAATAGGATAGTCGAGTATTGATTTTTAGAGTGAGTTGAAGATCATTCCAGGAAACTGGTGCATCAAAACAAAAGGCAGACTTACTAAGTTCAGACTGAACTCGTGGGACGTTAAGTGTAAGACAATCATTTGAGCAGGTCAGATAAGGTCCAGAATTCCAATCTAGCCTCATTGTGATATATGGTGGCAATTTTCCATCTATGGCCTTTAAAAAGGTCAACAAAGACCTTTTGTTTTTAGAAAAACTGTGTTTGCTAGTACTATCTAATGCAGTTATTAAATCATTATTGACTAAAGGTGACAGCTGAAATATTATGATTAGGCCTAAATCTAAAACCAGATTGGTGCCGGTTAAAAATTGTATGAATTGAGAGATACTCATTTACAGACAGGACCGAGGCAAAGGTAACAACATATTTGCCAAAACTGTCCTCGCAATACAAACCACACGTCTTCTTGGAATATAAATCCAGCCCAGTGAGTCATTAATAAACTGTGACCCCATGGCCTGCCTCAGAACCGTTATTAAAGCCCTGATTCACAGCGAGCTCTACTTCTAATAAAGATGTTTTTAGAGGCTGGCGGGGTTAACTTTATTTTCCTATAAACTATAACCCTGCTAAACTAAACTATAAACTATAACCCTGCTAAACTAAACTATAAACTATAACCCTGCTAAACTAAACTATAACCCTACTAAACTAAACTATAACCCTAAACTAAACTATAACCCTACTAAACTAAACTATAAACCTACTAAACTAAACTATAACTCGTAGAAAGCAGACAGCGGCAGCCGATCCACAAAAAAAGGTTTTCCACAGAATCCCAGAGGGAGAGGCATCGGCAGCTTTAAGCTAAATCAAAAAAAATATATATATATTTCCCAGCATGATCTGTGCTTTTTGATGAGGAACTCAATGGTGGTCTTAGTTTTCTGACGCGCCCCCGTGGAAGGAACCACTCGGCAGCCCAAGAACCTCCTCCCTGCATCAGTAACCAACCAGGAGCATCCTCCCTGCATCAGTAACCAACCAGGAACATCCTCCCTGCATCAGTAACCAACCAGGAGCATCCTCCCTGCATCAGTAACCAACCAGGAACATCCTCCCTGCATCAGTAACCAACCAGGAACATCCTCCCTGCATCAGTAACCAACCAGGAACATCCTCCCTGCATCAGTAACCAACCAGGAACATCCTCCCTGCATCAGTAACCAACCAGGAACATCCTCCCTGCATCAGTAACCAACCAGGAACATCCTCCCTGCATCAGTAACCAACCAGGAGCATCCTCCCTGCATCAGTAACCAACCAGGAACATCCTCCCTGCATCAGTAACCAACCAGGAGCATCCTCCCTGCATCAGTAACCAACCAGGAACATCCTCCCTGCATCAGTAACCAACCAGGAACATCCTCCCTGCATCAGTAACCAACCAGGAACATCCTCCCTGCATCAGTAACCAACCAGGAACATCCTCCCTGCATCAGTAACCAACCAGGAACATCCTCCCTGCATCAGTAACCAACCAGGAACATCCTCCCTGCATCAGTAACCAACCAGGAACATCCTCCCTGCATCAGTAACCAACCAGGAACATCCTCCCTGCATCAGTAACCAACCAGAAGCCCAAGAACATCCTCCCTGCATCAGTAACCAACCAGATGTGTTTGAGCCGCTGGTGCCGCTGGGAGTGTTGTGTGTGAAACCTTGGTTGCGCTGCATGGGCTTGAAAAGTGATGCAGATTTCCGCTGGCAGGTAAATTCACCCCGGCTCGTTTCTCAGAAGTTGCCTACTGCAGCTTTAATCGGTGTCTAACAACCGATCAGAGTTTTAGAGGCCGACTGTTATTGAAGATTAGCCGTTCATTTCATCCTCACATTAACACAGAGATGCCTTTTAATAACACACTGTAGACATGTTAATGATGAGATAATCTTGTAAAGTCTGCAATAGGTATCTTACATAAAATTAATAA
This sequence comes from Notolepis coatsorum, assembly GCF_963971535.1. Classification (NCBI taxonomy): domain Eukaryota; kingdom Metazoa; phylum Chordata; class Actinopteri; order Aulopiformes; family Paralepididae; genus Notolepis; species Notolepis coatsorum. Next base: position 99,691,016 of record NC_140167.1, on the reverse strand, counting down.
GTACAATACCAACAGGAATCAATTATAATATTTATAATGACCAGATCATGTTGTGTTGTTATGTCACCATAATTTATTAACCTTTATTTACCCAGGGTAGGTTCGCTGAGCGGATGCTCTTTTTCAGGAACGCCCTGTTTCACATTCACACAGTTCCATTCACACCTGGATGACACATGTTGTGTTATGTCACTATAATAACATGTTGTGTTGTTATGTCACTATAATAACATGTTGTGTTGTTATGTCACTATAATAACGTGTTGTGTTGTTATGTCACTATAATAACATGGTGTGTTGTTATGTCACTATAATAACATGTTGTGTTGTTATGTCACTATAATAACATGGTGTGTTGTTATGTCACTATAATAACATGGTGTGTTGTTATGTCACTATAATAACGTGGTGTGTTGTTATGTCACTATAATAACATGGTGTGTTGTTATGTCACTATAATAACATGGTGTGTTGTTATGTCACTATAATAACATGGTGTGTTGTTATGTCACTAATAACGTGTTGTGTTGTTATGTCACTATAATAACATGGTGTGTTGTTATGTCACTATAATAACATGGTGTGTTGTTATGTCACTATAATAACATGGTGTGTTGTTATATCACTATAATAACATGGTGTGTTGTTATGTCACTATAATAACGTGTTGTGTTGTTATGTCACTATAATAACATGGTGTGTTGTTATGTCACTATAATAACATGGTGTGTTGTTATGTCACTATAATAACGTGTTGTGTTGTTATGTCACTATAATAACATGACTAGATGATACATGGTGTGTTGTCATGTCACTATAATAACATGTTGTGTTGTTATTTTCATATCATTTCAACCTTTATTTAAAATCGTAAGCATAGTCATGTTATGTATAGTTATGTCACTATAATAACATGACACACAAATACACCCTGTTATATAAACAGACTATTGTTGGAGACCAGCTGCTTGACAGAATTAATGAACATAAAATAGATATTCCCATTGAAAGACAGAGCGAGAGAGAGAGCGAGACAGAGACAGAGACAGAGCGAGCGAGCGAGAGTCTTCCAGGGATGGAAATGTTGACATTTAGAGAAGAGATTTTGTTACAGCAAAATATTATCATCAAGTCATAATTGATGTCTCCTCCATTAAGGGCCTTCAGTCCCCGACCCTCTCCTCCATTAACCCTTCAGTCCCCGACCCTCTCCTCCATTAAGGGCCTTCAGTCCCCGACCCTCTCCTCCATTAAGGGCCTTCAGTCCCCGACCCTCTCCTCCATTAAGGGCCTTCAGTCATTGGCCAAGCTGCAAAGACGGAACTCATCACAACTTTCACCAAAAAAAAAAGTGGTTTGTGAACCCAACCCTGAACATAACCCTATAACCTATAACCCTAAAACCTCACAGAACAGACATACAGAGAGACGGAGAGAAAGACAGACGCGGTGTGTTCAGGTACGACACAATATTTCTATTTGAACATAGGGATGGGAATCGAAAACCGGTTCCCGTTGGGAATCGATTCCTAATTGTCAGATTCCTGGAATCGCATGCCTCCGTGACTATCGATTCCTCTCATCGATGCCAGGTTTTTCCTACGGTTGCGCATAACGTTAGCGCCACGCATGTAGCCATGGCAGACTATTTGATTCCTTAAGGGCTCGAAATTGCCTGGGTTTTGGTCATATGCTCCCGAAATGCTCCCGCTGTTTGGCTGCTTCTATGTGCAGTGAAAACTACTCCAATGTTTTAGAACCTAGTCATTGATTTAATTCAAGATTAGCCACGGAGCTAACGCTAGCTAACGTTAGCTAATCAAGCTCACAGAGAGAGATAACAGCTGACAGCAGGTAGTACAGGTAAATTAGTACTAATTAGTACTAATTAGTTTAAGAATAAAAAAATTAAAAAAATGAAAGAGAATCTCAAATACATTATTTTATTTAAGTGTAGGCTATAGTTAACACTTTAACTGCCGGGAAACGCTTTACAGCGTCATTCCCGGCCATGCTCAAGTTGCCGAAGGACGCTTTACAGCGTCTTTAATATCAATATTTCAAAAATCTGTGATCGGATTCATATTTCCCCTCCGCTGGCCTGAGATCCACCAGGAGGACCCACTGAGCTCTCTGGCGGTTCAGGAGCGCCATCTGGTGGCCGATCGGCGCAATCGCCAAACAGGAAGTGCTGTGGAGGTTGTGCTGGTTGGCTGCCGGCACTCTGGCTCGGCACAATATATAGCGATCCATTGCCAATAACTCGATAAACAACATGATTTGGACGTATATAGTATTATACAAGCTGGAAATGGTTCATCAGGATAAACATCCCATAATCGAAAACGGTCTACACCACGCTGATCGTCCAACGGCGCGAGGAATATCCG
>NC_140167.1:99611126-99683626 GCF_963971535.1 Notolepis coatsorum | reverse complement strand
GGCCACCCACACCAACCCAGTAATGAATAATAAATAATTGACGATGAGAGACAGCAGGATCAGGGTATACTAGCATTTTGTCTCTCTCTCTCTCACAGTAAAAAATGTAGCGTTTGTGACCAACTCGTTCAACTGTATGATGTAGTGTATGGAGCAAGAAAGGCCAGGTCTCTTGTCTCGTGCACACACACACACACACACACACACACACACACACACACACACACACACACACACACACACACACACACAATGTTTCCATGCACTCTACTATACGGTTGCACAACATTAACATAACCAAGCTCCATTACCTTGTGAGTAGGGCTGGGCGATATGGCCTAAATATGATATCACGATATTTTCTGACCTTTCGGCGATACACGATACGCATCACGATGTTTTTCTTTTTTTTCCCAAACAATTCATTATGAGGCTTACCAAGACAGTATTTGAGTTTGCAAGCTAACATTAAAGACTAAATAAAATACCCATGCATTTAGCATTTTTATATTATATATTAGATTTAGATTATTGGATTATTAGATTATATATTGCATATATTTAGCAATGAGATATTATATGATTTAGATATGAAATATGATGAATTGAAAATGGGGGACCCTGATGTAAACAAGACGAAAGTCTTTCTCTGGTCTGCATCCTCCAGTCCACTGTTGACTGTTGTTGTATTGAGCCGTACTGTATTGTACCCATGCTGCAATATGTTAATAACGTTTTCATTCATTCAGTCGGAAAAACAGAATCATTTTGATTGACAGTCGCGTCTGCCAATTACGTCACATCGCTTGCACCCGCCCTGCTGTTCTTAGCACCAATCGGCAAGCGCGTATTCATTTTTTACTTCCGCCATTGGAGAGCTCAATAATAATAATAATAATAAATCAAATTTATATAGCGCCTTTCATAGAACCCAAGGTCGCTTTACAATCAGGACAAAAAATAGGGCAAGGAAAGTAGGGGGGGAGGGGGAAGAGGGGATGAGGGAAAGTAGGGGATAATGGACCTAATTTAATCTAAAACTAACTGATGGGGAAAGCCTTGGTGAAGAGGTGTGTTTTTAGAGCGGATTTGAAGGTGTCCAGGGTTGGGGCGTTGCGGATTTCGGGGGGGAGAGAGTTCCAGAGGGTAGGGGACGCCACGCTGAAGGCTCTGTCCCCAAAAGTCCGTAACCTGGTGCGAGGGATGGAGAGGAGACCTAGATCAGAGGATCGTAGGTTCCGGGATGGAGTGTACTGGTGGAGGAGATCAGACAGGTACCGGGGGGCGAGGGCATGGAGGGATTTGTAGGTGAGGAGCAGGAGTTTGAAGGTGATGCGGAACCTGACTGGAAGCCAGTGGAGATGGATGAGGGTGGGGGTGATGTGCTGCCAGGGCTTGGTGTGAGTGAGAACCCTGGCAGCTGAGTTCTGGACATACAACAATGGACATACAATGACAACAACAATGGCAGCGGTAGCTCGCCGCGGCCAACGTTTAGCTTTTAGCTCCGCAGAAGGACTAAACGACTGGAGGCATAATGATTTTACTGCAACGGATGTTATAATAAAAGCCTTTCCATACATCTGTCTGATTGAAAACTTTATTAACAGACCGCAGAATGGGCACAACTGAGTCAGCACGGGCTGAGATATGAACGACTAATGCTTGCTATATCTAGGTCGACCTCGGTCGTTGCTATGTAAATACGCTGATGTTATTGAAAGTGTAACTATATAACGTTAATGCCACAAAACGAATGCCTTTGTTATCATAAGTAGTAACTTTTGATGCAGTAGTGTGTGTGTGGGGCGGCGCTGTTCAAAAGTGTCAACGTGTGGACCAGATTGACGCGACACAAGCCTCTTGGGCAAAACATCACGATATCCACGATACGTTTAAAAAGTGTATCGTTAATGAACTGTACCCGATATTTATATAATATCGTCATATCGCCCAGCCCTACTTGTGAGGTCCGGCTAAAACCTTGTTTTCATCATTTGTGGTGACATTTGGTCCCCACAAGGGCATGATAACACACACACACAAACAGAATAATTTATTCATGTGTCTTTAAAAGACATTAGGGACCAAAAGTGTACAAATGCATTAAGATAGGGTGACCAAACGTCCTCTTTTGCCCGGACATGTCCTCTTTTCACGCCCTGTCCGGGGCGTCCGGCGGGGGGTTTATTAATTCATCGAAATGTCCGGGGTTTCATTGTTTTTCAGTTTCAGTTTCAGTTTCACGGCCCTTTGCGAGCATCTGAAGGCTCGGGCTGCATTTTTTGCCGAACATATAAATTACCGAATTAAAGCGCTATTCGTTGCCGTTCGAATGCCATCTGGATCGCCAAAATCCGTGCCTCGGTTCTCGAGTTACATGCCGATATGTCAGGCATGCGACTTTTTACATGGCGCGCCAGATGATCCAACCGGACTCCCGGAGAAGCATGCAGCTGCAGAGCCGCAGAGCCGCAGAGCCGCAGAGCCAGCGGCGCTCTCTGGGCCGCGCGCTGACGGCCGCGCTGTGAGGCAATAGTATCCAGCTGCAGGACGACAGCACCAACACTCTCAGGACCGCAACACTTTAAGGACCCACACTTTAAGGACCCTCGCTTCCATTGGCTGATTTGGGTCATGTGACCGTCCCACCCAACTGAATTGGAGTATTGCACTGCGGGATTGATTGATTGATTGATTGAAAACTTTATTAACAGATTGCAGAATGGGTACAGTACAGCTCAATACACACAATTGTTAAGGGGATGCAGACCAGAGAAAGACCTCAAAGCAGTACCGTTACATTTGTGACATACAGTAAATATATACAAGGGGGAGGGAACTGTACATTTATGATGAATTGAAAATGGGGGACCCTGATGTAAACAAGACTTGCGCGATGTTGCGCGGCGCGTGAGAGCAAATTTGAGACATATCCGGTTGCAAAAAGGTGTCCCACGGTCTCCTCTATGGCCGTGAATATTTTCACGCAGATCGGAATCACGGTGTGCCCGTGGCACACTTTACCGTTTCGGCGAGTTTATTCCACGCCATGTCCTCTTTTTTGGAAATCAAAATATGGTCACCCTAATTAAGACAATTCAACAAGACCCGCCAGCGACACGGAGCTCTGAGGACGCAGGGGGCCGAGCGCTTAGAGAAACAGGCGTGTAAGTAGGGATGGGAATCGAAAACCGGTTCCCGTTGGGAACCGGTTCCTAATTGGCCGATGCCTGGAACCGTGTGGCTCCTGTGACTTTCGATTCCCTTAACGCTGCCAGGTTTTTCCTACAGTTGCGCGCGTTAGCATATAGCCATGGCAGACTGTATTTGATTCCTTAAGGGCTCGAAATTGCCTGGCTTTTGGTCATATGCTCCCGAAATGCTCCCGCTGTTTGGCTACTTCTATGTGCAGTGAAAACTACTTGAATGCTTTAGAACATAGTCATTGATTTAGTTTAGGTTGAGCTAAAATTAGCCGCGGAGCTATCGCTAGCTAACGTGAGCTAACGCTATTTAATCAAGCTCACAAAGAGAGATAAACAGCTGACAGCGGATAGTACAGGTACAAATACAATAAAACAGCGGGTGGGGACTGTTGTGTAAACATTGTACTCTTTAGTTCACATATAATAAGAGCCGGATTGTTTATTTACTAAGTCTCTACTCTGAGTCCGTCAGACAGTAAGTACCATGGTGCAACATACAAATGTGTCCGTGTAGCAACACAAGCCAATACCTACAGGACAGGGGCCCGGGGAGGGAGCTCTGTGTGTCTGTGTGTGTGTGTGTGTGTGTGTGAGACAGAAGTCAGAGGAATAACGACTGTTATTCAATAGATTAAATTAGTTTAAGAATAAAAAAATAAATACATTTTAAGAGAATCTCAAATACATTATTTTATTTAAGTGTAGGCTATAGTTAATGTTTTATTTTTTACAGTTTTTGTATTTTTCTGACATGGTAAATGGCTGCTTTTTTATATAGCGCTTTTATCCAAAGCGCTTTACAATTTGTTCCTTACATTTTACCCAATCACTCACACATTCACACAACGACGGCGCAGGCAACCATGCAAGGTGCCAACCTGCTCATCGGGAGCAGTTAGGGGTTAAGTGTCTTGCTCAAGGACACATCGACACGCTGCCCGGGAGGAGCGGGAATCGAACCGGGAACCTCCGGATTGCCAGACGACTGCTCTACCTCCCGAGCCACTGTCGCCCCTGACATGGGGGCTCAACAATAAATGACAATCAGAAATGTCAAGTTGCATGTTGTTATTCTAACCAGCTTAGTTCTGTTGCATTTCCAATTTATTTATTTAAATTATAAATTGATCAGGTATCGATAAGAGAATCGATAAAGAATCGAATCGATAAGCAGAATCGATAATGGAATCGTATCGATAAAATCCTATCAATTCCCATCCCTACGTGTAAGGGAACGTCACAGGTTCCAACCCGTGGACCGGATGGGTAAGTCTGGGCAAAGAAAGTGTACAAGAGATGCTCTCCCCTCGCTCGACCACTAGTGTCACCTTGTCCTTGAGCAAGGCACTTAACCCTCACCAACTGCTGTAAGGGAGCTGCTCAGTGGTCAGCAGTAGAGGACTGTGGTTGTACTGGGCAGCTCCTAGTGGTCAGCAGTAGAGGACTGTGGTTGTACTGGGCAGCTCCTAGTGGTCAGCAGTAGAGGACTGTGGTTGTACTGGGCAGCTCCTAGTGGTCAGCAGTAGAGGACTGTGGTTGTACTGGGCAGCTCCTAGTGGTCAGCAGTAGAGGACTGTGGTTGTACTGGGCAGCTCCTAGTGGCCAGCAGTAGAGGACTGTGGTTGTACTGGGCAGCTCCTAGTGGTCAACAGTGTCAGACTGTGGTTGTACTGGGCAGCTCCTAGTGGTCAACAGTGTCAGACTGTGGTTGTACTGGGCAGCTCCTAGTGGTCAACAGTGTCAGACTGTGGTTGTACTGGGCAGCTCCTAGTGGCCAGCAGTAGAGGACTGTGGTTGTACTGGGCAGCTCCTAGTGGTCAACAGTGTCAGACTGTGGTTGTACTGGGCAGCTCCTAGTGGTCAGCAGTAGAGGACTGTGGTTGTACTGGGCAGCTCCTAGTGGTCAGCAGTAGAGGACTGTGGTTGTACTGGGCAGCTCCTAGTGGTCAACAGTGTCAGACAGTGGTCGTACTGGGCAGCTCCTAGTGGTCAACAGTGTCAGACTGTGGTTGTACTGGGCAGCTCCTAGTGGTCAACAGTGTCAGACTGTGGTTGTACTGGGCAGCTCCTAGTGGTCAACAGTGTCAGACTGTGGTTGTACTGGGCAGCTCCTAGTGGTCAGCAGTGTCAGACTGTGGTTGTACTGGGCAGCTCCCATGTGTGAAATGTGTGAAGAGGGGTGTTTGTGATACAGAACTCTCAGTCAACCTTTCCTGGGTAAATTAAAACGCTACATGATAATATATAAAATATATTGGATCCAGAAGGCAGGCAGGCCCCGCCCTACACTGTGCAGCTGCTTACAACAGCTGACATGGAGGATCTACCATCTGGCTGCTCAGAAATCAGAAGGTGTTTATGACTGTGGACCAGTGGAGGTTTCTCTATGACAACACGTGAAATACAAATTCACTCATAATTCATAATTATTATTAATTTACATATACCTATATACAGGGGAGGAAATTAGGCCACTTTACTCGCCAAATGCGAGTATTTTTTACGTTTGGCGAGTGATTCATGAAGACCACTCGCCAGTCTGGCGAGTATACAAAAAAAAAAAACATTCTGCAATCACTGCACTGGCAAACGGTGCGCGTCTTCTGAGTGCTCGCTTTAGTTGACAGTGCCACGAGAGCACTGCACAAGACCACCCGCGGACATATAATGTTTAATAAACGTTTGCGCAGTACTGGCCAACCCGCGGACATATAATAATAAAAGTCCCGCGGTACTACTAGGCTAGCCATCAGGAGCACTCGCAAACAGATAACGTTAAACACAGCAGAATATGGAAAACAGACAGACTGACCAACGGGGAACTGCATCCAACCCTAGTACAACCATCGAGTATAAGTTACTAAGGACACATTTAAATCAGAGGTGTAATGTTGTCTACTGGAACTGTATACAGTAGTTAGCTTCTAGTTAGCGTTATATAGCTGCTTGCTAGCTAACGTTAGCCCCGTGTGCTCAAAGCAGCCAGCTAGGTGTATCTGTTATGACTATAATGTTTCCGAAAAAGCACCGGACTACGACGTAAGGTTAGACATTTTATTTCATGCTCAAAAGCCCCTGGCTTGCACATCGCAGTCACGAAAGGGGCTAGCTAAGCTCAACCAGACAACAGCACACCAACCCAACTGACGTTACCACAACACTTGACGGTACTTCACAGCACTGTCGTAAGACCACCGTGCTGTCTTAAAGGCACAGTGTGCCTACCCAGATGCATACACAACATTGACGCGGCTTGACATACAAAGAAGTAATTATCACAATTAGCGATTTTTTTTGTCTGGTAAAAAAATCTGTTTGGCTGGTAAAAAAAATCAGATACTCGCCAGTTGGCTGGTAAGCCAAAAAGTTAGTTTCCTCCCCTGCCTATATATATATATATATATATATATTTTTGTTTTTATTATTATTATTATTTTTTTTTTATTATAAATGTTTTCCTCTGTAAAGAAAATGCCAAAAATGGCCAAAATTGACAGCTCTGAGCAGGCCTGCACTGCAGTATTGCCTGCAGTAATTATTCGTGCAGAATATCTGCACAGGTTGACCCATTGTTAAATAAATAATAAATAATAGCCAATCAAAATAGGCTATTAATGTCATCTAAGCACGGTCTGTGCAGTTAAACTCTTGCCATTGAATGGAGGATTTAATGATCGACAGCTAGGGATGTCCGATATTATCGGCCGACCGATATTATCGGCCGATATCGGCAGTAAAATGTGATATCGGAAAATATCGGTATCGGTAAAAAAAAAAAAAAATTTTTTTTTTTTTTTTTTTTTTTTTTTTTAAACCTTTATTTACCCAGGCAAGCAAGTAAAAACCAATTCTTATTTTATTTATTGTCAAAAGTATGCATTTTGGTTTAATTCAACAACAAGAGATATGTAATGTTAATTTTTACTTTTTTAATTATCATATTTTGCACAGATAATGCTTACATTTAGAAAGCCTTTTGAATGCATCCAGTGAAATTATTAGTTACCTGAAATTATTCCATTTTTTTGGGGGGAAACCCTGCATATATCGGTATCGGTTGATATCGGTATCGGTATCGGTATCGAAATTAAGAGTTGGACAATATCGGAATATCGGTATCGGTAAAAAAGCCAATATCGAGCATCCCTATCGACAGCCCTTGACATCCAATACACAGAGGTTGAATGATTGGCAGCCTTGCAAATCCAATCAGAGTATGGCTCCTACGTCTGCAGCTCTGTAGCTACACAGCTGTTTCTCCCCTCGCGGGATTGATTGATTGATTGAACATTTTATTAACAGAGCACTGAGAGCAGCCACGTTCGAAACCTCTATATTAGTGTATCTAATAGTGCTTAGTCTGGACCAGCCAGTGTAGTAGTTCTAACTTCACTCGGGAGACAAAAGCCAAACATCAATTTGATGCAACAAGCTGGCTCGCGATGCTATATTGTTTACATTTCCCATGGGATTAATGCACGCGGCTCGAGTCGGACTCGTCACATGGAGAAGCTGCACTATTCAACGATAGATGAGATCGATCGAGATACCCGTCTTTATGGGTAAGTGTCTTCTTGGCTTTAGAATGTCAGTTTGTGTAACGTTACTGTAACTCCTACATCGACCATGTCACTTTTCAAAAGGCATGAATGAATGAAAACTTTATTTAACAGATTGCAGAATGGGTACAATATACAGTACGGCTCAATACACATAATTATTAAGGAGATGCAGACCAGATAAAGACTTTCGTCTTGTTTACATCAGGGTCCCCCATTTTCAATTCATAGTGAAATGTATCTTGTGTTATTAGGAGCCCTGCTAAAGTTGGTAGCTAACGTTATATTGATAATGTTTCAATATTATCAGGTTGATATTATTAGGTTGATAATGGTGTCAGTGTTTCAGATAGCAAGGTGGAGATCCTTGTTAACTAGTAGAGCTTTGGTTGAGAGAGATTACAGTCTTAAAACTCATAAACAAGTATTGAGCAAGACGAGTTAGTCTGTTGTGTTGTGCGTATTGTATGGGAGGGATAATGATGACTGTGTGTAACTAGGACTAGGAGGGATATGAGGACTGTGTGTATGTGGCACTGAATTGATGTAAACAAGACAAAAGTCTCTCTGGTCTGCATCCAATGTTCCCCCTAAGGTGCGCCTGTGCACACACGCATGGCAAAACGCTCCCGTGCACATCTGAAATCTGTCGCGCACAGAAGCGTTTGTGTAAAATATGCATGTAGTTAAATTGACTGGCGTGTTGCACCGAATACTACGGTAACCCGTTGCATGTGACGTTACCAAGAGAAGCCTCGCTTTCAGTGCCTTGTGGGCGTCACTACTGCGCGCTCTCACAGACACACACACAGGAGGAGGAAGCGGACAGATCCGACCAGCATCGCTGGCTCCTCCAATGCAAACGCGAAAATGTACATTACAGATTAATTGCAGAGAAAATTCCCAATTTATCGTCCCGGTCGAGACTAATTGGAAGCGGAGTGCAACGCGTGCAAAGCTTGACCATATGTTTCTGTGTCTAATAAAAGTGGTGGCGATCTCAAAGCTCACATGGACACAGCAAAACATTACAAACAAAGCAGTGCAAGGCGAGAGTTTGATGGCAAAGTTGACCGAATTGATTGAATAATGCAGCTATACAGAGGGAGAAAGAAAATAATTGAAAACTATTTTGATGCCTCAAAATGATGTTTTGGTTTGATAAGATGCTTGTTATGATACAATCATTCTAAGGATTATGTGTGTAATAAATTAGTTTAGTACACTAATTGCAACAAATCTGAAACTGCATAGTGCACTTTTAAATTAGTATCTTTGTGAGGTTACCGTTTTATAATTTACATTACATTGAAAAGATACAAAGATATATTTTTTTAAGCTGGATTTTCTAATACAGAAGAGGTATTATTTAGAACATTACTTCATATTTTTCTTGCTGTTTATTTTGTCCAGTAAGACTTGAAAATATATATTATTTTGTCATAGGTTGATTGTTATTTTCTTGAGATTTGTCAGATAGATTACTTTAGGCATAATACAGCATGTTGAGTAACTTTGGTTATAAAGAGATATTATTTTGTTATATAAAATAATATAAACAATAATTTTATATCCATACAGAGGAGGTATACTTTAAATATATTATAATGATAAGGCATCTTTGAGTAAACTTTGAGTATCATTAAGTATCTTGAGGCTGAAGGCAGTGTCCTCTTTCAAAAGAAATCACAATATGGTCACCCTTGAAGTCGCATTATAATTCACTTAATAAAATAATGACGAGTCAGCCTCCTAAAAAGACAAAAGTTAGTGACGAGACTCACACCGCTGCCGCCAAAGTAAGGACTTTGCTCTGTATCGTCAATCAATGGTCAAATAAATATTTGATTACGGAATATAATATGCCTTTTTGTATTATTTCTCTGTGTATCAGCAAAATTTATAGATTTTTATGTTAGACATTGAGGGAAATTAAGATTCTCAGATTTTTTACAAACCGCCGCTTATCAACTAACGGGTTAATCGGCAGGTGACGTATGTTGCTCAGTAGTTGCTGATGTCTTCTCAGGAGGTTGGAGTGTTTGCTCAGACCGAAAAAAATATTAGAGGGAACATTGTCTGCATCCCCTTAACAATTGTGTGTATTGAGCCGTACTGTATTGTACCCATTCTGCAATCTGTTAAATAAAGTTTTCATTCATTCATTCATTCATTCATTCATTCATTCATTCATTCATTCATTCATGTGTAGAAAGAATAACTATAACATTCTCATTATCAAATACCACAGTCTTAAACACACGCACACACAAAAGATACATGGACTATTGTTATTGGACACAAGCCACACACATGGACCCTGCACTGCACCATAATACACCTGTGATTATAGTATGCTTGTTATTACACACACACACACACACACACACACACACACACACACACACACACACACACACACACACACACACACACACACACACACACACACACACACACACACACACACACACACACACACACACACACACACACACACACACACACACACACACACACACACACACTCGCATTCAGTTCTGTTGTGTTAATATAAACCCGCCGTGGTCTCTCTCTGTCTCTCTCTCTCATTCATTCATTCATTCATTCATTCATTCATTCATTCATTCATTCATTGTCCTTGTGTTACATAAAACCCATCTGTGGCCTCGTGCAGAGGAAGGTGGTAAATACATGTTAGATATTCCAATGTACAGTTTTGCATACCATTGACTCAGAATGGTCTGTGTTATTGAAATCGTCACAGCAGTATAGTGTGTTTATACTTCAGTATGACAAGTATGATATTTAAACATGGTCCCCAAAATGAATGGAAGCGAATGAGGAGCCCGACACCTGGGGAGGAATGGGGGTGTTGCAGCGTTGGGGATGTTTAAAAAATATAATTTAATATATAATATAATATAATAATTTGTGCTTCACCTAAAAATGTGGTCAGCAGCCTCCACTGCTGTGGACTATAGACACCCAACCAAGGTCGTCCATTCAATCAGACTTACCGTAAAACTTCAATTGAAAGCATAGATATAGACGCCTGTCCCTTCTACTGGCCGGGTGTGGCCACACATCGACAGATAAAGGCTGGTCTCAATTAGAAGCCTGGTCTACATTAAATGTTTATCTGGCTGCCACGGACATTGCGAAGCAGTCATATTTGCTGATCGCCACATGGCAGCACAGGACTACTGTTTGATAGTATTTCCCATCTTTGCTGAGTAAGACTTTTGTGTGAAAGGAATTAAAGGCCTTAAAGGCCTGTCCCGTAGAGTTTGAGTTCATTGACTGAATTAAAGGCCTGTCCCGTAGAGTTTGAGTTCATTGACTGAATTAAAGGTCTGTCCCGTAGAGTTTGAGTTCATTGACTGAATTAAAGGCCTGTCTGTCCCGTAGAGTTTGAGTTCATTGACTGAATTAAAGGCCTGTCCCGTAGAGTTTGAGTTCATTGACTGAATTAAAGGCCTGTCCCGTAGAGTTTGAGTTCATTGACTGAATTAAAGGCCTGTCCCGTAGAGTTTGAGTTCATTGACTGAATTAAAGGCCTGTCCCGTAGAGTTTGAGTTCATTGACTGAATTAAAGGCCTGTCTGTCCCGTAGAGTTTGAGTTCATTGACTGAATTAAAGGTCTGTCCCGTAGAGTTTGAGTTCATTGACTGAATTAAAGGCCTGTCCCGTAGAGTTTGAGTTCATTGACTGAATTAAAGGCCTGTCCCGTAGAGTTTGAGTTCATTGACTGAATTAAAGGCCTGTCCCGTAGAGTTTGAGTTCATTGACTGAATTAAAGGTCTGTCCCGTAGAGTTTGAGTTCATTGACTGAATTAAAGGCCTGTCCCGTAGAGTTTGAGTTCATTGACTGAATTAAAGGCCTGTCCCGTAGAGTTTGAGTTCATTGACTGAATTAAAGGCCTGTCCCGTAGAGTTTGAGTTCATTGACTGAATTAAAGGCCTGTCCCGTAGAGTTTGAGTTCATTGACTGAATTAAAGGCCTGTCTGTCCCGTAGAGTTTGAGTTCATTGACTGAATTAAAGGTCTGTCCCGTAGAGTTTGAGTTCATTGACTGAATTAAAGGCCTGTCCCGTAGAGTTTGAGTTCATTGACTGAATTAAAGGCCTGTCCCGTAGAGTTTGAGTTCATTGATTGAATTAAAGGCCTGTCCCGTAGAGTTTGAGTTCATTGACTGAATTAAAGGTCTGTCCCGTAGAGTTTGAGTTCATTGACTGAATTAAAGGCCTGTCCCGTAGAGTTTGAGTTCATTGACTGAATTAAAGGCCTGTCCCGTAGAGTTTGAGTTCATTGACTGAATTAAAGGCCTGTCCCGTAGAGTTTGAGTTCATTGACTGAATTAAAGGCCTGTCCCGTAGAGTTTGAGTTCTGAGACTGAATTAAAGGTCTGTCCCGTAGAGTTTGAGTTCATTGACTGAATTAAAGGCCTGTCCCGTAGAGTTTGAGTTCATTGACTGAATTAAAGGCCTGTCCCGTAGAGTTTGAGTTCATTGACTGAATTAAAGGCCTGTCCCGTAGAGTTTGAGTTCATTGACTGAATTAAAGGCCTGTCTGTCCCGTAGAGTTTGAGTTCATTGACTGAATTAAAGGCCTGTCCCGTAGAGTTTGAGTTCATTGACTGAATTAAAGGTCTGTCCCGTAGAGTTTGAGTTCATTGACTGAATTAAAGGCCTGTCCCGTAGAGTTTGAGTTCATTGACTGAATTAAAGGCCTGTCCCGTAGAGTTTGAGTTCATTGACTGAATTAAAGGCCTGTCCCGTAGAGTTTGAGTTCATTGACTGAATTAAAGGCCTGTCCCGTAGAGTTTGAGTTCTGAGACTGAATTAAAGGTCTGTCCCGTAGAGTTTGAGTTCATTGACTGAATTAAAGGCCTGTCCCGTAGAGTTTGAGTTCATTGACTGAATTAAAGGCCTGTCCCGTAGAGTTTGAGTTCATTGACTGAATTAAAGGCCTGTCCCGTAGAGTTTGAGTTCATTGACTGAATTAAAGGCCTGTCTGTCCCGTAGAGTTTGAGTTCATTGACTGAATTAAAGGCCTGTCCCGTAGAGTTTGAGTTCATTGACTGAATTAAAGGCCTGTCCCGTAGAGTTTGAGTTCATTGACTGAATTAAAGGCCTGTCTGTCACGTAGAGTTTGAGTTCATTGACTGAATTAAAGGCCTGTCCCGTAGAGTTTGAGTTCATTGACTGAATTAAAGGCCTGTCCCGTAGAGTTTGAGTTCATTGACTGAATTAAAGGCCTGTCCCGTAGAGTTTGAGTTCATTGACTGAATTAAAGGCCTGTCTGTCCCGTAGAGTTTGAGTTCATTGACTGAATTAAAGGCCTGTCCCGTAGAGTTTGAGTTCATTGACTGAATTAAAGGCCTGTCCCGTAGAGTTTGAGTTAAAGGCCTGTCTGTCCCGTAGAGTTTGAGTTCTGAGACTGAATTAAAGGCCTGTCCCGTAGAGTTTGAGTTCTGAGACTGAATTAAAGGCCTGTCTGTCCCGTAGAGTTTGAGTTCTGAGACTGAATTAAAGGCCTGTCCCGTAGAGTTTGAGTTCTGAGACTGAATTAAAGGCCTGTCCCGTAGAGTTTGAGTTCATTGACTGAATTAAAGGCCTGTCCCGTAGAGTTTGAGTTCATTGACTGAATTAAAAGGCCTGTCCCGTAGAGTTTGAGTTCATTGACTGAATTAAAGGCCTGTCCCGTAGAGTTTGAGTTCATTGACTGAATTAAAGGCCTGTCCCGTAGAGTTTGAGTTCATTGACTGAATTAAAGGCCTGTCCCGTAGAGTTTGAGTTCTGAGACTGAATTAAAGGCCTGTCCCGTAGAGTTTGAGTTCATTGACTGAATTAAAGGCCTGTCCCGTAGAGTTTGAGTTCTGAGACTGAATTAAAGGTCTGTCCCGTAGAGTTTGAGTTCATTGACTGAATTAAAGGCCTGTCCCGTAGAGTTTGAGTTCATTGACTGAATTAAAGGCCTGTCCCGTAGAGTTTGAGTTCATTGACTGAATTAAAGGCCTGTCCCGTAGAGTTTGAGTTCATTGACTGAATTAAAGGCCTGTCCCGTAGAGTTTGAGTTCATTGACTGAATTAAAGGCCTGTCTGTCCCGTAGAGTTTGAGTTCTGAGACTGAATTAAAGGTCTGTCCCGTAGAGTTTGAGTTCATTGACTGAATTAAAGGCCTGTCCCGTAGAGTTTGAGTTCATTGACTGAATTAAAGGCCTGTCCCGTAGAGTTTGAGTTCATTGACTGAATTAAAGGCCTGTCCCGTAGAGTTTGAGTTCATTGACTGAATTAAAGGCCTGTCCCGTAGAGTTTGAGTTCTGAGACTGAATTAAAGGCCTGTCCCGTAGAGTTTGAGTTCTGAGACTGAATTAAAGGCCTGTCCCGTAGAGTTTGAGTTCTGAGACTGAATTAAAGGCCTGTCCCGTAGAGTTTGAGTTCTGAGACTGAATTAAAGGCCTGTCCCGTAGAGTTTGAGTTCTGAGACTGAATTAAAGGCCTGTCCCGTAGAGTTTGAGTTCTGAGACTGAATTAAAGGCCTGTCCCGTAGAGTTTGAGTTCATTGACTGAATTAAAGGCCTGTCCCGTAGAGTTTGAGTTCATTGACTGAATTAAAGGCCTGTCCCGTAGAGTTTGAGTTCATTGACTGAATTAAAGGCCTGTCCCGTAGAGTTTGAGTTCATTGACTGAATTAAAGGCCTGTCCCGTAGAGTTTGAGTTCTGAGACTGAATTAAAGGCCTGTCCCGTAGAGTTTGAGTTCTGAGACTGAATTAAAGGCCTGTCCCGTAGAGTTTGAGTTCATTGACTGAATTAAAGGCCTGTCCCGTAGAGTTTGAGTTCATTGACTGAATTAAAGGCCTGTCCCGTAGAGTTTGAGTTCATTGACTGAATTAAAGGCCTGTCCCGTAGAGTTTGAGTTCATTGACTGAGTTAAAGGCCTGTCTGTCCCGTAGAGTTTGAGTTCATTGACTGAATTAAAGGCCTGTCCCGTAGAGTTTGAGTTCTGAGACTGAATTAAAGGCCTGTCCCGTAGAGTTTGAGTTCATTGACTGAATTAAAGGCCTGTCCCGTAGAGTTTGAGTTCTGAGACTGAATTAAAGGCCTGTCTGTCCCATAGAGTTTGAGTTCTGAGACTGAATTAAAGGCCTGTCTGTCCCGTAGAGTTTGAGTTCTGAGACTGAATTAAAGGCCTGTCCCGTAGAGTTTGAGTTCTGAGACTGAATTAAAGGCCTGTCCCGTAGAGTTTGAGTTCTGAGACTGAATTAAAGGCCTGTCCCGTAGAGTTTGAGTTCTGAGACTGAATTAAAGGCCTGTCCCGTAGAGTTTGAGTTCTGAGACTGAATTAAAGGCCTGTCTGTCCCGTAGAGTTTGAGTTCTGAGACTGAATTAAAGGCCTGTCCCGTAGAGTTTGAGTTCTGAGACTGAATTAAAGGCCTGTCTGTCCCGTAGAGTTTGAGTTCATTGACTGAATTAAAGGCCTGTCCCGTAGAGTTTGAGTTCATTGACTGAATTAAAGGCCTGTCCCGTAGAGTTTGAGTTCATTGACTGAATTAAAGGCCTGTCTGTCCCGTAGAGTTTGAGTTCATTGACTGAATTAAAGGCCTGTCCCGTAGAGTTTGAGTTCTGAGACTGAATTAAAGGCCTGTCTGTCCCGTAGAGTTTGAGTTCATTGACTGAATTAAAGGCCTGTCCCGTAGAGTTTGAGTTCTGAGACTGAATTAAAGGCCTGTCCCGTAGAGTTTGAGTTCTGAGACTGAAGCAAATAAAAGCCTGGGCCATTAATTGAAGTTTTACGGTAGATTTAATTCCTGAATCGATTATTTAGGCAATGATTCAATGCATCATAAAATCAAATACATTTTGATTTGAAACTTTTTAGAAATGCGATGGCATGAACACGTGACAAGACCGATGAAGTCAGCAATAATTGAATATCTGCAATAAAAATCTCACACCATTTTATAAGTTCATAGAGCTGCATTTTATTTATTTATCTATCTATTTTGTGGGGGGGGGGGCTGTGGTGTTCCTACCCTCCCTCCACATTTACCACACAAAGAAGCATCTTCTAAGAAGCACAAATCCTTTACAGCTGGAAATCAAATCAAAGCATCAAGACTGGAATCTGTTATGTCATCAAGTTAAATCACTATGTCACAGTGTCCTGGGAGTTAAATCACCATGGTTACTGTCACAGTGTCCTGGGAGTTAAATCACCATGGTTACTGTCACAGTGTCCTGGGAGTTAAATCACAATAGTTACTGTCATTGTGTAGCTTTCTATGGGGTGGTGGAGGTTTTGGTCGAGGTAAGAGAGGCTCGAGTTAGTCCATGGAAAAATACCGTGCACTTTAGTTCTGGGTGATGTTAAATAAGTAATATTGAGTATTGATTTTTATACCGTGTGTTTATGTGAATATTAATAAGTGGTAGTTGAGCTATTGATTAACTATATTATTAACTATATTATTTAATTTTGGATGTATGGAACTATATATTATTTCATTTCGGATGTATGGAAGTGCTGTATGCTTAGTTAAGGCTTTTGCATTGAGATGCTGTTTATAATTCACGTGTGATCCGGGGACTTAGCGGAGAATAGGCTGCAATTGCTCGAAATACGTACATGTGGGCATCAGTGAAGGAGGTAAACAGGAAGTTGCAGGGAATTTGTCCGTAGCGAAGGGATAAGAGAAGGAACTGGTGAGTGTATGTGAGAGTAAACTAATTATTTTACAGAATGATATTAGCGCGATGTGTTGATTATTGACTGAATTGTTTCAAGGTTTGTAACCCGTTGGAGGAAAAATGAAAGAGTATTCGACAACTGAGTGGCATCCTGTCCATCCCTTCACCCCAGCTGCGGGAGTATAGCAGCACAGCTGGAAATCAAATCAAAGCATCAAGACTGGAATCTGTTATGTCATCAAGTTAAATCACTATGTCACAGTGTCCTGGGAGTTAAATCACCATGGTTACTGTCATAGTGTCCTGGGAGTTAAATCACCATGGTTACTGTCACAGTGTCCTATGAGTTAAATCACCATGGTTACTGTCATAGTGTCCTGGGAGTTAAATCACCATGGTTACTGTCACAGTGTCCTATGAGTTAAATCAACATGGTTACTGTCATAGTGACCTAGGAGTTAAATCACCATGGTTACTGTCATAGTGACCTAGGAGTTAAATCACCATGGTTACTGTCATAGTGACCTAGGAGTTAAATCACCATGGTTACTGTCATAGTGACCTAGGAGTTAAATCACCATGGTTACTGTCATAGTGACCTAGGAGTTAAATCACCATGGCTACTGTCAGTGACCTAGGAGTTAAATCACCATGGTTACTGTCAGTGACCTAGGAGTAAAATCACCATGGTTACTGTCAGTGACCTATGAGTTAAATCACCATGGTTACTGTCATAGTGACCTAGGAGTTAAATCACCATGGCTACTGTCAGTGACCTAGGAGTTAAATCACCATGGTTACTGTCATAGTGTCCTATGTGTTGTTCCGCTATTCACCATCTTCGGAGCAGCTTCAGGATTAGTCTCTTGATGACATCATCGCTAGAGTCTCGTGTCTCTCTGGTAGGGATGCTCCGATCACGTTTTTTGCCACCGATACCGATCACCGATCGTCGTGAGCCATATCGGCCGATACCGATCGTTTTCGATTAAAAGAAATTTAAATTTATTTTATATAATTTTTTTTATATATAAAATATATATATTATATAATTAGACTTGTACTTGTATTATCTGCGAGACATCGCCA
The DNA here is from genome assembly GCF_963971535.1 of Notolepis coatsorum. Taxonomy (NCBI): domain Eukaryota; kingdom Metazoa; phylum Chordata; class Actinopteri; order Aulopiformes; family Paralepididae; genus Notolepis; species Notolepis coatsorum. The sequence goes on along the minus strand of NC_140167.1, from coordinate 99,666,075 downwards.
CCACGCAACAAGCTCCACTGTCTGTGTGTACTCTAGTAGCCTCAAGCTACGGCCAGGATTCTCCGGAGCTGCAGCTGGACCTATACTCGAGTAGGCTCGAGCTACGGCCAGGATTCTCCGGAGCTGCAGCTGGACCTATACTCGAGTAGCCTCGAGCAGAGCTACGGCCAGGATTCTCCGGCGCTGCACCTGGACCCTATTGGTATAACGTTACTTAACTGTGCTCAGCAAGCCCTCAGCTCGAATACGCATCGAATCAGTGTTATAAGACATTGATATCAGGAGCTATCTGTAGCTACTGCTAGCCGGATATATAACGTTAATACAACGCCTCAGTGAATTATTTAGTTCAATGGGACATTTCATTTTGAACAGTGAACTAACTTGCACTAACGTGAGCTAACAGCTAACAGCTAACAGGTATCATACACATCTCTACTATACTTGCTGGAGCGTTTGTTGATGTCAGGAGCTATCGGTAGCTGGCCGGCTAGATACCGTTCGGTTAGACAATGCCTCATCATGTATTAAACTAAAAGTGAATAGTTGACTGGGTCATTTTGTAACGGTAGCTAAGCTAACGTTAGCTCAGGGAGACGCCGTCCTCCCGTGTCCCGACCTGTGTTTACATGCGTGCAGGAGGGGCTGGAGGGAGGAGCAGACGCCGCACCAGACAGTACTCAGCGACAGCGAGTGAGATCGGGTTTGACGATCGGCGAAAATAAAGCATCATCACCGATCACCGATCGCATATTTATACTGATATTTATACTGATCACCAGAGAGTAGGGATGCCCCGATCGATCGGTGGCCGATCGATCGGAGCATCCCTACTCTCTGGGGATCAGCTCAAGGAGAGACTTGTTCATTATTCACAAGTCAACACCGAGCTGTACAATAATACACAAATAACAACACATGATTTCTATTCTAGAGTGGATTTCCCCTCCAAGAGGCTCCCTTGTTTGGAGACGACAGCAGCTTCTCTCTCGAGCCCTCGTCGTCAACATCTGGCACGTCTGAGAGTACGCATTACAACCAACACTATAAACTCGAAACAAGCCCGCTTTGACATAACGTTTGTATATCATATCCGAGGAATGGAAGCAACGTGATTAGGACTTGAAGCCTATGATTATGTCTCTATAAAGACGCCCCCCACAAGCGCAGCAGCTATTAAAAAACATAGACATGGTTTCAGTTTTATCTCTGCGTGAGTATTACTGTGATGGCTGTACGATGACACGGTGTTACGACCAGGGAGGCAGATGGACCACAATGTCTCTGTCTTCCAGACACAATGGACAGTGAAGTGAGACGTCTCCACCCAGCAAAACACACGCAGACCATTTGAGCCCCATATGAAGAAGAGCCCCCCCCTCTTTCCCCCCAAATCCATTAACTCTATAATGGACACCTGCTATCCCATCCAACACCCCGCCCTGCCCCCATCCCCCAACCACTCATCAACCCTCCCCCATACCTCCAGGACCCTACACACCCCGCTCCGCCCCCCTCCCCCGGTCTGAAACACAAAGCAGTGGAGCAGCAGGGGTTTCTGTCTGGCCGTTCCCTAGAGACGAAGGGAGGGGGGGGGGGGGGGGGGGGGGGGGTGACAATGGAGAATCCGGAGGCTCCCAGTTAAGATGATCACATAACAATTTTTTATGTGCAAAAATAAGAGGCTACCGGAGAGGTCTGCTGAAGCCCTGGTGCTCGTTCAGAGAGTCACTTCAGAGAAACGATACAAAATGTTTGTGAATACTTGACCTTAGGAGCCACAGGAAACGAAGGAGCTAATAAAGACCTACGTCGTTAACAAAGCAGGGGAACACATTTTGATTAGGTTACATGAGCAGGTATAAAATTGGGTAAATTAAACAGTCAATTGAATAGTTCTTTATGGAATGTGTCATTTGGGAAAGTGAAGTAGAAGGATACAGAACTCACAGCACCCCCCAGCCTCATCTTTAACATACTCCAGTGATTTTCTGTAATAATAATAATCAGAAATAATTTGTTAATTATCTAGCATGACAGCGGTGTCTGTTTTGTGTATAAAGCTGCGTGACTGACGGCTCGTTCTCCTTCTTAATTTGTGCATTAAGCCACAAATTGTAAAATAACTAATTATGTGTGAATAGTCTCTTCAAACAAGAAATACATGGTCCTTGTAAATGCATGCGTTTATGCACTGACTGGCAATCACTGATAAACACACGTCACACACACGCACACGGAAAGCCATCAAATGTCTTTCCCTGGATGGGTTTATTGAGTTTGGTGTGAAACATAGAAGAGCTCCTTATACTCAGTTTATTCTCACTCAAAAGTCGCTCAAATGTCACTTTTGGTTGTGAGAATAAATATAATATAAGGAAGGAACAGTGGGCGGCTACGTGGCGTAGTGGGCAAGGCGCTCGCCACGAAATGCTGGAGACGCTGGGCTCCGTCAGTTCGAGCCCAGCGCTCCACATTTGCTTTCAGTTTAGCTGGTCGTCCGTACTAATACACATTGGCCGTATTAGGGGGTGGGAAACTGATGGGTGGGGATCGGGCGTTGTGGACAGCGACTCCTACAGGTCGGTTGGTGCGCCTGCGCAGTAGAATCAGGAAGTGTCGGGGGGCAGCGTGAGCCTCCCACGCGTTACTCCTCGACACCGAGAGATCGAGCTGCGCAGGTGAAAAGATGCGACTGCTGTTACCTCAAGTACTGGAGGGGACTTGTGCTATGTATGACTTAGTCCACATTGCAGCCGGCTTGTGGGAGGCAAGAAACAGCGTCCGTGACAGGGGAGGGTTGAATTGGATGATACGAAATTGGGATAGGAGAAAAATATAGAAAATGGGAGAAAAAGTGGATAAAAAAAATATATATAAGGAAGGAACAGTGTGCATAACTTCTTCCATGTTTCATTGCAGTGTTCTATTGGTCCAGCATCTGCCTCGAAGGTAATTTAATATAGTCTTCTATTGGTCCAGCATCTGCCTCGAAGGTAATTCAATATAGTCTTCTATTGGTCCAGCATCTGCCTCGAAGGTAATTTAATATAGTCTTCTATTGGTCCAGCATCTGCCTCGAAGGTAATTTAATATAGTCTTCTATTGGTCCAGCATATGCCTCGAAGGTAATTCAATATAGTCTTCTATTGGTCCAGCATCTGCCTCGAAGGTAATTTAATATAGTCTTCTATTGGTCCAGCATCTGCCTCGAAGGTAATTTAATATAGTCTTCTATTGGTCCAGCATCTGCCTCGAAGGTAATTCAATATAGTCTTCTATTGGTCCAGCATCTGCCTCGAAGGTAATTTAATATAGTCTTCTATTGGTCCAGCATCTGCCTCGAAGGTAATTTAATATAGTCTTCTATTGGTCCAGCATCTGCCTCGAAGGTAATTTAATATAGTCTTCTATTGGTCCAGCATCTGCCTCGAAGGTAATTTAATATAGTCTTCTATTGGTCCAGCATCTGCCTCGAAGGTAATTCAATATAGTCTTCTATTGGTCCAGCATCTGCCTCGAAGGTAATTTAATATAGTCTTCTATTGGTCCAGCATCTGCCTCGAAGGTCATTCAATATAGTCTTCTATTGGTCCAGCATCTGCCTCGAAGGTAATTTAATATAGTCTTCTATTGGTCCAGCATCTGCCTCGAAGGTAATTCAATATAGTCTTCTATTGGTCCAGCATCTGCCTCGAAGGTCATTCAATATAGTCTTCTATTGGTCCAGAATCTGTATTGAAGGTAATTGGATGCGCAACCATTATATATTGTTTGTTGTCGAGTTTGGTTCCTGCATCTTTGCCTTTGGTTTTCAATGTCACAACATGAGAACAATTACAGCCGTAATGTAATAAGAGACATTAACATGATAATATAGCAGCAAAGTGTGTAGGACGGCTTCCTGTTAGATAAAGGATGATGTGGGAGTGTGCACATGTAGGCGTGTGTGTGTGTGTGTGTGTGTGTGTGTGTGTGTGTGTGTGTGTGTACACATGTCTTTCCACGTGAACACATCTACGTGTGTTTGAGAATGTGTGTGTGTGTGTCTGTGCATGTGCATACACACAATAGGGAATAAAAGGATGAATAAAGAGGGATATGCGAGAGTGATGGTGTAAGTATGTGTCGTGGCACGTGCACACGCCTCTATACGGACGGGTGCGTGTGGGTGGGTGTAGGTACGTCTTTACACGTATGATGCGTGTATCGCCGAATATGGATCAGTGAAGAGCAGAGAGGGGAGCCGTCTCCATAGTTACGCTGCCTGGTGTGTGTGTGTATCTGGCTAGGATTCAGGGATGTGTTATTTTGGTCATATTTAACAGTGGAGGCTTCCTCTCTCACTCCCACCACATGAAACAACACCAGAGGCAATAATGACATAATACAGTAGAGACGGGGAGGAGGAGGAGGAATACACCCACATCACCACTCCACCGCCGATACCAAGCCTGTCGCTACAGAGCCCTGTTTAGGGGTGCACCGATGTATCGGTCGGGTATCGGTATCGGCCGATAAGTGCCTTGTTGACTGCAATCGGCCTATCGGCCCGATACACTCGAGTGTGCCGATGGCAGTAGCCGATAAATATCCATCAATTTGTGTCGCGTCAAAAGGCAAAAAAAAAGTTCAGTCGCGTCGCGACCTGCACAACGCCGCCCCCGGCCCACACACACACAAGCTACTGCATCAAAGTTACTACTTATGATTAACAAATGCATTCGTTTTGTGGCATTAATGTTATATAGTTAGTGTTACACGTTCAATAACATCAGCATATTATTTACCCGAACGTAACAAGCATTACTCGTTCATACTAGCTCAGTTCCTTCCGTTGCTCATAGAGCCCTGAGTTTTACCCATTCTGCAATCTGTTAATAAAGTTTTCAATCAGACACATGTATAGAAAGGCTTTGTTTTATTATAACATTCGTTGCAGTAAAATCATTATGCCTCGTTTAGTCATCCTGCGGAGCTAAAAGCTAAACGTCGGCCGCGCCGCCGCGGGGATCTAACGTTGTTGTTGTTGTTGTAGACGAGCTCAGCTCTCGTCAAAATCAATGGCGGACAAAAGCGGAAGTAAACAATTTATACGCGCTTGCCGATTGGTGGTAACAGCAGAGGCGGGTGCAAGCGGTGTGTGACGTAATTGGCAGAATCGACTGTCAATCAAAATTTCATTGGTTGAGAGCTCTGGTTGAGACAATAGTATCCAGCTGCAGCCCGGTAGACCATACTGGGAGAACTAGTATCTAGCTGCAGCCCGGCAGACCATACTGGGAGAGAGACAGTGCTATTTCTTGATGTTTCCTTTTTTTAAGTAAGTAAAGAGGCCTATGTTCATATCGGTGAGCACAATTTGTAACACAAATATACAGTAGTTTCATAAAAAAAAATATATATATATATTACAAAAAAAAATTTAAAATACAAAAATATAAAAAAAAAAAGATTTGCCACAAATATCGGTATCGGCCGATTGTGTTAGTTGAACAATCGGTATCGGTATCGGTAGCAAATGTTCATATCGGTGCATCCAAGCCTGTCGATACAGAGCCTGTCGATACAGAGTCCTGTTGATACCAAGCCTGTTGATACAGAGTCCTGTTGATACAGAGTGCTGTTGATACCAAGCCTGTTGATACAGAGTCCTGTTGATACAGAGTGCTGTTGATACAGAGTCCTGTTGATACAGAGTCCTGTTGATACCAAGCCTGTTGATACAGAGTGCTGTTGATACAGAGTCCTGTTGATACCAAGCCTGTTGATACAGAGTGCTGTTGATACAGAGTGCTGTTGATACCAAGCCTGTCGATACAGAGTCCTGTTGATACCAAGCCTGTCGATACAGAGTCCTGTTGATACAGAGCCTGTTGATACAGAGTGCTGTTGATACAGAGCCTGTCGATACAGAGTCCTGTTGATACAGAGCCTGTCGATACAGAGTCCTGTTGATACCAAGCCTGTTGATACAGAGTGCTGTTGATACAGAGCCTGTCGATACAGAGTCCTGTTGATACCAAGCCTGTCGATACAGAGTCCTGTTGATACCAAGCCTGTCGATACAGAGTCCTGTTGATACCAAGCCTGTCGATACAGAGTCCTGTTGATACCAAGCCTGTTGATACAGAGTCCTGTTGATACCAAGCCTGTTGATACAGAGTGCTGTCGATACAGAGCCTGTCGATACAGAGTCCTGTTGATACAGAGTCCTGTCGATACAGAGTCCTGTTGATACAGAGCCTGTCGATACAGAGCCTGTTGATACAGAGTCCTGTCGATACAGAGTCCTGTTGATACAGAGCCTGTCGATACAGAGTCCTGTTGATACCAAGCCTGTTGATACAGAGTGCTGTTGATACAGAGCCTGTGCTAGTGCTGCTAGTGCTACAGAGGTGATTAATAAAGATGAGTGTTTGCAGTAGGCTAGTGCTACAGAGGTGATTAATAAAGATAAGTGTTTGCAGTAGGCTAGTGCTACAGAGGTGATTAATAAAGATAAGTGTTTGCAGTAGGCTAGTGCTACAGAGGTGATTAATAAAGATACGTGTTTGCAGTAGGCTAGTGCTACAGAGGTGATTAATAAAGATAAGTGTTTGCAGTAGGCTAGTGCTACAGAGGTGATTAATAAAGATAAGTGTTTGCAGTAGGCCTAGTGCTACAGAGGTGATTAATAAAGATAAGTGTTTGCAGTAGGCTAGTGCTACAGAGGTGATTAATAAAGATAAGTGTTTGCAGTAGGCTAGTGCTACAGAGGTGATTAATAAAGATAAGTGTTTGCAGTAGGCTAGTGCTACAGAGGTGATTAATAAAGATAAGTGTTTGCAGTAGGCTAGCGCTACAGAGGTGATTAATAAAGATAAGTGTTTGCAGTAGGCTAGTGCTACAGAGGTGATTAATAAAGATAAGTGTTTGCAGTAGGCTAGTGCTACAGAGGTGATTAATAAAGATAAGTGTTTGCAGTAGGCTAGTGCTACAGAGGTGATTAATAAAGATAAGTGTTTGCAGTAGGCTAGTGCTACAGAGGTGATTAATAAAGATAAGTGTTTGCAGTAGGCTAGTGCTACAGAGGTGATCAATAAAGATAAGTGTTTGCAGTAGGCTAGTGCTACAGAGGTGATTAATAAAGATAAGTGTTTGCAGTAGGCTAGTGCTACAGAGGTGATTAATAAAGATAAGTGTTTGCAGTAGGCTAGTGCTACAGAGGTGATTAATAAAGATAAGTGTTTGCAGTAGGCTAGTATTACAGAGGTGATTAATAAAGATAAGTGTTTGCAGTAGGTTAGTGCTAGTAGGGCTGCAACGATTAGTCGCAGCCAGCTGAAGACTTCTTAGCTTAACATAACGGACCGACAGTAAGTTTGGGGGAACTAATGGGATAACTGGGGATGTTGTTGTTTGGTCCTGACAAGAGTCTCAAAGCAACTCTGAGGTCATGCAGCTCAATGTCCAATCTGTTCCTCTGCTCCGTCTTCAGCTGGACCAGAGCTGAGAAGCCACTTTCACAAAGATAGGTGGTGCAAAATTTTTTAAAATTTTTAAAAAAAATGATATATATATAATATATATATATTTTTTTTATATAATTGTTTTTCGATTAGTCGACTAATCGAAAAAAATAATCGATAGATTAGTCGACTACCAAAATAGTCATTAGTTGCAGCCCTAAGTGCTAGTATTACAAAGGTGGTTAATAAAGATACGTGTTTGCAGTAGGCTAGTGCTACAAAGGTGGTTAATAAAGATAAGTGTTTGCAGTAGGCTAGTGCTACAGAGGTGATTAATAAAGATAAGTGTTTGCAGTAGGCTAGTGCTACAGAGGTGATTAATAAAGATAAGTGTTTGCAGTAGGCTAGTGCTACAGAGGTGATTAATAAAGATAAGTGTTTGCAGTAGGCTAGTGCTACAGAGGTGATTAATAAAGATAAGTGTTTGCAGTAGGCTAGTGCTACAGAGGTGATTAATAAAGATAAGTGTTTGCAGTAGGCTTAGTGCTACAGAGGTGATTAATAAAGATAAGTGTTTGCAGTAGGTTAGTGCTAGTAGGCTGAAGACTTGAAACTTGAAAACTAGCTTAACATAACAGACCGACAGTAAGTTTGGGGGAACTAATGGGATAACTGGGGATGTTGTTTGGTCCCGACAAGAGTCTCAAAGCAACTCTGAGGTCATGCTCAATGTCCAATCTGTTCCTCTGCTCCGTCTTCAGCTGGACCAGAGCTGAGAAGCCACTTTCACAAAGATAGGTAGTGAAAAAAATTTAAAAAAATTAAAAAAAATTATATATACCGTAATTCCTCTAATAGTAACCGGGTCTCAAATACAAGCCGGGTCTCTATTAATGGCCGGGTGCGCTCTTGAGCTAAGCAATTATAAGCCAGCCTCCTAATACAAGCCGGGTTACTAATATACTGAGCTGCATACTGAGCTAGTTACGTGATTTCACTTTGAAAACGTTGAAATTACCAGTGACCACCTGTAATTGCACTGTTTACTATTTCATACAGTACTTGGTTTCAATAAATGAACCCAGTACATTTTACTGGGTTCAAACTGACACAAAATGTTGATTTATTCATTATGATCCGTTTGAAAATTTGAAATATAGGCCTCTCTCTTATACAGGCCTCCTCCTAATACAAGCCTGGTACCCGCTACAGTTGAAACAAATACAAGCCGGGGTTACTATTAGAGGAATTACGGTATATAATATATATATATATTTTTTATATAATTGTTTTTCGATTAGTCGACTAATCGAAAAAATAATCGATAGATTAGTCGACTACCAAAATAGTCATTAGTTGCAGCCCTAAGTGCTAGTATTACAGAGGTGATTAATAAAGGTAAGTGTTTGCAGTATAGGTTAGTAATAGTACTACAGAGTGGTTAATAAAGATATTCTAAGTGTTTGGAGCAGGCTAGTGCTAGTACTACAGAGGTGAAAGGCAGCTGTCCATCTTAATGTTGTCAGAGGAAGTTCTCTAATAACAATTACTTTCTTTTATAGCCAGATATGATCCAACACCAGTAATATGCTGCCTTAGCAGTGGATCCATAGGTAGGGCAGGAGGCCAGCAGCTCATCAGACACAGGGGAGGGAGGGAGTGATGGAGGGAGGGAGGAGAGGAAATCACAGGGGAATGAGGGGAAAAGGAGAGGGGGAGATGTACAGGGGGATGGGAAGAGAGGAGGAATGGGAGAAGAGTGGAGGAGGAAGAGAGGCTAGTACAGAGAAAGGGATAAAGAGAGCGAGAAGAAGGGGGGGGGGCAAGGACGAGAGAAGAGGAGAGGGAGAGATATGGGGAGGGAAGAGACAAGGGCAGAATCAGAGAGGGGAGGTGGTAGCAGGAGAGAGGGGAGGTGGTAGCAGGAGAGATGGGAGGTGGTAGCAGGAGAGAGGGGAGGTGGTAGCAGGAGAGAGGGGAGGTGGTAGCAGGAGAGAGAGGGGAGGTGGTAGCAGGAGAGAGAGGGGAGGTGGTAGCAGGAGAGAGGGGAGGTGGTAGCAGGAGAGAGGGGAGGTGGTAGCAGGAGAGATGGGAGGTGGTAGCAGGAGAGAGGGGAGGTGGTAGCAGGAGAGAGGGGAGGTGGTAGCAGGAGAGAGGGGAGGTGGTAGCAGGAGAGAGGGGAGGTGGTAGAAGGAGAGATGGGAGGTGGTAGCAGGAGAGATGGGAGGTGGTAGCAGGAGAGAGAGGGGAGGTGGTAGCAGGAGAGATGGGAGGTGGTAGCAGGAGAGATGGGAGGTGGTAGCAGGAGAGAGAGGGGAGGTGGTAGCAGGAGAGAGGGGAGGTGGTAGCAGGAGAGATGGGAGGTGGTAGCAGGAGAGAGGGGAGGTGGTAGCCAGGAGAGATGGGAGGTGGTAGCAGGAGAGAGGGGAGGTGGTAGCCAGGAGAGATGGGAGGTGGTAGCAGGAGAGAGGGGAGGTGGTAGCCAGGAGAGATGGGAGGTGGTAGCCAGGAGAGATGGGAGGTGGTAGCAGGAGAGATGGGAGGTGGTAGCAGGAGAGAGAGGGGAGGTGGTAGCAGGAGAGAGGGGAGGTGGTAGCAGGAGAGATGGGAGGTGGTAGCAGGAGAGAGGGGAGGTGGTAGCAGGAGAGAGAGGGGAGGTGGTAGCAGGAGAGAGGGGAGGTGGTAGCAGGAGAGAGGGGAGGTGGTAGCAGGAGAGAGAGGGGAGGTGGTAGCAGGAGAGAGGGGAGGTGGTAGCAGGAGAGATGGGAGGTGGTAGCAGGAGAGAGGGGAGGTGGTAGCCAGGAGAGATGGGAGGTGGTAGCAGGAGAGAGGGGAGGTGGTAGCAGGAGAGAGGGGAGGTGGTAGCAGGAGAGAGGGGAGGTGGTAGAAGGAGAGAGGGGAGGTGGCGCCAGGAGAGAGGGGAGGTGGTAGAAGGAGAGAGGGGAGGTGGTAGAAGGAGAGAGGGGAGGTGGTAGCAGGAGAGAGGGGAGGTGGTGAGCAGGAGAGAGGGGAGGTGGTAGAAGGAGAGAGGGGAGGTGGTAGAAGGAGAGAGGGGAGGTGGCGCCAGGAGAGAGGGGAGGTGGTAGCAGGAGAGATGGGAGGTGGTAGCAGGAGAGAGGGGAGGTGGTAGCAGGAGAGAGGGGAGGTGGTAGCAGGAGAGAGGGGAGGTGGTAGCAGGAGAGATGGGAGGTGGTAGCAGGAGAGAGGGGAGGTGGTAGCAGGAGAGAGGGGAGGTGGTAGCAGGAGAGAGGGGAGGTGGTAGCAGGAGAGATGGGAGGTGGTAGCAGGAGAGAGGGGAGGTGGTAGCAGGAGAGATGGGAGGTGGTAGCAGGAGAGAGGGGAGGTGGCGCCAGGAGAGAGGGGAGGTGGTAGCAGGAGAGAGGGGAGGTGGTAGCAGGAGAGATGGGAGGTGGTAGCAGGAGAGAGGGGAGGTGGTAGCAGGAGAGAGGGGAGGTGGTAGCAGGAGAGATGGGAGGTGGTAGCAGGAGAGATGGGAGGTGGTAGCAGGAGAGAGGGGAGGTGGTAGCAGGAGAGAGGGGAGGTGGTAGCAGGAGAGAGGGGAGGTGGTGAGCAGGAGAGAGGGGAGGTGGTAGAAGGAGAGAGGGGAGGTGGTAGCAGGAGAGAGGGGAGGTGGTAGCAGGAGAGATGGGAGGTGGTAGCAGGAGAGAGGGGAGGTGGTAGCAGGAGAGAGGGGAGGTGGTAGCAGGAGAGAGGGGAGGTGGTGAGCAGGAGAGAGGGGAGGTGGTAGCAGGAGAGAGGGGAGGTGGTAGCAGGAGAGATGGGAGGTGGTAGCAGGAGAGAGGGGAGGTGGTAGCAGGAGAGAGGGGAGGTGGTAGCAGGAGAGAGGGGAGGTGGTGAGCAGGAGAGAGGGGAGGTGGTAGCCAGGAGAGAGGGGAGGTGGTAGCAGGAGAGAGGGGAGGTGGTAGCAGGAGAGAGGGGAGGTGGTAGAAGGAGAGAGGGGAGGTGGTAGCAGGAGAGAGGGGAGGTGGTAGAAGGAGAGAGGGGAGGTGGTAGCAGGAGAGAGGGGAGGTGGTAGCAGGAGAGATGGGAGGTGGTAGCAGGAGAGAGGGGAGGTGGTAGAAGGAGAGAGGGGAGGTGGTAGCAGGAGAGAGGGGAGGTGGTAGAAGGAGAGAGGGGAGGTGGTAGCAGGAGAGAGGGGAGGTGGTAGAAGGAGAGAGGGGAGGTGGTAGCAGGAGAGAGGGGAGGTGGTAGCAGGAGAGAGGGAGAGCAGTGAGAGACGAGAGAAAGAGAGGAGGGTGGAATGGAGAGACAAGAGGAGGAGAGAGAGAGGAAGGAACAGCTAAGAAGAGGAGGATAGGGGCTGAGAAAAAGAGAGAGGGGAGGTGGCAGGAGTACAGGTCTTTGATAGTGACAGGCCAGGTGCTTGTAAACAGTCTGAGGTAACCGGAACATTCAACAACAGCCGCTCTGTCTCCAACAACACTCCTAACTGGAACCATCTGGGGATACACAAATACCAAACCTGTAAACAACATCAGTAACCATAGCAATGGTCTTGTCCCTCTCACTTGACAATAGTACATTATATAATAGTACATAAACATGTATGAGGAGAGGGAAAGCTGGAGGCGGGGGCGGGCTACAAAAGCGGAGGGAGAGAGAGGGTTGGGGGGTAGAGAGGGGAGGGGAAGTGTGTGTGTGTGTGGGGGGGGGGGGGGTAGGATGGTCTTTGATGCAGACAGACAAGGTGCTCGTAAATAGTCTGAGGTAGACATGGTTCTAAAACACAGACCCCCCCCCCCCCCCCCCCCAACAACCCCAACCCTCCTAATGGGAACCATTGGGGAGATGAAAATATCTGGTGTGGATCAAGACTTGGGGGCAGCTTCTAATTAGTGCTCTTTGAAGGAGAGGTGGGCGGGGCCCAGTGTGAAGGAGAGGTGGGCGGGGCCCAGTGTTCTCACCAGGAGAGGTGGGCGGGGCCCAGTGTTCTCACCAGGAGAGGTGGGCAGGGCCCAGTGTTCTCACCAGGAGATGATGGTGGAAGGTCAGGGGCTGGAGGCGTCTCCAGTGTGTACTGTATGTATCTATGTGTGTGTGGCTGTGCACGCACTATGTATGTACGTATGCGTGTGTGTGTGTGTGTGTGTGTGCATGCGCTATGTACAGTATGTACATGTATCTGTATCTGGTGTGTTTGTGTGCATGCACTGTGTGTTTGTGTATGTGTGAAAGAGGGAGAGTGTGTCTTTTTGTGCCTGTCTGCGTTTGTGAAGGGAGGCCAACAAGTCACACATCCATGCAAATCAGCCCAACAGAACAACAGAGGAGCCAGAGGGTTATTATTGTTCACAGATGAAGAGATAAGATCTCAGGCAGACTGGTTTAACCTGGTCAGTTGATCAGAGAGAGGTTGGGGGGTAGAGAGGGGAGGGGTTAGTGTGTGTGGGGGGGGGGGGGGGGGTAGGATGGTCTTTGATGCACAGACAAGGTGCTCGTAAATAGTCTGAGGTAGACATGGTTCTAAAACACAGACACCCCCCCCCCCAACAATCCGTAGCTAACTGTGTATGCACTATCGCAGGACCTTAGCATGTCTTACCATGCTCTTGTAAACTTTATGTACATATACATGTTGTTATTATTATTACTTGTATTATTGCATTGTATTATTGCACATCATATTATTGCACAAATGTCCTATTCCTGTCTATTACTTGTGTTGCACATCGCTGCGGGCATGACCCCCCGCATTTCACTGTATGCTTGTATGCCGTGACAAATAAAACTCTTGACTTGACTGTTAAGAGGGGCTGGTTTAATTGATCAGTTAAGAGGGGTTGGTTTAACCTGGTCAGTTGATCAGTTAAGAGGGGTTAGTTTAACCTGGTCAGTTGATCAGTTAAGAGGGGTTAGTTTAACCTGGTCAGTTGATCAGTTAAGAAGGTTGTGATGCCGTGTCCGTCGAAGCCTTCTGATGAGGAACGGGTTGGATTTGTTTTGAATAACCAACATGCAAATGATTCTACTCAATCCAAACTAATCTGCAGGCTGAATGTGACTCGGGATGAAATGGTAAAACTCCCCGATGGTTAGTTATAATTTAGTTCACATTTTAAATCATGAAAACCACGTTTGATCACCGCGCCTAGACGGCTCAGCATCAACCAGAGACGTCTCCCAGACGCAGCAAGCAACGTGGGTTTGTTTCGCAATGAAATTGTAAAATCATCAACCTTTATTTATTCTCGAAATTACAATTGAGGTCACCCTCATTTTCAATGTAGTTGAGACTTTACACATTTCAATGCACACATTTCTACAATATAACAAAAATAAATATTAATAACTATTCATATAGTGAAAAAATGAAATCTATTAAAATTATTATTTTTTTTATCCAGAACACGTTTAAAATTCAGTTACCAAATTGCTCCTGTTCCAACAGGAGAAACACTACAGACTCCTATATATATTAAATATATATATAAGACTCATCTGTATTTATTTATTTTATTTGTCCCTGCAATTACTATGCTGTCTCATTGTGCATGGGGTCATTGCATACAGTATACTCAAATACCACACAGAAGATACTGTGTGAGTGAGAGAGAGAAGATAATAATAATAATAATAATGTACACCGAACACGTGGGTGAGTTACACGTCCTGATTATCACATGTTGTGTTCTCCACAACAGAACCATAGGATTATGGTCGTGCTCCTTGTGATGTTCCAATAGAACTCTTCAAGAATGTATTGCAAACGTATCCTACACACAAAAACAATTACTTATCGGGGTCTTTAACTGGCATCAGTGATGCACTTGATACCCAAACTGGGATTAGATATCGGGGTCATTGCCAGGAAGAATCTAGCGTTTCTGATTTTTGCATCGCGGTGTTGCACAGAGCCTCCGTTATGATACGGTGTAATAAAATATGAATACATTTTGCCATAAGGGCCCTACATTAGTTTGGGGGAAGGTGAAGCAAAAGGGGGCAGGACTGTACATTTACATTGGTTTCCCCAATTTCATTCTAGCAGTGTGAGCATTTTTCCAGCAGTGGGGGGTGGGAGGGAGGGGGGTGGTAATGTACAGCTGAGGACTGCGGCGTGTTCGTTAATGAGAGGTACTGCTGCTGCTGGGAAACAGAGCAGATGCTGCCTCAGCTCAAACATCAACCAATGACACTTGTTCAAGTGATACACATTTTAAGTATCGGCGGATCTCTCAAGTACAAATCAATGCTAATAAATATACGTGTGTGTAATAGGGATGGGCAACACTCACAGAATTGCTATTCGAATACTAATCCCCTCCCTCCCAACCCTGATTCGTATATTACCAAAGTTTGTAATAGAAATGGTCTTGTATTACTGCACTTATTTGGCTGAACGTTGTACACAACGTTGCAAACTCTGTATTGCAGTGAGTAATTACTTGCTTTAATTGACAAGTGGCTGATACTGGACCAACGTTGCAAACACGGTTTACCTTGAACATGTTTTGTTTACATTCTCTTGCAAACGACTAATTAGGCCTAACAAAATTAATAGTTGGTTTCAGGTTGGTTGTCAGTTTGGCCATGGGTAGGTAGGGAATTTATTTTATTTTATTTTTTTATTTTATTCTTTCCCACGGCGACTATGGATAGGGAATTTCTTTATTTAATTAAAATGTTCACAACAACATGGATGCATGTACTCTGCCAGCATGTTTAATATCCATAATACTAAATGTTTGACTAAGATTTCTATGAAACTTTATTCCAAAAAAAAAAAAAAAAAAATCTTTTTTTTCTTTTTTTTTTATTATTATATATTTTTTTTAAACTCATAAAATATATTGGGTCGCACCTAAATCGGCAGGGTCGGTCGGCAACCTGAAACAAACTATTAATTTTGTTAGGCCTTAGCTAGCTACCATGTTGGTATTGACAGTGGCTGATACTGGACCTACTGGAACAACTGCACCGGATGATACTCCCAACTCCGCTGACACAGAAGCAGCAGAAGCAGAAGCTGAAGAAGCAGCAACAGGAAGCAGGAGCCAAGATGGAGGAAGCCGACTGGCCGTTCCTGGGTCTCAATCCAGTAAGAGGAAAGCCAGGTCTGGCCTGTCTGATCAGCTACAGCATTACCAGGCTGAACAGAGGAGGCATCTGGAGCTAATGCAAGAAGCCCAAGACACCGCTGCCCTGGAGAACATGCTGAGGGTACAGCGGGAAGCTGAGGAGAGGCGACTTCCAAGCCATGCAAGCCCAACAACAGACGAACCATCAAATGTTCATGCAACCGATGGGCACGGTCATCTGTGCTTTGCATCCGCAACCACATTCCTACAATCCATTCCACAATCCTTCACTCATTGCACCTCCAATGATGCCAGCGCCTCAACAGCAGCATCTGCCTCCACAGCAGCACCGGCCTCCACAGCAGCACCTTCCCTCCCCTCACCACCCCGTCCTCCACAGCAGCACCTTCCCTCCTCTCTACCACCCCGTCCTCCACAGCAGCACCTTCCCTCCTCTCTACCACCCCGTCCTCCACAGCAGCACCTTCCCTCCTCTCTACCACCCCGTCCTCCACAGCAGCACCTTCCCTCCTCTCTACCACCCCGTCCTCCACAGCAGCACCTTCCCTCCCCTCTACCACCCCGTCCTCCACAGCAGCACCTTCCCTCCCCTCTACCACCCCGTCCTCCACAGCAGCACCTTCCCTCCCCTCTACCACCCCGTCCTCCACAGCAGCACCTTCCCTCCCCTCTACCACCCCGTCCTCCACAGCCCATCCCCCAGCAGGTCAGCCAACCTGGTGAAATGGCAAATCAATCCATTGATGTCTCGTCTGTATTGCATGATATTAACAGCACAGGTCAGCAATTATGTCACTTGAATTGAGCACTTACCCTAGTAGTGTATTCCTGTTAGGAACTGGAACTGTTCAGGCCTATGTTTTATATGTTTTACCATGCGTTGAAGCAGATTGAAGAATTGCCGACCTGCGTTTGTAGAGTTGAGAGCCTGGGATTTGGGGTCGAATCAGAGCCGGATCGCACCAGAAAAGGGTGTGTCCGTCTGAGTGAGAACACTCCCCCCCCCCCCCGTCCCCGGGGGCGCTGATTCGCTACAAACCTGGACCGCTGGAATAGGTGGTTTCGGGTGCGCGCCAGTGGGAGCGGGGGGCGTGGTGTACAAGCTTGTACCAAAACACGTAAGCGGCTTGCTGCTGACATACAACGTCATAACTATTGCGCTGGGAGCGAACCAAGACTGCAGTGTGTACGCAAACTAGAGGGGGGAGAGGGGGGGGGGAGTTGCTGATGTTATGTGAAAATTAATGGAAACACTTCAAATGTGGGAAGTTTATTCAATATGCTTATATTTTGTTATAAAACATTTTTTTTATTAATTTTGTTAGCACAGGTTTTTATTCACATCAGATTTGTTGGATGGAAACACCATGCACTTTCACCTGCATAATTTGCATGAGTGTTTTTGCCAACTTTAAATAATTTGTGAAAGGAAACATTGTCTGTTCCTAGTCTCCTCTCTGCTCCAGCCTCTGTTCCTAGTCTCCTCTCTGCTCCAGCCTCTGTTCCTAGTCTCCTCTCTGCTCCAGCCTCTGTTCCTAGTCTGTCTCCTCTCTGCTCCAGCCTCTGTTCCTAGTCTCCTCTCTGCTCCAGTCTCTGTTCCTAGTCTGCCTCCTCTCTGCTCCAGCCTCTGTTCCTAGTCTGTCTCCTCTCTGCTCCAGCCTCTGTTCCTAGTCTGCCTCCTCTCTGCTCCAGCCTCTGTTCCTAGTCTGTCTCCTCTCTGCTCCAGCCTCTGTTCCTAGTCTGTCTCCTCTCTGCTCCAGCCTCTGTTCCTAGTCTGCCTCCTCTCTGCTCCAGCCTCTGTTCCTAGTCTCCTCTCTGCTCCAGCCTCTGTTCCTAGTCTGTCTCCTCTCTGCTCCAGCCTCTGTTCCTAGTCTCCTCTCTGCTCCAGCCTCTGTTCCTAGTCTGTCTCCTCTCTGCTCCAGCCTCTGTTCCTAGTCTGCCTCCTCTCTGCTCCAGCCTCTGTTCCTAGTCTGTCTCCTCTCTGCTCCAGCCTCTGTTCCTAGTCTGTCTCCTCTCTGCTCCAGCCTCTGTTCCTAGTCTGTCTCCTCTCTGCTCCAGCCTCTGTTCCTAGTCTGTCTCCTCTCTGCTCCAGCCTCTGTTCCTAGTCTCCTCTCTGCTCCAGCCTCTGTTCCTAGTCTGTCTCCTCTCTGCTCCAGCCTCTGTTCCTAGTCTGTCTCCTCTCTGCTCCAGCCTCTGTTCCTAGTCTGTCTCCTCTCTGCTCCAGCCTCTGTTCCTAGTCTGCCTCCTCTCTGCTCCAGCCTCTGTTCCTAGTCTGTCTCCTCTCTGCTCCAGCCTCTGTTCCTAGTCTGTCTCCTCTCTGCTCCAGCCTCTGTTCCTAGTCTGTCTCCTCTCTGCTCCAGCCTCTGTTCCTAGTCTCCTCTCTGCTCCAGCCTCTGTTCCTAGTCTCCTCTCTGCTCCAGTCTCTGTTCCTAGTCTGTCTCCTCTCTGCTCCAGCCTCTGTTCCTAGTCTGTCTCCTCTCTGCTCCAGCATCTGTTCCTAGTCTGTCTCCTCTCTGCTCCAGCCTCTGTTCCTAGTCTGTCTCCTCTCTGCTCCAGCCTCTGTTCCTAGTCTGTCTCCTCTCTGCTCCAGCCTCTGTTCCTAGTCTCCTCTCTGCTCCAGCCTCTGTTCCTAGTCTGTCTCCTCTCTGCTCCAGCCTCTGTTCCTAGTCTGTCTCCTCTCTGCTCCAGCCTCTGTTCCTAGTCTCCTCTCTGCTCCAGCCTCTGTTCCTAGTCTGTCTCCTCTCTGCTCCAGCCTCTGTTCCTAGTCTGCCTCCTCTCTGCTCCAGCCTCTGTTCCTAGTCTGTCTCCTCTCTGCTCCAGCCTCTGTTCCTAGTCTGTCTCCTCTCTGCTCCAGCCTCTGTTCCTAGTCTGCCTCCTCTCTGCTCCAGCCTCTGTTCCTAGTCTGTCTCCTCTCTGCTCCAGCCTCTGTTCCTAGTCTCCTCTCTGCTCCAGCCTCTGTTCCTAGTCTGTCTCCTCTCTGCTCCAGCCTCTGTTCCTAGTCTGTCTCCTCTCTGCTCCAGCCTCTGTTCCTAGTCTCCTCTCTGCTCCAGCCTCTGTTCCTAGTCTGCCTCCTCTCTGCTCCAGCCTCTGTTCCTAGTCTGTCTCCTCTCTGCTCCAGCCTCTGTTCCTAGTCTGTCTCCTCTCTGCTCCAGCCTCTGTTCCTAGTCTGTCTCCTCTCTGCTCCAGCCTCTGTTCCTAGTCTCCTCTCTGCTCCAGCCTCTGTTCCTAGTCTGTCTCCTCTCTGCTCCAGCCTCTGTTCCTAGTCTGTCTCCTCTCTGCTCCAGCCTCTGTTCCTAGTCTGTCTCCTCTCTGCTCCAGCCTCTGTTCCTAGTCTCCTCTCTGCTCCAGCCTCTGTTCCTAGTCTGTCTCCTCTCTGCTCCAGCCTCTGTTCCTAGTCTGTCTCCTCTCTGCTCCAGCCTCTGTTCCTAGTCTGTCTCCTCTCTGCTCCAGCCTCTGTTCCTAGTCTGCCTCCTCTCTGCTCCAGCCTCTGTTCCTAGTCTGCCTCCTCTCTGCTCCAGCCTCTGTTCCTAGTCTGTCTCCTCTCTGCTCCAGCCTCTGTTCCTAGTCTGCACCCTCTCTGCTCCAGCCTCTGTTCCTAGTCTGCCTCCTCTCTGCTCCAGCCTCTGTTCCTAGTCTGTCTCCTCTCTGCTCCAGCCTCTGTTCCTAGTCTGCACCCTCTCTGCTCCAGCCTCTGTTCCTAGTCTGCCTCCTCTCTGCTCCAGCCTCTGTTCCTAGTCTGTCTCCTCTCTGCTCCAGCCTCTGTTCCTAGTCTGTCTCCTCTCTGCTCCAGCCTCTGTTCCTAGTCTGTCTCCTCTCTGCTCCAGCCTCTGTTCCTAGTCTGTCTCCTCTCTGCTCCAGCCTCTGTTCCTAGTCTGTCTCCTCTCTGCTCCAGCCTCTGTTCCTAGTCTGTCTCCTCTCTGCTCCAGCCTCTGTTCCTAGTCTCCTCTCTGCTCCAGCCTCTGTTCCTAGTCTGTCTCCTCTCTGCTCCAGCCTCTGTTCCTAGTCTCCTCTCTGCTCCAGCCTCTGTTCCTAGTCTGCCTCCTCTCTGCTCCAGCCTCTGTTCCTAGTCTCCTCTCTGCTCCAGCCTCTGTTCCTAGTCTGTCTCCTCTCTGCTCCAGCCTCTGTTCCTAGTCTGTCTCCTCTCTGCTCCAGCCTCTGTTCCTAGTCTCCTCTCTGCTCCAGCCTCTGTTCCTAGTCTCCTCTCTGCTCCAGCCTCTGTTCCTAGTCTGTCTCCTCTCTGCTCCAGCCTCTGTTCCTAGTCTGTCTCCTCTCTGCTCCAGCCTCTGTTCCTAGTCTGTCTCCTCTCTGCTCCAGCCTCTGTTCCTAGTCTGTCTCCTCTCTGCTCCAGCCTCTGTTCCTAGTCTGCCTCCTCTCTGCTCCAGCCTCTGTTCCTAGTCTGTCTCCTCTCTGCTCCAGCCTCTGTTCCTAGTCTGCCTCCTCTCTGCTCCAGCCTCTGTTCCTAGTCTGTCTCCTCTCTGCTCCAGCCTCTGTTCCTAGTCTGTCTCCTCTCTGCTCCAGCCTCTGTTCCTAGTCTGCCTCCTCTCTGCTCCAGCCTCTGTTCCTAGTCTGCCTCCTCTCTGCTCCAGCCTCTGTTCCTAGTCTCCTCTCTGCTCCAGCCTCTGTTCCTAGTCTGTCTCCTCTCTGCTCCAGCCTCTGTTCCTAGTCTGTCTCCTCTCTGCTCCAGCCTCTGTTCCTAGTCTGTCTCCTCTCTGCTCCAGCCTCTGTTCCTAGTCTCCTCTCTGCTCCAGCCTCTGTTCCTAGTCTGTCTCCTCTCTGCTCCAGCCTCTGTTCCTAGTCTGTCTCCTCTCTGCTCCAGCCTCTGTTCCTAGTCTGTCTCCTCTCTGCTCCAGCCTCTGTTCCTAGTCTCCTCTCTGCTCCAGCCTCTGTTCCTAGTCTGTCTCCTCTCTGCTCCAGCCTCTGTTCCTAGTCTGTCTCCTCTCTGCTCCAGCCTCTGTTCCTAGTCTGTCTCCTCTCTGCTCCAGCCTCTGTTCCTAGTCTGTCTCCTCTCTGCTCCAGCCTCTGTTCCTAGTCTGCCTCCTCTCTGCTCCAGCCTCTGTTCCTAGTCTGCCTCCTCTCTGCTCCAGCCTCTGTTCCTAGTCTGTCTCCTCTCTGCTCCAGCCTCTGTTCCTAGTCTGCACCCTCTCTGCTCCAGCCTCTGTTCCTAGTCTGCCTCCTCTCTGCTCCAGCCTCTGTTCCTAGTCTGTCTCCTCTCTGCTCCAGCCTCTGTTCCTAGTCTGCACCCTCTCTGCTCCAGCCTCTGTTCCTAGTCTGCCTCCTCTCTGCTCCAGCCTCTGTTCCTAGTCTGTCTCCTCTCTGCTCCAGCCTCTGTTCCTAGTCTGTCTCCTCTCTGCTCCAGCCTCTGTTCCTAGTTTGTCTCCTCTCTGCTCCAGCCTCTGTTCCTAGTCTGTCTCCTCTCTGCTCCAGCCTCTGTTCCTAGTCTGTCTCCTCTCTGCTCCAGCCTCTGTTCCTAGTCTGTCTCCTCTCTGCTCCAGCCTCTGTTCCTAGTCTCCTCTCTGCTCCAGCCTCTGTTCCTAGTCTGTCTCCTCTCTGCTCCAGCCTCTGTTCCTAGTCTCCTCTCTGCTCCAGCCTCTGTTCCTAGTCTGCCTCCTCTCTGCTCCAGCCTCTGTTCCTAGTCTCCTCTCTGCTCCAGCCTCTGTTCCTAGTCTGTCTCCTCTCTGCTCCAGCCTCTGTTCCTAGTCTGTCTCCTCTCTGCTCCAGCCTCTGTTCCTAGTCTGTCTCCTCTCTGCTCCAGCCTCTGTTCCTAGTCTCCTCTCTGCTCCAGCCTCTGTTCCTAGTCTCCTCTCTGCTCCAGCCTCTGTTCCTAGTCTGTCTCCTCTCTGCTCCAGCCTCTGTTCCTAGTCTGTCTCCTCTCTGCTCCAGCCTCTGTTCTTAGTCTGTCTCCTCTCTGCTCCAGCCTCTGTTCCTAGTCTGTCTCCTCTCTGCTCCAGCCTCTGTTCCTAGTCTGCCTCCTCTCTGCTCCAGCCTCTGTTCCTAGTCTGTCTCCTCTCTGCTCCAGCCTCTGTTCCTAGTCTGTCTCCTCTCTGCTCCAGCCTCTGTTCCTAGTCTGCCTCCTCTCTGCTCCAGCCTCTGTTCCTAGTCTGCCTCCTCTCTGCTCCAGCCTCTGTTCCTAGTCTGTCTCCTCTCTGCTCCAGCCTCTGTTCCTAGTCTGCACCCTCTCTGCTCCAGCCTCTGTTCCTAGTCTGTCTCCTCTCTGCTCCAGCCTCTGTTCCTAGTCTGTCTCCTCTCTGCTCCAGCCTCTGTTCCTAGTCTGCCTCCTCTCTGCTCCAGCCTCTGTTCCTAGTCTGTCTCCTCTCTGCTCCAGCCTCTGTTCCTAGTCTGTCTCCTCTCTGCTCCAGCCTCTGTTCCTAGTCTGCCTCCTCTCTGCTCCAGCCTCTGTTCCTAGTCTCCTCTCTGCTCCAGCCTCTGTTCCTAGTCTGTCTCCTCTCTGCTCCAGCCTCTGTTCCTAGTCTGTCTCCTCTCTGCTCCAGCCTCTGTTCCTAGTCTGTCTCCTCTCTGCTCCAGCCTCTGTTCCTAGTCTCCTCTCTGCTCCAGCCTCTGTTCCTAGTCTGTCTCCTCTCTGCTCCAGCCTCTGTTCCTAGTCTGCCTCCTCTCTGCTCCAGCCTCTGTTCCTAGTCTCCTCTCTGCTCCAGCCTCTGTTCCTAGTCTGTCTCCTCTCTGCTCCAGCCTCTGTTCCTAGTCTGCCTCCTCTCTGCTCCAGCCTCTGTTCCTAGTCTGTCTCCTCTCTGCTCCAGCCTCTGTTCCTAGTCTGTCTCCTCTCTGCTCCAGCCTCTGTTCCTAGTCTGCCTCCTCTCGGCGGCTCCATACGGATCTCCTGATTCACTCCGGCAGGAAGTCTCCCTCAAGGAACCAGTTTACATTTCAAACAGTCAGTTATCTCCCTCTTGTCAACGGCAGAGGGTTGACTACACAGACTGGATCTGGGTCACGAGGGGCGTGGGGTGGAGGGGTGTGGGGGGAGAGGGGAGGGGTGTGGGGGGAGAGGGGAGGGGTGTGGGGGGGGAGAGGGGAGGGGTGTGGGAGGAGAGGGGAGGGAAGGAGGTCATCAACGTGAAAAGAAAATTGTACGAGGGGAAGGACAGCGGCCTCACATGACCCTCTCTCATCACTTGCGTTTAATTTTGTTTTAGTGCCGATTAAGGGAGGAGCAACTAGACACCAGACCCCAGCTGAGGAAGAAGAAGGATTCAGTCTCAAAAGAGGAAGAGGGCTTGTGACCAGAAGGTCGCCGGTTCGATTACCCCGGACCAGCAGGAAAATGTTTGGCTGGAAAGTGAATGAATAAACACTCTCTCGCCCCTCAATGTCAACCAACCACTGGAGTGCCCTTGAGCAAGGTACCTAACCCTCAACTGCTCGAGTGGAGTTGCTCAGTGGCCAACAGTGGGAGTACAGGGCGGCTCCCAGGTGTGAATTTACTGTGTGAATGTGCAGCTCAGGGAGCGTTGCTGAGAAAGAGGGTCTGCGTGCCGAGAGAACCTACCCTGGTAACGGTTATATAAAGAACCTACCATGGATAAATAAAGGTTATGAAGAACCTACTCTGGTAAATAAAAGGTTTTAAAACTAAACAATTTTTTCCCAAAAAAATCCCATCTAAATTCTTTGAGCTTCCTCCCCTATAAGCTCAGACCTCGATGCCGAGGCGTAAAACCGTGAGAGAGGAGTCGTTTAACGGCAGGGAACTAGTGGGGTGGAAGTAAGGCTCGCTGACGGCTGGGTGTGAGTTTCAGTGGCTGACTGTTAAATCTGGATTACAGAGAGTGTTATCTGCCAGCCCCGAGGCAGTAGAGTAGAGCCATATGAAATCCTTATTTTTTTTTCCAAATTCCATTATATTTTTTTCCAAATTCAGTTTTTTCCGTTTTAATATTTCAGAATTCTGTATTTTGCTTTGTACGCTCATTTTACCATCAGAAATAGTGTCTAATAAGTGGGAATGAATAAATGTCCACAATTTAATAAGATATAACAGTCCATTTAATAGGGCTGTCTTAAATACTTCGAAGCTTCGTTCGATGGGCATGGGATTCGAATATGAAAATAAAATTTGATTATTAAAAAAATTAAAAAAATAAAAAGGTATATATATTTTTGCAAAATCACCTCTGCATCTCTTTGTTAACTACAACAAGCACTGCTGTTTGTTATTTAAGATGAGGTCGGACTCGGCACTGACAGATTTGTGTTCATTGTGCTGCTTTTATAAAGCCTCAAATGACTGCTTACAATATTTCATGAAAGCAAAGTGTTTTGTTTGTCTAAGATTTAAAAAGGTTTAAACTTTACAGCACTGACAAAGTTGAACAAAGTGCTGTACAAGTCCCACAACATAAAAAAAAAAAAAGTAAAAAAAAAAAAAAAAAAAAATTAATTTTTTTTTTATAGTTGATTCCATTTTTATTGCTCAATTCCGCGATTCCGTGATCGCGGATTCCATATGGCTCTACAGTAGAGAAACCCCTCTTTCCGAGGACGGTTACCTGAGGCGACAAACTGCACACGCTCATCTGTGATACGGCGTCCCGACCGCTGTGTTGATAGAATGGCTATTCCCAGTATTCAAATTAGGGCTGGGCGATATGGAAAAAAATCATATCGCGATAACGATATGATAATGTTATCGTATGTTTATTTTGCAGCAATTCTTTGTCGTTGCCACCATCTTTAGTGTTACATCCCCTCACACTCCAGTTCTCAGGCTGCAGCTGGTTTAAAAGCTAAAGTAAACCGGCTTCTCTGCTGGCTGTGGCTCCAGGGGAGTTGAACAGTTCTGGCTCTGCTAGTTTATTTTCGATCTTTTGGCGCTTTTTTGGTGGACAAACCACTGCACATGTGCACCGTGACTCGTGACTGGAGTCTAGTTCTGCTAGCACACATAGCCTACTGTGTACAGACGGTTTCAAACTGTATTTTAAATTAGAAAGCAAACAAAATAAATGGACAAGAGAAAAATAAATCTCAATTTGGTCAGTATTGTCATTTGGACAAGCAAAGCCATTAATTTAAGTTGCAGGCAAGAAAGACAAGTCTGTCCACTGTCTCTGGTTTTAACTGCATATATAAACTATATATATATATATATATATATATATATATATATATATATATATATAAAAATACTTTTTTTATTTCGATATTCGATATCGATTATTAAAATATATCGCGATATTTATCGTTATCGTTATATCGCCCAGCCCTAATTCAAATGAACACCTGTGCAGTGTGCACGGTTATTTGAGCTGCAACATCATAAGACGGCTGCCATAGAATACGTTTGATAACGTTGTCGTGGGAAAACGGTGTTGGTTTGATGCATAAAATTATCATTTGGATAAACATTCACTTGTGTTGAACATTCCAACTTTCTGAATCTCTAAAACAAGACAACATTGCGGAAATTCTTGGCCACCATCTTAACACATCCAGTGGCGTTCACAAGAATTCTCGTTTCTGTGGCCCAACGGTTCAGTGCCAGAAACGATTTTTTCCATTCATAATCCATCGAGGCAGCCTGTGCAGGCTGTCCTGAATGGTTCTGAGATCGCAAACGTCCAATACCGCCGCCTAATGCCTTGTGGCCGGTATTGCACATCCTTGGAATCTCTCTGGCTCCGCCTGTACGTCTATCTAAAAAGTCCGGTCCGGGTTTTCCTACTCGGGGAGGAGTAACGTTTATAACACATGGATTGGGGAGAATCAAGTACCGTGGATTCATGTGCTTCGGTGGATCATGTTGGCAACACGATTGACATCAATACTTGGAATGGCGATCAGATAATTGGAATATTCTTTTTGCAGTACATCCTAGTCAAGGTAAGGGCTATATGTTATCAATCTTGCGTTGATCCGAGCATGCCTTCGTTGTGATCCGAAAGTGTTATTGTAACGTTACTCCACAACGTATGCCGTTGGTGACGATCGAAGCATAGAACCCCCCCCCCCCACCCTTTCATGCATGCATGATGAAACATAATACCGATAATTTACCGTTGATTTCAGATTGATTGTTGATTCAAGCGAGGAATGGCACGGTTTCTAGTGACATGCACTAAACGCTGTTTAGCGGCGTTTCCTGGGATTACACAAAATTACTCTAAAACTATACTCCTATGAACCACGGTATAAAACGGGAATGTATGGATGAAAAAATTATCTGTTTCTTGCATCTTGACCGGAAGAAACTCAATGACAATCGACTATATTATTAGATCCATAGCTATAATATTTAATATAGTTTTAGCACTGCAAACACCGGCATGTATCCCCATTCATTAAGCGCTGGCACACACAGACCACAGCGACCTCTCGTGAACGACACTGGATGTGTTAATAGCCTGGCAAAAAAAGATAAATGACCATTCTATCCATTTAAGTTCTGTGGTTCCAACTCTTAATCAGGGATGTGATTAGGAAGAGATGCAGGATCCATAAGGGATAATGGAATAATCACATCCTAGTCTCATCCTTACTCATCTCTATTGATCCCAGACTAATTACATGCCTTAGCCGTCGACCAAAAGCAAAGCGATTGTCTAGAAATGACCTTTGGTGGCATAATGCAAGTATAATTGTAGCCATTTTGTTAATTAATACCCACACCTTGTCTATTCATCCTTATTGTAATGAAGGAAAAGCTTTTCCTCAATAGTCGCAATCACTCATCAGAAAATGCAAATAAAGTACTAATCGACCACAGGAAAAAAGGTACATAATGTAGGTTATGTTATAGCCATAAGTAATATATTTACGTATTGTATAAGTAATATATTTTACGTATTATATCTGCATAAATCCAAAACAAACACAGCAACCAGGAGTTGAACCAACAATCATTGCAGTCGTGACTGAGTGCTCTCACCACTATCTAACTATGATAATTGACGTGTTGTTTTGTTTCCTTGTCCATCAGTTTGTTGTTTTTATTTTCGGTTTATTCTATACTTTAGCATTTTTCTTTGTTCTTAGCTATGTGAAGCACTTTGGTTGACAAGTGTCATGTCTAAATGTGCTATATAAATAAATTTGATTGGATTGAGAATTGGCATTAGTTTTAACATTCAATTAACGGTTATGGTTAAGACATAAAGTTAGGGTTAATGTTAGGGTTCAATCCCCATCCCCAGCAGAGGAACTTAAAAGTCTGAAAAGGTAAAACGTTTAAAAATAATAATAATAATGTATATGTGTAGTATGTACTTCTATTTGTAATACACATGTTACATTTACAATACAATATGTAAATATATTACTATATGACTATAACATAATGTACATTATGTACCTTTTCTCCTGTGGTCAAATCTTAAATGTAATTAGTACATTATTTACAAATTTTACACGGGATCAGGCTGATCTTGCTCACCCTACAGTCAGAACAGCCACAAATAACATCAGAACAAGCGTGTGTCGGCTCCACAACAAGAACTGAAACCCTGAAAAACACCTGCCAGAATCCTTGTCTCTCTTGATCCCTGATCAGACACGTCAGTAGGGATGGGAATCGAAAACCGGTTCCCGTTCCTAATTGGCCGATGCCTGGAACCGTGTGGCTCCCGTGACTTTCGATTCCCTTATCGCTGCCAGGTTTTTCCCACAGTTGCGCAATAACATTAGCGTTAGCATGTAGCCATGGCAGACTCTATTTGATTCATTAAGGGCTCGAAATTGCCTGGGTTTTGGTAATATGCTCCCGAAATGCTCCCGCTGTTTGGCTACTTCTATGTGCAGTGAAAACTACTTGAATGCTTTAGAACCTATAGGCCGTGAGCCAGTAGGGTTGGTCGTTACCATCTTGGGGGACTAACTTTCATAGTGATTTTTGGGAAGGTATACACCCCTACTGCTAGAAAATATGTGATAGCAATGGAGCAGTTGCCTCCAAATGTGTGCTATCACAGCTTTTATAACACTACCAAGCATATCTTTCAGGCCTCCTGTCCGAAATTACATGCCCCAAATGAATCATGATAGCTCCTGAACCATAAGGCCTATAAGCATGTTTCTGGTCTCCTTTGATAGGTAACAAGCTAGGACATATGAATCCAGTGTACGTAAACCCACATATATTACCAT
This sequence comes from Notolepis coatsorum, assembly GCF_963971535.1. Lineage (NCBI taxonomy): Eukaryota > Metazoa > Chordata > Actinopteri > Aulopiformes > Paralepididae > Notolepis > Notolepis coatsorum. The sequence continues at coordinate 99,638,471 of NC_140167.1, read as the reverse complement.
TCCAGAGTAAATGGAGATACAATGAAGGAAAACATCCAGGGGAGGAAATTAGGCCACTTTACTGGCCAAATGCTAGTATTTTTTACGTTTGGCTGGTAAAAAAAATCGGATACCCGCCAGTTGGCTGGTAAGCCAAAAAGTTAGTTTCCTCCCCTGCTGGAGAGTATACAAAAAAATAAAACATTCTGCAATCACTGCACTGGCAAACGGTGCGCGTCTTCTGAGTGTTCGCTTGAGTTGACAGTGCCACGAGAGCACTGCACAAGACCACCCGCGGACATATAATGTTTAATAAACGTTTGCGCAGTACTGGCCAACCCGCGGACATATAATAATAAAAGTCCGCGGTACTAGGCTAGCCATCAGGAGCACTCGCAAACAGATAACGTTAAACACAGCAGAAGGTGGAAAACAGACAGACTGACCAACGGGGAACTGCATCCAACCCAACCCTAGTACAACCCTCGAGTATAAGTTACTAAGGACACATTTAAATCATAGAGGAGTAATGTTAGTCTACTGGAACTGTATACAGTGGTTAGCTTCTAGTTAGCGTTTAGCTATAGCTGCTTGCTAGCTAACGTTAGACCCGTGTGCTCAAAGCAGCCAGCTAGGTGTATCTGTTATGACTATAATGTTTCCAAAAAAGCACCGGACTACGACGTAAGGTTAGACATTTTATTTCATGCTCAAAAGCCCCTGGCTTGCACATCGCAGTCACGAAAGGGGCTAGCTCAACCAGTGCACTGTGCACAACAGCACACCAACCCAACTGACGTTACCACAACACTTGACGGTACTTCACAGCACTGTCGTAAGACCACCGTGCTGTCTTAAAGGCACAGTGTGCCTACCCAGATGCATACACAACATTGACGCGGCTTGACATACAAAGAAGTAATTATCACAATTAGCGATTTTTTTTGGCTGGTAAAAAAAATCAGATACTCGCCAGTTGGCTGGTAAGCCAAAAAGTTAGTTTCCTCCCCTGAAAACATCATATTTTTACCCTCGCCTGGTACATAATCTTTATATGTAATCATTTACTCTGGAATGGTAATATATGTGGGTTTACTTACACTGGATTCATATGTCCTAGCTTGTTACCTATCAAAGGAGACCAGACACATGCATATAGGCCTTATGGTTCAGGAGCTATCATGATTCATTTGGGGCATGTAATTTCGGACAGGCGGCCTGAAAAATATGCTTGGTAGTCTTATAAAATATATGATAGCACACATTTGGAGGCAACTGCTGCATTGCTATCACATATTTTCTAGCAGCAGGGGTGTATACCTTCCCAAAAATCACTATGAAAGTTAGTCCCCCAAGATGGTAGCCGTGGCCCAAATTTGGGGCCCTGGCTCATGGCCTACTAGTCATTGATTTAGTTCAGGGTGAGCTCAAATTAGCCGCGGAGCTAACGCTAGCTAACGCTAGTTAATCAAGCTCTCAGAGAGAGATAAACAGCTGACAGCGGAGAGTACAGGTACAAATACAATAAAACAGCGGGTGGGGGCTGTTGTGTAAACCTTGTACTCTTTAGTTCACATATAATAAGAGACAGAGTGTTTGTTTACTAGTCTGTACTCTGTAAGACAGGAAGTACCGTGGTGCAACATACAAATGTGTCCGTGTAGCAACACAAGCCAATACCTTACAGGGGCCCGGGGAGGGAGCTCTGTGTGTGTGTGTGTGTGTGTGTGTGTGTGTGTGTGTGTGTGTGTGTGTGTGTGTGTGTGTGTGTGTGTGTATGTGTGCGTGTGTGTGTGCATATATATGTGTCTATTTGTGGAGGTCTATATCAAATTCGGTGTGTGTCTCCTCTAACTACTACACCAATTTCCTGAGAATTGGAGGCAGCGCAGGGCAGTCAGCTGCAGCTCTTTTTGTGTGTGTGTGTGTGTGTGTGTGTGTGTGTGTGTGTGTGTGTGTGTGTGTGTGTCAGAAGTCAGAGGAATAACGACCTGTTATTCAATAGATTAAATTAGTTTAAGAATAAAAAAAAAAAATACATTTTAAGAGAATCTCAAATACATTATTTTATTTAAGTGTAGGCTATAGTTAATGTTTTATTTTTTACAGTTTTTGATTTTTCTGACATGGTAAATGGCTGCTTTTTTATATAGCGCTTTTATCCAAAGCGCTTTACAATTTGTTCCTCACATTTGACCCATTCCCTCAGACGTTCACACACCGACGGCGGAGGCAACCATGCAAGGTGCCAACCTGCTCATCGGGAGCAGTTAGGGGTTAAGTGTCTTGCTCAAGGACACATCGACACGCTGCCCGGGAGGAGCGGGAATCGAACCGGGAACCTCCGGATTGCCAGACGACTGCTCTACCTCCAGAGCCACTGTCGCCCCTGACATGGGGGCTCAACAATAAATGACAATCAGAAATGTCAAGTTGCATGTTGTTATTCTAACCAGCTTAGTTCTGTTGCATTTCCAATTTATTTATTTAAATTATAAATTGAGCAGGTATCGATAAGGGAATCGACAAAGAATCGAATCGATAAGCAGAATCGATAATGGAATCGTATCGCAGGAGTAGAAAACGAGAGGCTGTCACACTTGTTTCGCCGACACATCCTTTCGCACACACAAACACACATCTCTCTTTACAGTCAACACATGCCAGGTGTTTCGCCTGAAGCTTTTAATTATGAATATAAAATAAGGTGCAACAAAAGCCATAACAATACACCGTACACACACACTTAGGAAACATAATGACATTTCAAACTTGGAATGTGATTCAGCCACTTTTTTTTAAAGGGATTTTCGTTATATTTTTGGGCGCATATTGATGGCACGAAAAGCCTTTTTTTTATGACTTACAGACAACGAGAGTAAGCTAAGCCAGCTATGTGGTAAGTCGACAACAAAATGAGAACATGTTTTATTTACAATATTGACATTTTCCATCGGCACTCGCATAATATGAAAGTTTCATCAAGCGCCTGCCAATGTCAACGAACAGCGTGTAAAGCCTCCATAATGGAGAAAAACAGATTATATTTGAATAATTCACGCCCCAATGACCCCCAAAAACAGAATTGTACACATTTAAAGTGTCGAGGAAAAGTAATGGATGAGCTCGGTACTCTGTCGGCTGATAAATGGAAGATTTACAACTTATACGTCACATTCACCCACTGTTTCTCACACACACGTCGATGGCAGAGGCAGCTGAGCGAGGCTCCAACCTACTGGCCGGGGGCCGGGAGCCGCTAGGGGTCCGTTAGGGGTCCGGCGTCTCGCTCAAGGACACGTCGACACGCTGCTCCACAGGAGCGGGGATCGAATCAGACCATCGATCTGCCTTCTGAGCCACTGCTGCACACATAGCCCACTTACACTTTAGGACTTGATATTAGCAGTGAGAGTGGGAGCGTGTCCATGTTCCTACAGCCCTATGTTCCTACAGCCCTATGTTCCTACAGCCCTATGTTCCTACAGCCCTATGTTCCTACAGCCCTATGTTCCTACAGCCCTATGTTCCTACAGCCCTATGTTCCCACAGCCCTATGTTCCTACAGCCCTATGTTCCTACAGCCCTATGTTCCTACAGCCCTATGTTCCCACAGCCCTATGTTCCTACAGCCCTATGTTCCTACAGCCCTATGTTCCCACAGCCCTATGTTCCTACAGCCCTATGTTCCTACAGCCCTATGTTCCTACAGCCCTACAGTATGTTCCTACAGCCCTATGTTCCTACAGCCCTATGTTCCTACAGCCCTATGTTCCTACAGCCCTATGTTCCCACAGCCCTATGTTCCTACAGCCCTATGTTCCTACAGCCCTATGTTCCTACAGCCCTATGTTCCTACAGCCCTACAGTATGTTCCTACAGCCCTATGTTCCTACAGCCCTATGTTCCTACAGCCCTATGTTCCTACAGCCCTATGTTCCTACAGCCCTATGTTCCCACAGCCCTACAGTATGTTCCTACAGCCCTATGTTCCCACAGCCCTACAGTATATTCCTACAGCCCTATGTTCCTACAGCCCTACAGTATGTTCCTACAGCCCTATGTTCCTACAGCCCTATGTTCCTACAGCCCTATGTTCCCACAGCCCTATGTTCCTACAGCCCTACAGTATGTTCCTACAGCCCTATGTTCCTACAGCCCTATGTTCCTACAGCCCTATGTTCCTACAGCCCTACAGTATGTTCCTACAGCCCTATGTTCCTACAGCCCTATGTTCCCACAGCCCTATGTTCCTACAGCCCTATGTTCCCACAGCCCTATGTTCCTACAGCCCTATGTTCCCACAGCCCTATGTTCCTACAGCCCTATGTTCCCTACAGCCCTATGTTCCTACAGCCCTATGTTCCCACACCCTATGTTCCTACAGCCCTATGTTCCTACAGCCCTACAGTATGTTCCTACAGCCCTATGTTCCTACAGCCCTACAGTATGTTCCTACAGCCCTATGTTCCCACAGCCCTATGTTCCTACAGCCCTATGTTCCCACAGCCCTATGTTCCTACAGCCCTATGTTCCCTCAGCCCTATGTTCCTACAGCCCTACAGTATGTTCCTACAGCCCTACAGTATGTTCCTACAGCCCTATGTTCCTACAGCCCTACAGTATGTTCCCACACCCTATGTTCCTACAGCCCTATGTTCCTACAGCCCTATGTTCCCACAGCCCTATGTTCCTACAGCCCTATGTTCCCTCAGCCCTATGTTCCTACAGCCCTATGTTCCTACAGCCCTATGTTCCTACAGCCCTACAGTATGTTCCTACAGCCCTATGTTCCTACAGCCCTACAGTATGTTCCCACACCCTATGTTCCTACAGCCCTATGTTCCTACAGCCCTATGTTCCCACAGCCCTATGTTCCTACAGCCCTATGTTCCTACAGCCCTATGTTCCTACAGCCCTACAGTATGTTCCTACAGCCCTATGTTCCTACAGCCCTACAGTATGTTCCTACAGCCCTATGTTCCCACAGCCCTATGTTCCTACAGCCCTATGTTCCTACAGCCCTATGTTCCCACAGCCCTATGTTCCTACAGCCCTATGTTCCTACAGCCCTATGTTCCTACAGCCCTACAGTATGTTCCTACAGCCCTATGTTCCCACAGCCCTACAGTATGTTCCTACAGCCCTATGTTCCTACAGCCCTACAGTATGTTCCTACAGCCCTATGTTCCCACAGCCCTACAGTATGTTCCTACAGCCCTATGTTCCTACAGCCCTATGTTCCTACAGCCCTATGTTCCTACAGCCCTACAGTATGTTCCTACAGCCCTATGTTCCCACAGCCCTACAGTATGTTCCCACAGCCCTATGTTCCTACAGCCCTACAGTATGTTCCTACAGCCCTATGTTCCCACAGCCCTACAGTATGTTCCTACAGCCCTATGTTCCTACAGCCCTATGTTCCTACAGCCCTATGTTCCTACAGCCCTATGTTCCCACAGCCCTACAGTATGTTCCTACAGCCCTATGTTCCTACAGCCCTATGTTCCTACAGCCCTACAGTATGTTCCCACAGCCCTACAGTATGTTCCTACAGCCCTATGTTCCTACAGCCCTATGTTCCTACAGCCCTATGTTCCCACAGCCCTATGTTCCCACAGCCCTACAGTATGTTCCTACAGCCCTATGTTCCTACAGCCCTACAGTATGTTCCTACAGCCCTATGTTCCTACAGCCCTACAGTATGTTCCTACAGCCCTATGTTCCTACAGCCCTATGTTCCTACAGCCCTACAGTATGTTCCTACAGCCCTATGTTCCTACAGCCCTATGTTCCTACAGCCCTACAGTATGTTCCTACAGCCCTATGTTCCTACAGCCCTACAGTATGTTCCTACAGCCCTATGTTCCTACAGCCCTACAGTATGTTCCTACAGCCCTATGTTCCCACAGCCCTACAGTATGTTCCTACAGCCCTATGTTCCCACAGCCCTACAGTATGTTCCTACAGCCCTATGTTCCCACAGCCCTACAGTATGTTCCTACAGCCCTATGTTCCTACAGCCCTACAGTATGTTCCTACAGCCCTATGTTCCTACAGCCCTACAGTATGTTCCTACAGCCCTATGTTCCCACAGCCCTACAGTATGTTCCTACAGCCCTATGTTCCCACAGCCCTACAGTATGTTCCTACAGCCCTATGTTCCCACAGCCCTACAGTATGTTCCTACAGCCCTATGTTCCCACAGCCCTACAGTATGTTCCCACAGCCCTACAGTATGGTCCCACAGCCCTATGTTCCTACAGCCCTATGTTCCTACAGCCCTACAGTATGGTCCCACAGCCCTATGTTCCTACAGCCCTATGTTCCTACAGCCCTACAGTATGGTCCCACAGCCCTATGTTCCTACAGCCCTATGTTCCCACAGCCCTACAGTATGTTCCCACAGTTGTTCAGCCTCTTCTCCGATTGTTGTCTGAAGAAAAAGCATTGAAACACAAGCCAAGGATTTCAGATGAGCCCAAATAACAATCTTTCATGCACATTATAGTATATACACAGTCGCACCAAGAAAAGTAGTTGTTGCCATGGTAACCACACTAATATGGATCCAAATAAACAACACACACGCACACGTATACAATTGTTCAGCTTTTCTCAGGATTTCACTTGTTCTTTAAGGGACAATATTTTCTCCCACATTGTGCTGCCGTTTTGTGTCGTCACTGATCACATTCCTTCATACAGGTACACTACACACACACAGGCCCGGGTATGATTCTTTTTTCCCCCCAGGCCTTCACCTCTTTTGGACTAAACCATTCAGTTCTGTTAAAGAAGCCCCCCCCCCCCCCCCCCCCCCCCACACACACACACACACACACACTCACACACCATAGATTCCTGCACAGCGTGCCTGGACACAGTGCGGAAAGATGATGAATTATTGCATCGCTTCCGACCGTCTAGACAGCGCTCTCCCTCTCTTATGTACACAGGGCCATCCGGACGGTGGTCTGCTGCTCAGACAGCTGAGAGGGAGACTCTCTGAAGGACGGGCGTTCTCCCACTGCCGACGGCTCAACACAGGATTCACAGCACCGTTTAAAGCCCTCTGACCAAGCCTCGACCAGGGGGCGAGATCCCAGTCATTCCAACAGTGTGCGTGTGTGTGTATGTGAGAGTGTGTCGGGGGGGGGGTTAACACACAGCTGTCATTCTGTCATTCTTTCTCGGGACAGGGAGGGGGGGGGGGGGGGGGGGGCTGGAGAGGCGATGGGGGAGGTGCAGCCCCGAGACTTTGAATCTTGACTAAGAAGTAGGGCTGGGCGATATGGCCTAAATATGATATCACAATATTTTCTGACCTTTCGGCGATACACGATACACATCACGATGTTTTTCCTTTTTTCCCCCAAACAATTCATTATGAGGCTTACCAAGACATTATTTGAGTTTGCAAGCGAACATTAAAAGACAAAAGACTCATGCATTTAGCATTTTTATATTATATATTAGATTTAGATGATTGGATTCTTAGATTATATATTTAGCATTTTTGCCTTTTGTTTTTTTATATTATATATTAGATTAGATTTAGATGATTAGATTACATATTGTAACTATTTATTTATTTACATGTATGTATACATTTATTATTTGAACGGCTTAAGGCTATATCTGTACTTGATGTTTGTTTGTTGTGTTGCATACTTGAAATAAACTTCAATCAAATCAAACCCCTCTTAAAAACAAAAACCTGTTTAACCTAGCCATCTATAAAACATCATGCTAAAACTGTGAAACAAATGTCCTACTCCCCTAAAGAAAGAAATACATAGCAAACATGACTCAGTTATCCAATAGTGCTGCTGCTTTTTATTTTGTTAAAATCTTTTAGTTAATAAGACTAAAAGACTACAATATATATGACTACAAGGGCCAGAAGCCGACATCATGACGGCTTCCTGTCCTCTCATTCCATTTCCGGTTTTCCGGTTAACGTTACATTTTCAACAACAGATTGCTGCTAATTAAACACTTCATGGAAACGGAGTAACGTTAACGTTATGTCGAGTTCATACGTGTAGTGTAGTATGAACTCGACATAACGTTAACATTACTCTGTGTCCACTGTTGCTGCCACTGTTGCGTCGCAGATGGATGGTACACTCTGTTAGCTCCGTAGCTAATCCGCTCATAGACTAACTTACCGATAGCAGTACCGTTAACGTCGGAGCTTACTCCTGGGTTTCAGGGGGCATCCCTAGCACCGAGCCACCGCCTCTCTGTCTCTGGCTAGGTGTGTGCGCTTGCGTGCGTGTATGTGCGTGTAGATGACGTAATTTGGGCAAGTGTGTGTGTGACTGACTTTTTTTTCTGCGAGAGGGAGAGGAAAGCATTTAGCACTGCGCTTGTAAGTCTCATCTCAGCCGCGGCGGCCTCTAACGCGAGGGCAAAACATCACGATATCCACGATACGTTTAAAAAGTGTATCGTTAATTAACTGTACCCGATATTTATATAATATCGTCATATCGCCCAGCCCTACTAAGAAGCGTGTGTTAAATGTTGTCTGTGTGGGGAATCAATCTCTAATTTGTGGTGGGACAGTCAGATATGCGGGCTGACCAAAATATCTGGGGTGGGGGGCAGCAGTGACCCTACAGGTCCTGCAGCGTGGCTACATAACATAGGTAAAAGATTGGCGGTTTGAGCCCCCATTCAGGCGGTTGACAGAAAGTGGTCTTGTCCAGCAGGGAGCACTCTGTCCTCTGGACCTGGTGGTGTTGTTGTCCAGCTGGGAGCACTCTGTCCTCTGGACCTGGTGGTGTTGTTGTCCAGCTGGGAGACACTCTGTCCTCTGGACCTGGTGGTGTTGTTGTCCAGCAGGGAGACACTCTGTCCTCTGGACCTGGTGGTGTTGTTGTCCAGCTGGGAGACACTCTGTCCTCTGGACCTGGTGGTGTTGTTGTCCAGCAGGGAGACACTCTGTCCTCTGGACCTGGTGGTGTTGTTGTCCAGCTGGGAGCACTCTGTCCTCTGGACCTGGTGGTGTTGTTGTCCAGCTGGGAGCGCTCCGTCCTCTGGACCTGGTGGTGTTGTTGTCCAGCTGGGAGACACTCTGTCCTCTGGACCTGGTGGTGTTGTTGTCCAGCTGGGAGCACTCTGTCCTCTGGACCTGGTGGTGTTGTTGTCCAGCAGGGAGACACTCTGTCCTCTGGACCTGGTGGTGTTGTTGTCCAGCAGGGAGACACTCTGTCCTCTGGACCTGGTGGTGTTGTTGTCCAGCAGGGAGACACTCTGTCCTCTGGACCTGGTGGTGTTGTTGTCCAGCAGGGAGACACTCTGTCCTCTGGTCCTGGTGGTGTTGTTGTCCAGCAGGGAGCACTCTGTCCTCTGGATCTGGTGGTGTTGTTGTCCAGCAGGGAGACACTCTGTCCTCTGGACCTGGTGGTGTTGTTGTCCAGCAGGGAGACACTCTGTCCTCTGGTCCTGGTGGTGTTGTTGTCCAGCAGGGAGACACTCTGTCCTCTGGACCTGGTGGTGTTGTTGTCCAGCAGGGAGACACTCTGTCCTCTGGACCTGGTGGTGTTGTTGTCCAGCAGAGAGACACTCTGTCCTCTGGACCTGGTGGTGTTGTTGTCCAGCAGGGAGCACTCTGTCCTCTGGATCTGGTGGTGTTGTTGTCCAGCAGGGAGACACTCTGTCCTCTGGACCTGGTGGTGTTGTTGTCCAGCTGGGAGCACTCCGTCCTCTGGACCTGGTGGTGTTGTTGTCCAGCAGGGAGACACTCTGTCCTCTGGACCTGGTGGTGTTGTTGTCCAGCAGGGAGCACTCTGTCCTCTGGACCTGGTGGTGTTGTTGTCCAGCAGGGAGACACTCTGTCCTCTGGACCTGGTGGTGTTGTTGTCCAGCAGGGAGGCACTCTGTCCTCTGTACTTGGCAGTAACAATGCACCTGTTATGGTGATAAGGACAGACTGATTTGGGTAAAATAACCCAGGGTGTCTATTGCAAAGAGTAGGGGGTTCCCCGATGTTCCAGGGCAAATTCCCAATCAGGTCTGACATTGAGGCCACCTAATCATCTCTCCCCTTAATTAGCTGATATCAATCTTTGTCTCCTGAGCCTTTCAGCCATTGTGTGGTGTGATGTGTGCCTGGTGCCAGTGTATGGTAGTCTGTGTAGTGTGACGTGTGCGGTGTGCCTGGTGCCAGTGTATGGTAGTCTGTGTAGTGTGACGTGTGCCAGTGTATGGTAGTCACTGTGTGTAGTGTGATCTGTGCCTGGCACCAATGCATGGTAGTCAGCAGTGTGTAGTGCGATTAGGGGTGGGCGATATATCGAGTATACTCGATGTACCGCGGTAGGGCTGGGCGATATAACGATAACGATAAATATCGCGATATATTTTAATAATCGATATCGAATATCGAAATTAAAAAAAATCGAAAAATCGTTTTTTTTTTTTTACCTGCAACAGGGCAGTTTTAAAACCAGAGACAGTGGACAGACTTGTCTTTCTTGCCTGCAACTTAAAGTAATGGCTTTGCTTGTCCAAATGACAATACTGACCAAATTCAGATTTCTTTTTCTCTTGTCCATTTATTTTGTTTGCTTTCTAATTTAAAATACATTTTGAAACCGTCTGTACACAGTAGGCTATGTGTGCTAGCAGAACTAGACTCCAGTCACGAGTCACAGTGCACATGTGCGGTGGTTTGTCCACCAAAAAAGCGCCAAAAGATCGAAAATAAACTAGCAGAGTAAGTAAAAAAGTAAAAGTAAAAAAAAAAAAAAAAAAAAAAAAAAACGTTTTTTTTTTTTTTTTTTTTACTTTTTTTTTTTTTATTCAACAAACATGACCATGTTCACGTCTTAAACTCATACTGAGGCCTTAGTTTTGGTTTTAAATTGCATATCATCATTCATTTATTTATTGTCACAGAGCAGAAGAATTTTGCCAAAACAAACCAATAGTATCCAGCTGCAGAACGGCAGACCAGCCACAATCTCAGACCCAAATAATTTTTTTTTATCCCAATTTCTCACATTACATTCACCCTGAATGTTGACGTTATCCAGGTGAAAAGTTAACTTCATAAATCATTTGATGTATAATTAAATCAAAGGAAATGCGTTTGGGTCTGAGAGTGTGGCTGGTCTGCTGTTCTGCAGCTGGATACTATTGGTTTGTTTTGGCAAAATTCTTCTGCTCTGTGTGACAATAAATAAATGAATGATGATATGCAATTTAAAACCAAAACTAAGGCCTCAGTATGAGTTTAAGACGTGAACATTGTCATGTTTGTTGAATAAAAAAAATAAAAATAAAAATTTGATCGGATCGGGAAATATCGGTATCGGTAGATACTCAAAATCACATGATCGGGATCGGATCGGGAGCAAAAAAACGTGATCGGGACATCCCTAGTTACATTACCAATTTAGTTATGGAAAGAAACCAGGAAGTCTCTGGAATTTTGCCATCGCTCTTTTTCTCTCTTTCTCACAGACACTCTTATCCAAACGGATGCACCATGACAACACATCCCCCCTCCTCCTCCTTCACATTGCACTGTGTGCCGAGCCAAGCCCCCGTGTGGGATCTCGTCTGCTGGTCTGTGTGGGAGGAGGGAAGGCCCCCGTGTGGGATCTCGTCTGCTCGTCTGTGTGGGAGGAGGGAAGAGGTCCGTTCACACACCATACACATTCACTAGGGATGCCCCGATCACGTTTTTTGCCACCGATACCGATCACCGATCGTCTTGAGCCATATCGGCCGATACTGATCCGATACCGATCGTTTTTGATTAATAAAAAAAAATATATATATATATATTTTTTTTTATAAAATATATATATTATATAATTAGACTTGTACTTGTAGTTGTATTATCTGCGAGACAACGCCACCACGCAACAAGTCAAAATGCTCGCTATCTCCACTGTCTGTGTGTATACTCTTGCTTTGATCAAATCACATTCGGCTCTGCAGATTTACCCTAGGCTCTGCAGATATACCCTACTCCCTCAGCTATCCCCGTTAGTGACTGCGACGCAAGCCGGGCTTCGAATATGCATCGAATGAGTGTTATAAGACATTGATATCAGGAGCTGTCTGTAGCTACTGCTAGCCGGAAATATAACGTTAAGACAACGCCTCAGTGAACTATTTAGTTGAATGGGACATTTCGTTTTGAACAGTGAGCTAAGCTAACGTGAGCTAACAGAGGTATCATACACTAGTACTAGATAACTAGACTATTGCTGGAGCATTTGTTGATATCAGGAGCTATCAGTAGCTAGCCGGCTAGATACCGTTCAGTTAGACAATGCCTCATCATGTATTAAACTAAAAGTGAATAGTTGACTGGGTCATTTTGTAACGGTAGCTAACGTTAGCTCATGGAGGTCCCGTCCCACTAGACTAGACCCGTGTTTACATGCGTGCGGGAGGAGCTGGAGGAGGAGCAGACGCGCAGCACTGTGTGCAGCTCCCGGTGTCTGAGACAGAACTCAGCGAGTGAGATCTGTTTTGACGATCGGCGAAAATAAAGCATTATCACCGATCACCGATCGCATATTTATACTGATTATCGGCCGATAACGATCGGTGGCCGATCGATCGGGGAATCCCTAACATGCACTCCTTCAGGACCGTCTCTGGTGCGTCACACACACTTGTATCAGCAACAAAGCAGGGAAACGACTGACGATGATGATATCCTCGTTCTGTTTCAACATGCGGCCTGTACCGTTTGAAAAGGCGAGAACATGCGATCGACTGAGGTGACGCATAAAGGCGCACGTCAACAAAGGACGCTGCAGATTTATTGTGCGTAGTCTCACACACAGGCTATCCCCAAAAACTCTAAACAGGTTTGCACACGTAGATTTAGTTTGAGAGTTTAATTGAGTTAATGGTTTGAACATGTCCTCGAGTGATGTACCTGGAGGACACTGAATCTGTATTATATTAATTAATTTACAGCGCAGTGAATTTGGATGTAGATGAAAAACAAATGGATGCAATAGGGTTTGCTATTGCAGTAAGTAACTGTCAAACTAAATGAAAGTGTGCAAAACCATCCAGAGCATCATCGGGGATGTATGCGAGATTATGTGCAAAATAAATCTGCATTGTTTTTTTGTGAAATGCCCCTTTATGTTGTGAACGTCAGCACCTGTTCATCACAGCGCAGGGGTCTGGTCGTTTCTGAAATCAAACGCTGACCTTCCCTCACAGAACGACCCAGGATGACTGCTACAGGGTATATTTATTACAGCACCTACAGTACGTCATCTTTTAGGAGTGATCATAAATGAAAAAATTTGTTGGAAGCCTCACATAAGCCATGTTATGTACGAACAAAGATTTCAAAGAGTGTGGGTATTATGTGGAGGTCAAGGTATTGGCTGAACCAACAATCTTCTGTTATCTTGTATAATGCTTTGGTCCTTCCATATTTGAATTATTGTGTTGAGGTGTGGGGAAATACCTATGAAACCAACCTACTTCCTTTGGTTATGCTCCAAAAAAAAGCAATTAGGATTGTAACAAATGAGAGCTACAAAGCACATACAAATTCTTTGTTTTTAAAACGTTCAGTTCTGAAATTAAAGGACCTGGTGGATTACAAAACTGCCCAGTTCATGTACAGAGTCATTCACCACAGCCTTCCGGACAAGATACAGAAATTGTTCTGTGAGAGAGCTGGACTCCAAAGATATAACCTTAGAGGGAAACTCAAACTGGAACAGCAATCTTTAGTCTCTTTACTTAATTTATTATTATTCACAAAAGAGTGAGCAAACACGCACACACACAGGGGCCAACGCACATTCCAAGTGCACCGAAGGCATGCCAAACGCACATTGATCCACACGTGTACAATCTACACATCACTTACTAGTGTTGTCAAAAATATCGAAGTATCGATACATATCGATACTGAATATTTAAAACGGCTTCGATACTCATTTCCCGAAATACCGATACTTTCTGCAGTATCGGTACCAGCTGGCGAGTGTTCTACAGCAAGTTGTTGACACGCTGTTCAGAGCGCGCTTGCCCCTCCGCCTGCTCCAGCCCTCCCCCTCACAGAGTCACAGAGGCAGAGCCGTCTTCAGTTTGTAAATAAACATTTTAGCAGTGCCAGCGCGGATCTCCATAAAGAAATGAAAGAGGTTCGTGACAGCTGCTCTTTCAACGTCACTGTGACTGAAGCATTAAACCATTAACTCTAGTTTAATACATGATACGTTGTCTACTGATGGCGCATAATATCAACAGCTGATTCGTTGTAACGTTACAGCTACCAGCTAACGTTAGCTACTGCTAGCAGTTAGCTCCGTTAGCTTAGCTGGCCACCGTTATAATTACTGCATGGAAATGGAGTAACGTTAACGTTATGTCGAGGTCATACAATACTACAGTCGACATAAGGTTAATGTTACCCCGTTTCCATCAAGTGTTTAAATAGCAGCAATCTTGTTGAAAATGTAATGTTACTAAAATGCTCCGAGCATAGCCTCTCTCTCTCTCTCTCTCTCTCGCTCGCTCTCGTTATCTTTAAATAAAAATCGAAACTGTTACTAACTGTAATACAAACAGTTCAGTTTGTCAGGTACATGCAACACAGATTACAGTGTTTACATCTGTCTGCTTGAGAAAATACCATGTTCTGCATTTGCAATAAAAATTATTGAAGTGAGATGAACAGTTATTTTTAAATGTGTGATCTAAAGATAAACAAAGGGTTTTAAAAGTGTTATATTTATCTTCTCTTATAGTACCAGAGAGAAGCTGAGGAGAATCAACCAGCAACAAAAGCTAAATTTGTTTATAAAAAAAAAAAAAAAAAAATTTATCGAAATGGTATCGAAGTATCGATATTTTTCAAGGTATCGTATCGAAGTCGAAATTCCAGTATCGTGACAACACTATCACTTACACACAAAGCCCATTATCTATACATGCTTGCCAGAACCCCCCCTCCCCCATACAAACAAGTGCATCAGAATCTCCTGCTAAATAAATCCATAGTGTGTTTATTGCCTTTCAACAATATGAGAAACAAAGCGTTCGTATGCAGCCCGGAGCGTTGATTAGATCAGTTGTGGTGATTTTATTCAAAACAGTGCGTTGCATCTCCCCGAATACTACACCCGTCATTCTCCTCGGGAAAAATCTATCACATACCTCATTCAATCAATGCCCCCAGTGAAAGTGTATTATGATGTGGAGAGAGAGAGAGAGAGAGAGAGAGAGAGAGAGAGAGAGAGAGAGAGAGAGAGAGAGAGAGAGAGAGAGAGAAACAGAGGACGGGGGGTGCAAAGGAGGGTGGAGCAGACTGATAATCCTCTTGGCTATGGGGGGGGGTGCGTGGTGGAGGGGGCTCCAATGGGCCTACTTCCCACCACCCCCCCCCCCCCCCCCCCCCCCCCCCCCCCCCCCCCCAGTATTGCCAGGCCGGCTGTACGACGGGAACAGAGTAGCCATCTGGTGTTTGTTTGGGACAGTTCATGGGCAGGATGTGTGTGTGTGTGTTTGACTATCTAAGTGTGCATGTGTGTGTGTGTGTGTGTGTGTGTCACGCCACATGGACAGTAAGTGTTTTGCTTTGTGAGTCAATTATCGCGTCACCATGTGTGTGTGAGAGAGAGAGAGTGTGTGTGTGTGTGTGTGTGTGGCATGCAACATGTACAATAGGTGTTTCATTTATTTTGCGTGTCAATTATGACACGTGTGTGTGTGTGCGTGTGTGTGACCGGTGTTCAAAAGATATGATGGACGAGCGGAGACCGCCTTTAGAAATAAACGGGAGTGTTGCTTTAAAAGAGCCCTGAACAGTCACCTCTCTGGATGTACAGTATGTGTCAGTGGGCGCGCTGTCTGTCAGCTGCTGGCCGCCTGGTTGCACTCACGTACGTCTGTTAAACCAGAACGAGTTAACCCAGGGTGACAGTTGTTGTTGGAGTAGAGACTTTTATCAGTTACTGTACCCCGAGGTACCACTTACACACTCTCACAACCTGCTAACGCCTGGAGGGAGGGGGTTTTACACACATGCCGTGCAGACATGCAGGTGTGTGTGTGGAATGATATAGCCTAGATTTATAAAACATTTAATACAAATCCTCTCTCTCTCTCGCTCTGTGTCCAGGGAGGTATAGATTAATAACTCCTCAAGGAAAGGGCAAGTTTGGCCTGTGTGTGTTTTGTGGGGGTCATTCTCTCAATCAAGGCATGATGTGCATAAAATGTGTATGTGTGCGTTTAAAGCCCTGCGTGCAAATACTTGACAATGTTGTCATTTTTAAGAGATGTTGTTCATCACTAAGAATATGGATGTGTGTGTGTGTGTGTGTGTGTGTGTGTGGTAGTACACACACAGTAATAAGGGGCTTCCATATATGGTCCAGCTCATTAAACACAGCTCAGAATTCATAGGGTTAATCTGAGACTTACGTCCAAATATCACATTAACCTACTTCATCACACAAAAATACATAAAGATAGAGGAACACCGCTGTTAAGAAGGCATCTGCTATGGTTTGTGTGGTGGTGGTTGTAATAACAATAGCCTACTTTAGTTCCCAGTTCCCACTGACTCACGTCGGTCAGGCCACGTTCACAATCACACGCACGCGGGTTTCGTCATTCACACGTACAGCAGGTGCGCCATGACTCAGGTGTGAGTGAGTGTTCTTCTGGTTATTAATCACAACATGGGGGCTGATGATGATGAATGATACACAGAACAGTCTGAGATCTTTGTTATGATGAAAAGGGTGCAGTGAGTCGGCAGAGCAGGCGTGACTCACCGAGCAGCAGGCAGGCGACGAGCAGCACACGGGTGGTGTCCATTGTTATAATAACACACCGCAGATTCTGTTCCAATAAATCCGTATCACATGGAGTCTCGTCCGTTCTGACCGCCGGCTCGATAATACCACCTGTCCTCCTGATAACGGGGCCGGTGTGCCGCTGCCTGCACCCCGGGTGCGGTGTCGAGTCAACCCCCCTCCGCAGCAGCAGCAGCAGCAGCAGTCGCCGGTGGCAGCAACGCGGAATGCCCTCCTCCTCCGAGTCTCCTCACCCCGGTCCCGCTTATTAAGATCCCGAGGTGGAAAAACAAACCCCGCCGAGGTCGGTCGGTGATGTCGCCGCTCTCTCTCTCCGTCTCTCCGTTCTTATCGCACCTCCTCACCTGATCATCTCCCAGTCAATGACGACACGCGCCCCGGCCCTCGCGCTCCCCCTCTTCTCTCCGACCTCCACGGCGCGTCTGGAGAGAGACACTGCGGAGGGAGGCACCACCACCACCGGCTCCGTGTCCTCCTCGCACACCGGCGGAGAGGGGAAAGTCCAACGTGAGGCGCGCGTCTGTGGATCCTATACTTTTGGGATATACGCAGACAGATAAAAGCGAATTTAACTCCCGAAGAGGCTTAACAGCAAGAGAGTCCCGCTTCCAAGTAAAAAATCAAATAAGTCGTTGTCTTTTTCTCCACGGCTGTCTGTCTCCTCCTTCCACTGGAGGGGGTAGCAGAGCGCAGCTTTCTCCCGGAGCCGAGAATCAATCTCCCCGCTATCGCTGTGCAAGAAGAACACCCCGATGGGCGCGCTAGGGAGGAGGGAGGGAGGGAGGCTTTGTGTGTGACAGACAGGATATAGTCAAGATACATGAGATACGCAATCAACGAATTAGATCATATATATAATACGTATATATATATATATCTGAGCGGTATATATATGTTTTAGTTAAATTAGGCTATATCTGTGTAGGAGGACCCCGACCTATTACATGATGTTGTCCAAATGTTGATGCGCTGACTGACTGGCTGATGTAACCTGCTAATTAAATTATATAGACTGTGTGTGGTGTGTGTGGTTGTGTGTGTGTGTGTGTGTGTGTGTGTGCGCGTGTCACTTGCTATCTATGCTTGCTACTATGGCCTAATTCCTCTGCACTCTGCGCAATCGGTCATAGCAGCCCAGCGTCTACCTGCTTCCCCCGCTCCAAGGTTACACTTCCTGTTTGGGTACATCATCAGCTCAGCAGTACAGGGATCAACACTCTTCGTTTGGCCAGCAGATTTAAAACTCCAGTGCTTCAGCTGCTGTGTTCCCGCCCCCTCCTCTCTACACACCACGCCCCGTATGGAAGACTTCAGTCACACAGAGCCAGGCGAAGGAGTGGCCACATTTGCATTTCAGCATTTTCATTTCTAGGCCATGCTATTCAGAGGTTGAATGGGGGGGGGGGGGGGGGGGGTGCTATTCCACATGCCTACACCGGTTCCTGACAGGCAGCGAGCGAGCGAACTGGAGATGAAATCGCCCGCGACACTGTCCTGATATGAGTGTTATGTTATGTGTGTTACCTGGAAGCACACGGGGGCAAAGCAGCCTGCGATTCTTGACCAATAAAAAGTGTTTATGGGCGGGACTCGGCCGCGTAATCGCTCAACTAGAGACACAGCGAGCGAATATTTGAGGGTGGACGACATCGCTGCTCAGTTCGCTGTCGCTCGCGGCAGGTCAGGATAGTCTGATTGAAACGAATACATTTTATCACTTTTCTCGCTCGCTCGCTCGCGTCACTGCCTGTCAGGAAGGGGTGTAATAGCCATACCCCTTACGAAAAAGTTACGTGGTATTTCCAAAATATGGTATTTAAAGGGGAACTATTTTACTATTTCTTTCACTATTTGGGCACTTTTACACAATTCCTGTGAGTCTATGGAACACCTCTGTCAGTTTTTTTTCCAAAAAAATGCATTGTTTTGTATTTCTAATCAAGTACTCAAAAACAGCATTTTTCTACCTCAAGATCTTAAGCCGTTTGAGGCTGGGCTCCAACCACTGTGTGGCTGGTGCCAACTGCCACATCAACTGCCACATTATTATGCAGCTGAGAAACCTCTGACATCACAGATATGCACATTTTCAGATGACTCACTTCAGTGAGGGTGAATATTGTGAGGAGAATTGGAAGAATGTGCCAATATGAGAATTAGAGACATAGATCCTATTAATATAAGTCCACATAGCTAGGAAACAATGCTAAACACTGAAAAAGGCCATTTATAAGATAGTCCCCTTTAACACTTTCAGTGCCAGGGACGTCATAACTCGTTTTATTAGCCCCCCCACTGAGTGCCGATGACGACAAATATCGTTTTTTTGTTTTATTAGCGATCTGAAATCATATTTCATCAACCGAGTCCCCCGTTGGTACAGCAGCCCCTACAGGAGCTCAGAATGGAAAAAAGCGCCCCCTATCGTCTATCCCTGTGTAACTGCAGGTCAGTCGCTTAGACAGACCTGGGATCTGTAGATATGTAGGGGCGGAGCCAGCTGGTTCCTTGTGCTGGCGAGCAGTCTGATCAACATGGAAGTCATCGCGGGACGGGAATCAGCCTGGAATATATATTTACAGCAGCCAATACTCAATCAATAAGCGTGATCGATATTTGGAATGGCGATCAGGAATTGGAATGATCTTTTTGGAGAACATCTGATCTGAGGTAAGGAATCTATTTGACCAGTCTTGGAATAATCAAAGTTGTTTTCGCTGAGATCTCAGCGTTTGCCCTATGTGTGATGTGTCTGTTTGTGCGCGATCGCTGATGAGGAATTAATATAATCGATTTTTCAGATCGCCTCTATAGCGTGCATACGTACACATATACTATCGATAATCTAGCGTTTATTTGAAAACGATTCATAAATAGGCTGAAAAATGACAACGTTTTTGTGTATTCTAGAATATTCCAGTAAATGTCTTTTATCATGGAATCTTAATATTTTCCTTAAACGAGGGATTTTCAAAATGCTATAAAACGAAAATGAACCTATAAAAAAACAATCCGCTTCGACAATGTTGACTGGAAAACGAGTCATTGATAAGCGACGGGCAGATTAGACACATAGCCATAATTTAAAACATAGATTAGGCGTTTTTAATGCTAACATTGAAGTGGGTCGCGGCATTCAAGGAGGTTCCGGGGCACCAAGCTCCGGCACGGAAAGTGTTAAAAAAAATTATATTGATGTAATCACGGTTCAATTGGATACCATAGATTCAAGATTCAAGAGTTTATTTATCACATACATACCACCAGGGCATACAGTGAAATGCGGTTGGCCATGCCCGCTACGATTGTGCAAGAATACAATAGTAATAATAATAGTAATAAAAATAAGTAGAATAGACATGATAGCCTCTCCTCTGTCCTGATTCTCCTAGATCTATCTGCAGCCTTCGACACAGTCAACCCAGACGACTGCTTTACCTCCTAAGCCTCCTGAGCCACTGTCGCCCCTAGTCAAGCAAAGAAAGAATGAATGATGAACTTATGAACAAAGCATTAATCTATTTCTCATCTTTATGTACAGTAAGGCACATGACCTAAGGGGTGACAGTCTTTTATATAGTACACTGGGCATGTTTTGCAGCAGTGACCTAAATGGACTCCCAGCAACAGGCACCAAAATGAGCCTAAAAAAATCTAGTCAGTTGTTTGCTGGAAAAAGCATTGCATTGTAATAAGACAATGATGAATTGAAAATGGGGGACCCTGATGTAAACAAGACGAAAGTCTTTCTCTGGTCTGCATCCCCTTAACAATTGTGTGTATTGAGCTGTACTGTACCCATTCTGCAATCTGTTAATAAAGTTTTCAATCAATCAATCAAAAACAAGGCTGTAAGCCCTTCCTGTTAACACTTTAATCGCCGGAGACGCCGAAACTCGTCATTCCCCGCCATGCTCATTCTGCCGAAGACGCCGTAACACGTCTTTGATATCAATATTTCAAAAATCTGTGATCGAAATCATATTTCTCTATGTTACACTCTAAACTCTCTAATGTCCTGTTACACTCTAAACTCTAATGTCCTGTTACACTCTAAACTCTCTAATGTCCTGTTACACTCTAAACTCTAATGTCCTGTTACACTCTAAACTCTAATGTCCTGTTACACTCTAAACTCTAATGTCCTGTTACACTCTAAACTATAATGTCCTGTTACACTCTAAACTCTAATGTCCTGTTACACTCTAAACTCTAATGTCCTGTTACACTCTAAACTCTCTAATGTCCTGTTACACTCTAAACTCTCTAATGTCCTGTTACACTCTAAACTCTCTAATGCCCTGTTACACTCTAAACTCTAATGTCCTGTTACACTCTAAACTCTAATGTCCTGTTACACTCTAAACTATAATGTCCTGTTACACTCTAAACTCTCTAATGTCCTGTTACACTCTAAACTCTAATGTCCTGTTACACTCTAAACTCTAATGTCCTGTTACACTCTAAACTCTAATGTCCTGTTACACTCTAAACTCTAATGTCCTGTTACACTCTAAACTCTCTAATGTCCTGTTACACTCTAAACTCTAATGTCCTGTTACACTCTAAACTCTAATGTCCTGTTACACTCTAAACTCTCTAATGTCCTGTTACACTCTAAACTCTAATGTCCTGTTACACTCTAAACTCTAATGTCCTGTTACACTCTAAACTCGAATGTCCTGTTACACTCTAAACTCTCTAATGTCCTGTTACACTCTAAACTCTCTAATGTCCTGTTACACTCTAAACTCTAATGTCCTGTTACACTCTAAACTCGAATGTCCTGTTACACTCTAAACTCTAATGTCCTGTTACACTCTAAACTCTAATGTCCTGTTACACTCTAAACTCTAATGTCCTGTTACACTCTAAACTCTCTAATGTCCTGTTACACTCTAAACTCTAATGTCCTGTTACACTCTAAACTCTAATGTCCTGTTACACTCTAAACTCTAATGGCCTGTTACACTCTAAACTCTAATGTCATGTTACACTCTAAACTCTAATGTCCTGTTACACTCTAAATGCTAATGTCCTGTTACACTCTAAACTCTCTAATGTCCTGTTACACTCTAAACTCTCTAATGTTCTGTTACACTCTAAACTCTAATGTCCTGTTACACTCTAAACTCTAATGTCCTGTTACACTCTAAACTCTAATGTCCTGTTACACTCTAAACTCTAATGTCCTGTTACACGCTAAACTCTAATGTCCTGTTACACTCTAAACTCTAATGTCCTGTTACACTCTAAACTCTAATGTCCTGTTACACTCTAAACTCTAATGTCCTGTTACACTCTAAACTCTAATGTCCTGTTACACTCTAAACTCTAATGTCCTGTTACACTCTAAACTCGAATGTCCTGTTACACTCTAAACTCTCTAATGTCCTGTTACACTCTAAACTCTCTAATGTCATGTTACACTCTAAACTCTAATGTCCTGTTACACTCTAAACTCTAATGTCCTGTTACACTCTAAACTCTAATGTCCTGTTACACTCTAAACTCTAATGTCCTGTTACACTCTAAACTCTAATGGCCTGTTACACTCTAAACTCTCTAATGTCCTGTTACACTCTAAACTCTAATGTCCTGTTACACTCTAAACTCTAATGTCCTGTTACACTCTAAACTCTAATGTCATGTTACACTCTAAACTCTAATGTCCTGTTACACTCTAAACTCTCTAATGTCCTGTTACACTCTAAACTCTCTAATGTCCTGTTACACTCTAAACTCTAATGTCCTGTTACACTCTAAACTCTCTAATGTCCTGTTACACTCTAAACTCTAATGTCCTGTTACACTCTAAACTCTCTAATGTCCTGTTACACTCTAAACTCTAATGTCCTGTTACACTCTAAACTATAATGTCCTGTTACACTCTAAACTCTCTAATGTCCTGTTACACTCTAAACTCTAATGTCCTGTTACACTCTAAACTCTAATGTCCTGTTACACTCTAAACTCTCTAATGTCCTGTTACACTCTAAACTCTCTAATGTCCTGTTACACTCTAAACTCTAATGTCCTGTTACACTCTAAACTCTCTAATGTCCTGTTACACTCTAAACTCTAATGTCCTGTTACACTCTAAACTCTAATGTCCTGTTACACTCTAAACTCTCTAATGTCCTGTTACACTCTAAACTCTCCAATGTCATGTTACACTCTAAACTCTAATGTCCTGTTACACTCTAAACTCTCTAATGTCCTGTTACACTCTAAACTCGAATGTCCTGTTACACTCTAAACTCTCTAATGTCCTGTTACACTCTAAACTCTAATGTCCTGTTACACTCTAAACTCTAATGTCCTGTTACACTCTAAACTCTAATATCATGTTACACTTAACTCTCTAATGTCCTGTTACACTCTTAACTCTAATGTCCTGTTACACTCTAACTCTAATGTCCTGTTACACTCTAAGTCTTACATCTTAATGTCCTGTTACACTCTAAACTCTAATGTCCTGTTACACTCTAAACTCTAATGTCCTGTTACACTCTAAACTCTAATGTCCTGTTACACTCTAAACTCTAATGTCCTGTTACACTCTAAACTCTCTAATGTCCTGTTACACTCTAAACTCTAATGTCTGTTACACTCTAAACTCTAATGTCCTGTTACACTCTAAACTCTAATGTCCTGTTACACTCTAAACTCTCTAATGTCATGTTACACTCTAAACTCTCTAATGTCCTGTTACACTCTAAACTCTAATGTCCTGTTACACTCTAAACTCTAATGTCCTGTTACACTCTAAACTCTCTAATGTCCTGTTACACTCTAAACTCTAATGTCCTGTTACACTCTAAACTCTAATGTCCTGTTACACTCTAAACTTAATGTCCTGTTACACTCTAAACTCTAATGTCCTGTTACACTCTAAACTCTCTAATGTCCTGTTACACTCTAAACTCTAATGTCCTGTTACACTCTAAACTCTTTAATGTCCTGTTACACTCTAAACTCTCTAATGTCCTGTTACACTCTAAACTCTAATGTCCTGTTACACTCTAAACTCTAATGTCCTGTTACACTCTAAACTCGAATGTCCTGTTACACTCTAAACTCTAATGTCCTGTTACACTCTAAACTCTAATGTCCTGTTACACTCTAAACTCTCTAATGTCCTGTTACACTCTAAACTCTAATGTCCTGTTACACTCTAAACTCTAATGTCCTGTTACACTCTAAACTCTCTAAGTCCTGTTACACTCTAAACTCTCTAATGTCCTGTTACACTCTAAACTCTAATGTCCTGTTACACTCTAAACTCTCTAATGTCCTGTTACACTCTAAACTCTAATGTCCTGTTACACTCTAAACCTCTCAATGTCCTGTTACACTCTAAACTCTAATGTCCTGTTACACTCTAAACTCTAATGTCCTGTTACACTCTAAACTCTAATGTCCTGTTACACTCTAAACTCTAATGTCCTGTTACACTCTAAACTCTAATGTCCTGTTACACTCTAAACTTGAATGTCCTGTTACACTCTAAACTCTAATGTCCTGTTACACTCTAAACTCTCTAATGTCCTGTTACACTCTAAACTCTCTAATGTCCTGTTACACTCTAAACTCTAATGTCCTGTTACACTCTAAACTCTCTAATGTCCCTGTTACACTCTAAACTCTAATGTCCAGTTACACTCTAAACTCTAATGTCCTGTTACACTCTAACTCTAATGTCCTGTTACACTCTAAACTCTCTAATGTCCTGTTACACTCTAAACTCTCTAATGTCCTGTTACACTCTAAACTCTAATGTCCTGTTACACTCTAAACTCTATGTCCTGTTACACTCTAAACTCTAATGTCCTGTTACACTCTAAACTCTCTAATGTCCTGTTACACTCTAAACTCTAATGTCCTGTTACACTCTAAACTCTAATGTCCTGTTACACTCTAAACTCTAATGTCATGTTACACTCTAAACTCTAATGTCCTGTTACACTCTAAACTCTAATGTCCTGTTACACTCTAAACTCTCTAATGTCCTGTTACACTCTAAACTCTAATGTCCTGTTACACTCTAAACTCTAATGTCCTGTTACACTCTAAACTCTAATGTCCTGTTACACTCTAAACTCTAATGTCCTGTTACACTCTAAACACTCTAATTCCTGTTACACTCTAAACTCTAATGTCCTGTTACACTCTAAACTCTAATGTCCTGTTACACTCTAAACTCTAATGTCCTGTTACACTCTAAACTCTCTAATGTCCTGTTACACTCTAAACTCTAATGTCTGTTACACTCTAAACTCTAATGTCCTGTTACACTCTAAACTCTCTAATGTCCTGTTACACTCTAACTCTCTAATGTCCTGTTACACTCTAAACTCTAATGTCCTGTTACACTCTAAACTCTCTAATGTCCTGTTACACTCTAAACTCTAATGTCCTGTTACACTCTAAACTCTCTAATGTCCTGTTACACTCTAAACTCTAATGTCCTGTTACACTCTAAACTCTAATGTCCTGTTACTCTCTAACTCTAATGTCTGTTACACTCTAAACTCTAATGTCCTGTTACACTCTAAACTCTCTAATGTCCTTACACTCTTAAACTCTAATGTCCTGTTACACTCTAAACTCTAATGTCCTGTTACACTCTAAACTCTAATGTCCTGTTACACTCTAAACTCTAATGTCCTGTTACACTCTAAACTCTAATGTCCTATACACTCTAAACTCTAATGTCCTGTTACACTCTAAACCTAATGTCCTGTTACACTCTAAACTCTAATGTCCTGTT
Source organism: Notolepis coatsorum (assembly GCF_963971535.1). NCBI lineage: Eukaryota > Metazoa > Chordata > Actinopteri > Aulopiformes > Paralepididae > Notolepis > Notolepis coatsorum. Next base: position 99,612,884 of record NC_140167.1, on the reverse strand, counting down.
ACACTCTAAACTCTAATGTCCTGTACACTCTAAACTCTAATGTCCTGTTACACTCTAAACTCTAATGTCCTGTTACACTCTAAACTCGAATGTCCTGTTACACTCTAAACTCTAATGTCCTGTTACACTCTAAACTCTAATGTCCTGTTACACTCTAAACTCTAATGTCCTGTTACACTCTAAACTCTAATGTCCTGTTACACTCTAAACTCTAATGTCCTGTTACACTCTAAACTCTAATGTCCTGTTACACTCTAAACTCTAATGTCCTGTTACACTCTAACTCTAATGTCCTGTACACTCTAAACTCTAATGTCCTGTTACACTCTAAACTCTAATGTCCTGTTACACTCTAAACTCTAATGTCCTGTTACACTCTAAACTCTAATGTCCTGTTACACTCTAAACTCTAATGTCCTGTACACTCTAAACTCTAATGTCCGTTACACTCTAACTCTAATGTTTACGTTACACTCTAAACTATCTCTAATGTCCTGTTACACTCTAAACTCTAATGTCCTGTTACACTCTAAACCTCTAATGTCCTGTTACACTCTAAACTCTAATGTCCTGTTACACTCTAAACTCTAATGTCCTGTTACACTCTAAACTCTCTAATGTCCTGTTACACTCTAAACTCTAATGTCCTGTTACACTCTAAACTCTAATGTCCTGTTACACTCTAAACTCTAATGTCCTGTTACACTCTAAAACTCTAATGTCCTGTTACACTCTAAACTCTAATGTCCTGTTACACTCTAAACTCTAAGTCCTGTTACACTCTAAACTCTAATGTCCTGTTACACTCTAAACTCTAATGTCCTGTTACTACTCTAAACTCTAATGTCCTGTTACACTCTAAACTCTAATGTCCTGTTACACTCTAAACTCTAATGTCCTGTTACACTCTAAACTCTAATGTCCTGTTACACTCTAAACTCTAATGTCATGTTACACTCTAAACTCTAATGTCTTGTTACACTCTAAACTCTAATGTCCTGTTACACTCTAACTCTAATGTCCTGTTACACTCTAAACTCTAATGCCTGTTTACACTCTAAACTCTAATGTCCTGTTACACTCTAAACTCTAATGTCATGTTACACTCTAAACATAATGTCCTGTTACACTCTAAACTCTAATTTCCTGTTACACTCTAAACTCTCTAATGTCCTGTTACACTCTAAACTCTAATGTCTGTTACACTCTAAACTCTAATGTCCTGTTACACTCTAACTCTAATGTCCTGTTACACTCCTAACTCTAAGTCCTGTACACTCTAAACTCTAATGTCCTGTTACACTTCTTAACTCTAATGTCCTGTTACACTCTAAACTCTAATGTCCTGTACACCTCTAAACTCTAATGTCCTGTTACACTCTAAACTCTAATGTCCTGTTACACTCTAAACTCTAATGTCCTGTTACACTCTAAACTCTAATGTCCTGTACACTCTAAACTCGAATGTCCTGTTACACTCTAAACCTAATGTCCTGTTACACTCTAAATCTCTAATGTCCTGTTACACTCTAAACTCTAATGTCATGTTACACTCTAAACTCTAATGTCCTGTACACTCTAAACTCATCAAATGTCTGTTACACTCTAAACTCTCTAATGTCATGTTACACTCTAAACTCTAATGTCCTGTTACACTCTAAACTCTAATGTCCTGTGACACTCTAAACTCTAAGTCCTGTTACACTCTAAACTCTAATGTCCTGTTACACTCTAACTCTATGGCCTGTACACTCTAAA
>NC_140167.1:99554036-99610926 GCF_963971535.1 Notolepis coatsorum | reverse complement strand
ACTCTAATGTCCTGTTACACTCTAAACTCTAATGTCCTGTTACACTCTAAACTCTAATGTCCTGTTACACTCTAAACTCTAATGTCCTGTTACACTCTAAACTCTAATGTCCTGTTACACTCTAAACTCTAATGTCCTGTTACACTCTAAACTCTAATGTCCTGTTACACTCTAAACTCTAATGTCCTGTTACACTCTAAACTCTAATGTCCTGTTACACTCTAAACTCTAATGTCCTGTTACACTCTAAACTCTAATGTCCTGTTACACTCTAAACTCTAATGTCCTGTTACACTCTAAACTCTAATGTCCTGTTACACTCTAAACTCTAATGTCCTGTTACACTCTAAACTCTAATGTCCTGTTACACTCTAAACTCTAATGTCCTGTTACACTCTAAACTCTAATGTCCTGTTACACTCTAAACTCTAATGTCCTGTTACACTCTAAACTCTAATGTCCTGTTACACTCTAAACTCTAATGTCCTGTTACACTCTAAACTCTAATGTCCTGTTACACTCTAAACTCTAATGTCCTGTTACACTCTAAACTCTAATGTCCTGTTACACTCTAAACTCTAATGTCCTGTTACACTCTAAACTCTAATGTCCTGTTACACTCTAAACTCTAATGTCCTGTTACACTCTAAACTCTAATGTCCTGTTACACTCTAAACTCTAATGTCCTGTTACACTCTAAACTCTAATGTCCTGTTACACTCTAAACTCTAATGTCCTGTTACACTCTAAACTCTAATGTCCTGTTACACTCTAAACTCTAATGTCCTGTTACACTCTAAACTCTAATGTCCTGTTACACTCTAAACTCTAATGTCCTGTTACACTCTAAACTCTAATGTCCTGTTACACTCTAAACTCTAATGTCCTGTTACACTCTAAACTCTAATGTCCTGTTACACTCTAAACTCTAATGTCCTGTTACACTCTAAACTCTAATGTCCTGTTACACTCTAAACTCTAATGTCCTGTTACACTCTAAACTCTAATGTCCTGTTACACTCTAAACTCTAATGTCCTGTTACACTCTAAACTCTAATGTCCTGTTACACTCTAAACTCTAATGTCCTGTTACACTCTAAACTCTAATGTCCTGTTACACTCTAAACTCTAATGTCCTGTTACACTCTAAACTCTAATGTCCTGTTACACTCTAAACTCTAATGTCCTGTTACACTCTAAACTCTAATGTCCTGTTACACTCTAAACTCTAATGTCCTGTTACACTCTAAACTCTAATGTCCTGTTACACTCTAAACTCTAATGTCCTGTTACACTCTAAACTCTAATGTCCTGTTACACTCTAAACTCTAATGTCCTGTTACACTCTAAACTCTAATGTCCTGTTACACTCTAAACTCTAATGTCCTGTTACACTCTAAACTCTAATGTCCTGTTACACTCTAAACTCTAATGTCCTGTTACACTCTAAACTCTAATGTCCTGTTACACTCTAAACTCTAATGTCCTGTTACACTCTAAACTCTAATGTCCTGTTACACTCTAAACTCTAATGTCCTGTTACACTCTAAACTCTAATGTCCTGTTACACTCTAAACTCTAATGTCCTGTTACACTCTAAACTCTAATGTCCTGTTACACTCTAAACTCTAATGTCCTGTTACACTCTAAACTCTAATGTCCTGTTACACTCTAAACTCTAATGTCCTGTTACACTCTAAACTCTAATGTCCTGTTACACTCTAAACTCTAATGTCCTGTTACACTCTAAACTCTAATGTCCTGTTACACTCTAAACTCTAATGTCCTGTTACACTCTAAACTCTAATGTCCTGTTACACTCTAAACTCTAATGTCCTGTTACACTCTAAACTCTAATGTCCTGTTACACTCTAAACTCTAATGTCCTGTTACACTCTAAACTCTAATGTCCTGTTACACTCTAAACTCTAATGTCCTGTTACACTCTAAACTCTAATGTCCTGTTACACTCTAAACTCTAATGTCCTGTTACACTCTAAACTCTAATGTCCTGTTACACTCTAAACTCTAATGTCCTGTTACACTCTAAACTCTAATGTCCTGTTACACTCTAAACTCTAATGTCCTGTTACACTCTAAACTCTAATGTCCTGTTACACTCTAAACTCTAATGTCCTGTTACACTCTAAACTCTAATGTCCTGTTACACTCTAAACTCTAATGTCCTGTTACACTCTAAACTCTAATGTCCTGTTACACTCTAAACTCTAATGTCCTGTTACACTCTAAACTCTAATGTCCTGTTACACTCTAAACTCTAATGTCCTGTTACACTCTAAACTCTAATGTCCTGTTACACTCTAAACTCTAATGTCCTGTTACACTCTAAACTCTAATGTCCTGTTACACTCTAAACTCTAATGTCCTGTTACACTCTAAACTCTAATGTCCTGTTACACTCTAAACTCTAATGTCCTGTTACACTCTAAACTCTAATGTCCTGTTACACTCTAAACTCTAATGTCCTGTTACACTCTAAACTCTAATGTCCTGTTACACTCTAAACTCTAATGTCCTGTTACACTCTAAACTCTAATGTCCTGTTACACTCTAAACTCTAATGTCCTGTTACACTCTAAACTCTAATGTCCTGTTACACTCTAAACTCTAATGTCCTGTTACACTCTAAACTCTAATGTCCTGTTACACTCTAAACTCTAATGTCCTGTTACACTCTAAACTCTAATGTCCTGTTACACTCTAAACTCTAATGTCCTGTTACACTCTAAACTCTAATGTCCTGTTACACTCTAAACTCTAATGTCCTGTTACACTCTAAACTCTAATGTCCTGTTACACTCTAAACTCTAATGTCCTGTTACACTCTAAACTCTAATGTCCTGTTACACTCTAAACTCTAATGTCCTGTTACACTCTAAACTCTAATGTCCTGTTACACTCTAAACTCTAATGTCCTGTTACACTCTAAACTCTAATGTCCTGTTACACTCTAAACTCTAATGTCCTGTTACACTCTAAACTCTAATGTCCTGTTACACTCTAAACTCTAATGTCCTGTTACACTCTAAACTCTAATGTCCTGTTACACTCTAAACTCTAATGTCCTGTTACACTCTAAACTCTAATGTCCTGTTACACTCTAAACTCTAATGTCCTGTTACACTCTAAACTCTAATGTCCTGTTACACTCTAAACTCTAATGTCCTGTTACACTCTAAACTCTAATGTCCTGTTACACTCTAAACTCTAATGTCCTGTTACACTCTAAACTCTAATGTCCTGTTACACTCTAAACTCTAATGTCCTGTTACACTCTAAACTCTAATGTCCTGTTACACTCTAAACTCTAATGTCCTGTTACACTCTAAATCTCTAATGTCCTGTTACACTCTAAACTCTAATGTCCTGTTACACTCTAAACTCTAATGTCCTGTTACACTCTAAACTCTAATGTCCTGTTACACTCTAAACTCTAATGTCCTGTTACACTCTAAACTCTAATGTCCTGTTACACTCTAAACTCTAATGTCCTGTTACACTCTAAACTCTAATGTCCTGTTACACTCTAAACTCTAATGTCCTGTTACACTCTAAACTCTAATGTCCTGTTACACTCTAAACTCTAATGTCCTGTTACACTCTAAACTCTAATGTCCTGTTACACTCTAAACTCTAATGTCCTGTTACACTCTAAACTCTAATGTCCTGTTACACTCTAAACTCTAATGTCCTGTTACACTCTAAACTCTAATGTCCTGTTACACTCTAAACTCTAATGTCCTGTTACACTCTAAACTCTAATGTCCTGTTACACTCTAAACTCTAATGTCCTGTTACACTCTAAACTCTAATGTCCTGTTACACTCTAAACTCTAATGTCCTGTTACACTCTAAACTCTAATGTCCTGTTACACTCTAAACTCTAATGTCCTGTTACACTCTAAACTCTAATGTCCTGTTACACTCTAAACTCTAATGTCCTGTTACACTCTAAACTCTAATGTCCTGTTACACTCTAAACTCTAATGTCCTGTTACACTCTAAACTCTAATGTCCTGTTACACTCTAAACTCTAATGTCCTGTTACACTCTAAACTCTAATGTCCTGTTACACTCTAAACTCTAATGTCCTGTTACACTCTAAACTCTAATGTCCTGTTACACTCTAAACTCTAATGTCCTGTTACACTCTAAACTCTAATGTCCTGTTACACTCTAAACTCTAATGTCCTGTTACACTCTAAACTCTAATGTCCTGTTACACTCTAAACTCTAATGTCCTGTTACACTCTAAACTCTAATGTCCTGTTACACTCTAAACTCTAATGTCCTGTTACACTCTAAACTCTAATGTCCTGTTACACTCTAAACTCTAATGTCCTGTTACACTCTAAACTCTAATGTCCTGTTACACTCTAAACTCTAATGTCCTGTTACACTCTAAACTCTAATGTCCTGTTACACTCTAAACTCTAATGTCCTGTTACACTCTAAACTCTAATGTCCTGTTACACTCTAAACTCTAATGTCCTGTTACACTCTAAACTCTAATGTCCTGTTACACTCTAAACTCTAATGTCCTGTTACACTCTAAACTCTAATGTCCTGTTACACTCTAAACTCTAATGTCCTGTTACACTCTAAACTCTAATGTCCTGTTACACTCTAAACTCTAATGTCCTGTTACACTCTAAACTCTAATGTCCTGTTACACTCTAAACTCTAATGTCCTGTTACACTCTAAACTCTAATGTCCTGTTACACTCTAAACTCTAATGTCCTGTTACACTCTAAACTCTAATGTCCTGTTACACTCTAAACTCTAATGTCCTGTTACACTCTAAACTCTAATGTCCTGTTACACTCTAAACTCTAATGTCCTGTTACACTCTAAACTCTAATGTCCTGTTACACTCTAAACTCTAATGTCCTGTTACACTCTAAACTCTAATGTCCTGTTACACTCTAAACTCTAATGTCCTGTTACACTCTAAACTCTAATGTCCTGTTACACTCTAAACTCTAATGTCCTGTTACACTCTAAACTCTAATGTCCTGTTACACTCTAAACTCTAATGTCCTGTTACACTCTAAACTCTAATGTCCTGTTACACTCTAAACTCTAATGTCCTGTTACACTCTAAACTCTAATGTCCTGTTACACTCTAAACTCTAATGTCCTGTTACACTCTAAACTCTAATGTCCTGTTACACTCTAAACTCTAATGTCCTGTTACACTCTAAACTCTAATGTCCTGTTACACTCTAAACTCTAATGTCCTGTTACACTCTAAACTCTAATGTCCTGTTACACTCTAAACTCTAATGTCCTGTTACACTCTAAACTCTAATGTCCTGTTACACTCTAAACTCTAATGTCCTGTTACACTCTAAACTCTAATGTCCTGTTACACTCTAAACTCTAATGTCCTGTTACACTCTAAACTCTAATGTCCTGTTACACTCTAAACTCTAATGTCCTGTTACACTCTAAACTCTAATGTCCTGTTACACTCTAAACTCTAATGTCCTGTTACACTCTAAACTCTAATGTCCTGTTACACTCTAAACTCTAATGTCCTGTTACACTCTAAACTCTAATGTCCTGTTACACTCTAAACTCTAATGTCCTGTTACACTCTAAACTCTAATGTCCTGTTACACTCTAAACTCTAATGTCCTGTTACACTCTAAACTCTAATGTCCTGTTACACTCTAAACTCTAATGTCCTGTTACACTCTAAACTCTAATGTCCTGTTACACTCTAAACTCTAATGTCCTGTTACACTCTAAACTCTAATGTCCTGTTACACTCTAAACTCTAATGTCCTGTTACACTCTAAACTCTAATGTCCTGTTACACTCTAAACTCTAATGTCCTGTTACACTCTAAACTCTAATGTCCTGTTACACTCTAAACTCTAATGTCCTGTTACACTCTAAACTCTAATGTCCTGTTACACTCTAAACTCTAATGTCCTGTTACACTCTAAACTCTAATGTCCTGTTACACTCTAAACTCTAATGTCCTGTTACACTCTAAACTCTAATGTCCTGTTACACTCTAAACTCTAATGTCCTGTTACACTCTAAACTCTAATGTCCTGTTACACTCTAAACTCTAATGTCCTGTTACACTCTAAACTCTAATGTCCTGTTACACTCTAAACTCTAATGTCCTGTTACACTCTAAACTCTAATGTCCTGTTACACTCTAAACTCTAATGTCCTGTTACACTCTAAACTCTCTAATGTCCTGTTACACTCTAAACTCTAATGTCCTGTTACACTCTAAACTCTAATGTCCTGTTACACTCTAAACTCTAATGTCCTGTTACACTCTAAACTCTAATGTCCTGTTACACTCTAAACTCTAATGTCCTGTTACACTCTAAACTCTAATGTCCTGTTACACTCTAAACTCTAATGTCCTGTTACACTCTAAACTCTAATGTCCTGTTACACTCTAAACTCTAATGTCCTGTTACACTCTAAACTCTAATGTCCTGTTACACTCTAAACTCTAATGTCCTGTTACACTCTAAACTCTAATGTCCTGTTACACTCTAAACTCTAATGTCCTGTTACACTCTAAACTCTAATGTCCTGTTACACTCTAAACTCTAATGTCCTGTTACACTCTAAACTCTAATGTCCTGTTACACTCTAAACTCTAATGTCCTGTTACACTCTAAACTCTAATGTCCTGTTACACTCTAAACTCTAATGTCCTGTTACACTCTAAACTCTAATGTCCTGTTACACTCTAAACTCTAATGTCCTGTTACACTCTAAACTCTAATGTCCTGTTACACTCTAAACTCTAATGTCCTGTTACACTCTAAACTCTAATGTCCTGTTACACTCTAAACTCTAATGTCCTGTTACACTCTAAACTCTAATGTCCTGTTACACTCTAAACTCTAATGTCCTGTTACACTCTAAACTCTAATGTCCTGTTACACTCTAAACTCTAATGTCCTGTTACACTCTAAACTCTAATGTCCTGTTACACTCTAAACTCTAATGTCCTGTTACACTCTAAACTCTAATGTCCTGTTACACTCTAAACTCTAATGTCCTGTTACACTCTAAACTCTAATGTCCTGTTACACTCTAAACTCTAATGTCCTGTTACACTCTAAACTCTAATGTCCTGTTACACTCTAAACTCTAATGTCCTGTTACACTCTAAACTCTAATGTCCTGTTACACTCTAAACTCTAATGTCCTGTTACACTCTAAACTCTAATGTCCTGTTACACTCTAAACTCTAATGTCCTGTTACACTCTAAACTCTAATGTCCTGTTACACTCTAAACTCTAATGTCCTGTTACACTCTAAACTCTAATGTCCTGTTACACTCTAAACTCTAATGTCCTGTTACACTCTAAACTCTAATGTCCTGTTACACTCTAAACTCTAATGTCCTGTTACACTCTAAACTCTAATGTCCTGTTACACTCTAAACTCTAATGTCCTGTTACACTCTAAACTCTAATGTCCTGTTACACTCTAAACTCTAATGTCCTGTTACACTCTAAACTCTCTAATGTCCTGTTACACTCTAAACTCTAATGTCCTGTTACACTCTAAACTCTCTAATGTCCTGTTACACTCTAAACTCTAATGTCCTGTTACACTCTAAACTCTAATGTCCTGTTACACTCTAAACTCTAATGTCCTGTTACACTCTAAACTCTAATGTCCTGTTACACTCTAAACTCTAATGTCCTGTTACACTCTAAACTCTAATGTCCTGTTACACTCTAAACTCTAATGTCCTGTTACACTCTAAACTCTAATGTCCTGTTACACTCTAAACTCTAATGTCCTGTTACACTCTAAACTCTAATGTCCTGTTACACTCTAAACTCTAATGTCCTGTTACACTCTAAACTCTAATGTCCTGTTACACTCTAAACTCTAATGTCCTGTTACACTCTAAACTCTAATGTCCTGTTACACTCTAAACTCTAATGTCCTGTTACACTCTAAACTCTAATGTCCTGTTACACTCTAAACTCTAATGTCCTGTTACACTCTAAACTCTAATGTCCTGTTACACTCTAAACTCTAATGTCCTGTTACACTCTAAACTCTAATGTCCTGTTACACTCTAAACTCTAATGTCCTGTTACACTCTAAACTCTAATGTCCTGTTACACTCTAAACTCTAATGTCCTGTTACACTCTAAACTCTAATGTCCTGTTACACTCTAAACTCTAATGTCCTGTTACACTCTAAACTCTAATGTCCTGTTACACTCTAAACTCTCTAATGTCCTGTTACACTCTAAACTCTAATGTCCTGTTACACTCTAAACTCTAATGTCCTGTTACACTCTAAACTCTAATGTCCTGTTACACTCTAAACTCTAATGTCCTGTTACACTCTAAACTCTAATGTCCTGTTACACTCTAAACTCTAATGTCCTGTTACACTCTAAACTCTAATGTCCTGTTACACTCTAAACTCTAATGTCCTGTTACACTCTAAACTCTAATGTCCTGTTACACTCTAAACTCTAATGTCCTGTTACACTCTAAACTCTCTAATGTCCTGTTACACTCTAAACTCTCTAATGTCCTGTTACACTCTAAACTCTAATGTCCTGTTACACTCTAAACTCTAATGTCCTGTTACACTCTAAACTCTAATGTCCTGTTACACTCTAAACTCTAATGTCCTGTTACACTCTAAACTCTCTAATGTCCTGTTACACTCTAAACTCTCTAATGTCCTGTTACACTCTAAACTCTCTAATGTCCTGTTACACTCTAAACTCTAATGTCCTGTTACACTCTAAACTCTCTAATGTCCTGTTACACTCTAAACTCTCTAATGTCCTGTTACACTCTAAACTCTAATGTCCTGTTACACTCTAAACTCTAATGTCCTGTTACACTCTAAACTCTAATGTCCTGTTACACTCTAAACTCTAATGTCCTGTTACACTCTAAACTCTAATGTCCTGTTACACTCTAAACTCTAATGTCCTGTTACACTCTAAACTCTAATGTCCTGTTACACTCTAAACTCTAATGTCCTGTTACACTCTAAACTCTAATGTCCTGTTACACTCTAAACTCTAATGTCCTGTTACACTCTAAACTCTAATGTCCTGTTACACTCTAAACTCTAATGTCCTGTTACACTCTAAACTCTCTAATGTCCTGTTACACTCTAAACTCTAATGTCCTGTTACACTCTAAACTCTAATGTCCTGTTACACTCTAAACTCGAATGTCCTGTTACACTCTAAACTCTCTAATGTCCTGTTACACTCTAAACTCTAATGTCCTGTTACACTCTAAACTCTAATGTCCTGTTACACTCTAAACTCTAATGTCCTGTTACACTCTAAACTCTAATGTCCTGTTACACTCTAAACTCTAATGTCCTGTTACACTCTAAACTCTAATGTCCTGTTACACTCTAAACTCTAATGTCCTGTTACACTCTAAACTCTAATGTCCTGTTACACTCTAAACTCTCTAATGTCCTGTTACACTCTAAACTCTAATGTCCTGTTACACTCTAAACTCTAATGTCCTGTTACACTCTAAACTCTCTAATGTCCTGTTACACTCTAAACTCTAATGTCCTGTTACACTCTAAACTCTAATGTCCTGTTACACTCTAAACTCTAATGTCCTGTTACACTCTAAACTCTAATGTCCTGTTACACTCTAAACTCTAATGTCCTGTTACACTCTAAACTCTAATGTCCTGTTACACTCTAAACTCTAATGTCCTGTTACACTCTAAACTCTCTAATGTCCTGTTACACTCTAAACTCTCTAATGTCCTGTTACACTCTAAACTCTAATGTCCTGTTACACTCTAAACTCTCTAATGTCCTGTTACACTCTAAACTCTCTAATGTCCTGTTACACTCTAAACTCTAATGTCCTGTTACACTCTAAACTCTCTAATGTCCTGTTACACTCTAAACTCTAATGTCCTGTTACACTCTAAACTCTAATGTCCTGTTACACTCTAAACTCTAATGTCCTGTTACACTCTAAACTCTAATGTCCTGTTACACTCTAAACTCTCTAATGTCCTGTTACACTCTAAACTCTAATGTCCTGTTACACTCTAAACTCTCTAATGTCCTGTTACACTCTAAACTCTAATGTCCTGTTACACTCTAAACTCTAATGTCCTGTTACACTCTAAACTCTCTAATGTCCTGTTACACTCTAAACTCTAATGTCCTGTTACACTCTAAACTCTAATGTCCTGTTACACTCTAAACTCTAATGTCCTGTTACACTCTAAACTCTAATGTCCTGTTACACTCTAAACTCTAATGTCCTGTTACACTCTAAACTCTAATGTCCTGTTACACTCTAAACTCTAATGTCCTGTTACACTCTAAACTCTAATGTCCTGTTACACTCTAAACTCTAATGTCCTGTTACACTCTAAACTCTAATGTCCTGTTACACTCTAAACTCTAATGTCCTGTTACACTCTAAACTCTAATGTCCTGTTACACTCTAAACTCTAATGTCCTGTTACACTCTAAACTCTAATGTCCTGTTACACTCTAAACTCTAATGTCCTGTTACACTCTAAACTCTAATGTCCTGTTACACTCTAAACTCTAATGTCCTGTTACACTCTAAACTCTAATGTCCTGTTACACTCTAAACTCTAATGTCCTGTTACACTCTAAACTCTAATGTCCTGTTACACTCTAAACTCTAATGTCCTGTTACACTCTAAACTCTAATGTCCTGTTACACTCTAAACTCTAATGTCCTGTTACACTCTAAACTCTAATGTCCTGTTACACTCTAAACTCTAATGTCCTGTTACACTCTAAATCTCTAATGTCCTGTTACACTCTAAACTCTAATGTCCTGTTACACTCTAAACTCTAATGTCCTGTTACACTCTAAACTCTAATGTCCTGTTACACTCTAAACTCTAATGTCCTGTTACACTCTAAACTCTAATGTCCTGTTACACTCTAAACTCTAATGTCCTGTTACACTCTAAACTCTAATGTCCTGTTACACTCTAAACTCTAATGTCCTGTTACACTCTAAACTCTAATGTCCTGTTACACTCTAAACTCTAATGTCCTGTTACACTCTAAACTCTAATGTCCTGTTACACTCTAAACTCTAATGTCCTGTTACACTCTAAACTCTAATGTCCTGTTACACTCTAAACTCTAATGTCCTGTTACACTCTGTCCTGTTACACTCTAAACTCTAATGTCCTGTTACACTCTAAACTCTAATGTCCTGTTACACTCTAAACTCTAATGTCCTGTTACACTCTAAACTCTCTAATGTCCTGTTACACTCTAAACTCTAATGTCCTGTTACACTCTAAACTCTAATGTCCTGTTACACTCTAAACTCTAATGTCCTGTTACACTCTAAACTCTAATGTCCTGTTACACTCTAAACTCTAATGTCCTGTTACACTCTAAACTCTAATGTCCTGTTACACTCTAAACTCTAATGTCCTGTTACACTCTAAACTCTAATGTCCTGTTACACTCTAAACTCTAATGTCCTGTTACACTCTAAACTCTAATGTCCTGTTACACTCTAAACTCTAATGTCCTGTTACACTCTAAACTCTAATGTCCTGTTACACTCTAAACTCTAATGTCCTGTTACACTCTAAACTCTAATGTCCTGTTACACTCTAAACTCTAATGTCCTGTTACACTCTAAACTCTAATGTCCTGTTACACTCTAAACTCTAATGTCCTGTTACACTCTAAACTCTAATGTCCTGTTACACTCTAAACTCTCTAATGTCCTGTTACACTCTAAACTCTAATGTCCTGTTACACTCTAAACTCTAATGTCCTGTTACACTCTAAACTCTCTAATGTCCTGTTACACTCTAAACTCTAATGTCCTGTTACACTCTAAACTCTAATGTCCTGTTACACTCTAAACTCTCTAATGTCCTGTTACACTCTAAACTCTAATGTCCTGTTACACTCTAAACTCTAATGTCCTGTTACACTCTAAACTCTAATGTCCTGTTACACTCTAAACTCTAATGTCCTGTTACACTCTAAACTCTCTAATGTCCTGTTACACTCTAAACTCTAATGTCCTGTTACACTCTAAACTCTAATGTCCTGTTACACTCTAAACTCTAATGTCCTGTTACACTCTAAACTCTAATGTCCTGTTACACTCTAAACTCTAATGTCCTGTTACACTCTAAACTCTAATGTCCTGTTACACTCTAAACTCTAATGTCCTGTTACACTCTAAACTCTAATGTCCTGTTACACTCTAAACTCTAATGTCCTGTTACACTCTAAACTCTCTAATGTCCTGTTACACTCTAAACTCTAATGTCCTGTTACACTCTAAACTCTAATGTCCTGTTACACTCTAAACTCTAATGTCCTGTTACACTCTAAACTCTAATGTCCTGTTACACTCTAAACTCTAATGTCCTGTTACACTCTAAACTCTCTAATGTCCTGTTACACTCTAAACTCTAATGTCCTGTTACACTCTAAACTCTAATGTCCTGTTACACTCTAAACTCTAATGTCCTGTTACACTCTAAACTCTAATGTCCTGTTACACTCTAAACTCTCTAATGTCCTGTTACACTCTAAACTCTAATGTCCTGTTACACTCTAAACTCTAATGTCCTGTTACACTCTAAACTCTAATGTCCTGTTACACTCTAAACTCTAATGTCCTGTTACACTCTAAACTCTAATGTCCTGTTACACTCTAAACTCTCTAATGTCCTGTTACACTCTAAACTCTAATGTCCTGTTACACTCTAAACTCTAATGTCCTGTTACACTCTAAACTCTAATGTCCTGTTACACTCTAAACTCTAATGTCCTGTTACACTCTAAACTCTAATGTCCTGTTACACTCTAAACTCTAATGTCCTGTTACACTCTAAACTCTAATGTCCTGTTACACTCTAAACTCTAATGTCCTGTTACACTCTAAACTCTCTAATGTCCTGTTACACTCTAAACTCTCTAATGTCCTGTTACACTCTAAACTCTAATGTCCTGTTACACTCTAAACTCTAATGTCCTGTTACACTCTAAACTCTAATGTCCTGTTACACTCTAAACTCTAATGTCCTGTTACACTCTAAACTCTCTAATGTCCTGTTACACTCTAAACTCTAATGTCCTGTTACACTCTAAACTCTCTAATGTCCTGTTACACTCTAAACTAATGTCCTGTTACACTCTAAACTCTCTAATGTCCTGTTACACTCTAAACTCTAATGTCCTGTTACACTCTAAACTCTAATGTCCTGTTACACTCTAAACTCTAATGTCCTGTTACACTCTAAACTCTAATGTCCTGTTACACTCTAAACTCTCTAATGTCCTGTTACACTCTAAACTCTAATGTCCTGTTACACTCTAAACTCTAATGTCCTGTTACACTCTAAACTCTAATGTCCTGTTACACTCTAAACTCTAATGTCCTGTTACACTCTAAACTCTAATGTCCTGTTACACTCTAAACTCTAATGTCCTGTTACACTCTAAACTCTAATGTCCTGTTACACTCTAAACTCTAATGTCCTGTTACACTCTAAACTCTCTAATGTCCTGTTACACTCTAAACTCTAATGTCCTGTTACACTCTAAACTCTAATGTCCTGTTACACTCTAAACTCTAATGTCCTGTTACACTCTAAACTCTAATGTCCTGTTACACTCTAAACTCTAATGTCCTGTTACACTCTAAACTCTAATGTCCTGTTACACTCTAAACTCTAATGTCCTGTTACACTCTAAACTCTAATGTCCTGTTACACTCTAAACTCTAATGTCCTGTTACACTCTAAACTCTAATGTCCTGTTACACTCTAAACTTCTAATGTCCTGTTACACTCTAAACTCTAATGTCCTGTTACACTCTAAACTCTAATGTCCTGTTACACTCTAAACTCTAATGTCCTGTTACACTCTAAACTCTAATGTCCTGTTACACTCTAAACTCTAATGTCCTGTTACACTCTAAACTCTAATGTCCTGTTACACTCTAAACTCGAATGTCCTGTTACACTCTAAACTCTCTAATGTCCTGTTACACTCTAAACTCTAATGTCCTGTTACACTCTAAACTCTAATGTCCTGTTACACTCTAAACTCTAATGTCCTGTTACACTCTAAACTCTAATGTCCTGTTACACTCTAAACTCTCTAATGTCCTGTTACACTCTAAACTCTAATGTCCTGTTACACTCTAAACTCTAATGTCCTGTTACACTCTAAACTCTCTAATGTCCTGTTACACTCTAAACTCTAATGTCCTGTTACACTCTAAACTCTAATGTCCTGTTACACTCTAAACTCTCTAATGTCCTGTTACACTCTAAACTCTAATGTCCTGTTACACTCAAAACTCTAATGTCCTGTTACACTCTAAACTCTCTAATGTCCTGTTACACTCTAAACTCTCTAATGTCCTGTTACACTCTAAACTCTAATGTCCTGTTACACTCTAAACTCTCTAATGTCCTGTTACACTCTAAACTCTCTAATGTCCTGTTACACTCTAAACTCTCTAATGTCCTGTTACACTCTAAACTCTCTAATGTCCTGTTACACTCTAAACTCTCTAATGTCCTGTTACACTCTAAACTCTAATGTCATGTTACACTCTAAACTCTAATGTCCTGTTACACTCTAAACTCTCTAATGTCCTGTTACACTCTAAACTCTAATGTCCTGTTACACTCTAAACTCTAATGTCCTGTTACACTCAACTCTAATGTCCTGTTACACTCTAAACTCTAATGTCCTGTTACACTCTAAACTCTCTAATGTCCTGTTACACTCTAAACTCTAATGTCCTGTTACACTCTAAACTCTAATGTCCTGTTACACTCTAAACTCTCTAATGTCCTGTTACACTCTAAACTCTAATGTCCTGTTACACTCTAAACTCTCTAATGTCCTGTTACACTCTAAACTCTCTAATGTCCTGTTACACTCTAAACTCTAATGTCCTGTTACACTCTAAACTCTAATGTCCTGTTACACTCTAAACTCTAATGTCCTGTTACACTCTAAACTCTAATGTCCTGTTACACTCTAAACTTTAATGTCCTGTTACACTCTAAACTTGAATGTCCTGTTACACTCTAAACTCTAATGTCCTGTTACACTCTAAACTCTCTAATGTCCTGTTACACTCTAAACTCTCTAAACTCTAATGTCCTGTTACACTCTAAACTCTCTAATGTCCTGTTACACTCTAAACTCTAATGTCCTGTTACACTCTAAACTCTAATGTCCTGTTACACTCTAAACTCGAATGTCCTGTTACACTCTAAACTCTCTAATGTCCTGTTACACTCTAAACTCGAATGTCCTGTTACACTCTAAACTCAACAATTTGACCTGACTCCCACTGCCATGCCTCCCACCCACAAAGCAGGCAACTCCTTGGATCTCATATTTTCCCGTAACTCCAGCATCATTAACACCACGGTAACTCCCCTACATGTATCTGACCATTCCTTCATATCCTTCTCACTAACTCTCATGCTTAACCGAAAAGTCTTCACCCCAACTCAAACCGTCTCACTCAGACGCAACCTGCCCTCCCTATCCCCCTCCACCCTCTCCTCTGACATAATATCCGCTCTACCTTTGAGTGACACCTTCTCTGCTCTCCCCACAGAGATGGCAACCGCCACCCTCCTCTCAGCCCTTGCAACCTCCTTCGACAAGCTCTGTCCCCTCGTTGAGAAACCTGCCCGCCGTTCCCCACCCAGTCCATGGCTGACGGATGCAGTGAGAGAACAAAGACAGGTCCTGAGAGCGGCTGAGAGGAAGTATAGAAAGTCACGCCTCACTGCTGACATCGACACATATCACAACCTCTTGTTAACATTCTCCAAAACCATTACTAATGCCAAAGCTTCTTTCTTTCACCATAGGATCGAGGCCTCTGCCAAGAATCTTCGCAAACTGCATGCTACCATGTCCTCCCTCCTCACTCCCCCCCCACCTCCTCCTCCCTCATCTTTTTCTGCCGAAGACTTTGCGATCTTCTTTGAGGAAAAAGTGGAGAACATCCGCAGCTCCTTCTCCCAACCCCCACCCATTCCAAACGCTGAATCGAGAACCTCATCCTTCACTCTGTCATCTTTCTCTCCCATTACAGAAGCCGAGACCCTGACACTGGTAACGTCGAACCGTCCGACTACATGCCAGCTGGACCAGCTACCCTCCCCACTCCTCCAGACCATAGCACCGGACATCCTCCCATTCCTAACTGCAACCATCAACTCCTCACTCAACTCGGGGGTGGTCCCCACCTCCCTAAAACAAGCCAGAGTCACGCCCCTCATAAAAAAACCAACCCTGAACCCCACCGTCATAGCCAACTATCGCCCTGTCTCTCTTCTCTCCTTCCTTTCTAAAACACTTGAACGTGCTGTATCCAACCAACTTACTGCTTATCTCTTACAGAATGACCTCCTAGACCCCAATCAGTCTGGCTTCCGGACTGGCCACTCCACAGAAACGGCCCTCATTGCGGTCACAGAGGCACTTCACTTAGCAAAAGCGAAAGGCCTCTCCTCTGTCCTGATTCTCCTAGATCTATCTGCAGCCTTCGACACAGTCAACCATCAGATCCTCCTCGCGGCCCTCGCAGGAATGGGAGTGGCTGGATCTGCGCTGACATGGCTGACATCATACCTCAATGACCGCTCCTACCAAGTGTCATGGAGAGGGACTCTGTCGGCCATCCGCCCCCTCCGGACGGGTGTCCCCCAGGGCTCGGTCCTAGGACCCCTTCTCTTCTCCCTCTACACTAAATCACTGGGTAACATTATCACATCTCATGGCTTCTCATATCATTGTTATGCCGATGATACTCAACTCTTCCTCTCCTTCCCTCCCTCAGATATCCACGTCTCTGAGCGGATCTCGGCCTGTCTGTCCGACATCTCCGCCTGGATGACGACCAACCACCTCAAACTGAACCTAAGCAAAACAGAATTGCTCCACCTGCCGGCCAAATCCTCCCCCCTGACCGACCTCTCCATCACAGTCGAGAATGCAGCTGTGACCGCGTCGCCGACCGCCAAGAACCTTGGTGTTGTCCTCGACGACCAGTTGAACTTCTCTGCTCACATCGCAGCGACAACCAGAACCTGCAGATTCCTCCTGAGCAACGTCAGAAGGATACGCCCCTTCCTGACAAAAGAAGCCACCCAACTCCTCGTCCAATCAACAGTCATCTCCCGCCTCGACTACTGCAACGCACTGCTAGCTGGCCTCCCGGCCACTGCCACCAAGCCTCTTCAACTCATTCAAAATGCAGCGGCCCGCCTGATCTCAAACCTACCGAAGTCAGCCCATGTCACCCCACTTCTTAGGGACCTGCACTGGCTCCCCATTGCTGCACGTATCCGCTTCAAGGCCCTCGACCTAGCATACCGTGCGGCAAAGGGAACCGCTCCCGCCTACCTCCGGTCAATGGTCTCTAACTACACACCCTCAAGACCCCTACGCTCTGCGTCTTCTGGCCGCCTCAGATCTACTCCTATCCAAGCTCCCGGAGGGTCATCAAAGAGAAGCCGCCTATTCTCAGTCCTTGCCCCACAATGGTGGAATGAACTACCCATCCCAGTTAGGACAGCCGAATCCCGTCCAATATTTCGCCGTCGACTAAAGACTCACTTCTTCAACCATTATCTGAAATGATAAAAAAAAAAAAAAAAAATCTAACCCCGACTAACCTTAATGTCATGCACTTGTCCTAATAAACTAACCTACACTGTAACACGCAACACTTTGATGAACATTGTTACTCAGCTGATAGAGTTATACCCTTCTTGCTGTCTTGTCGCACAGAACTTGTAAGTCGCTTTGGATAAAAGCGTCAGCTAAATGACTAAATGTAAATGTAAATGTAATGTCCTGTTACACTCTAAACTCTCTAATGTCCTGTTACACTCTAAACTCTAATGTCCTGTTACACTCTAAACTCTAATGTCCTGTTACACTCTAAACTCTCTAATGTCCTGTTACACTCTAAACTCTAATGTCCTGTTACACTCTAAACTCTAATGTCCTGTTACACTCTAAACTCTCTAATGTCCTGTTACACTCTAAACTCTAATGTCCTGTTACACTCTAAACTCTAATGTCCTGTTACACTCTAAACTCTAATGTCCTGTTACACTCTAAACTCTCTAATGTCCTGTTACACTCTAAACTCTCTAATGTCCTGTTACACTCTAAACTCTAATGTCCTGTTACACTCTAAACTCTAATGTCCTGTTACACTCTAAACTCTAGTGTCCTGTTACACTCTAAACTCTCTAATGTCCTGTTACACTCTAAACTCTAATGTCCTGTTACACTCTAAACTCTCTAATGTCCTGTTACACTCTAAACTCTAATGTCCTGTTACACTCTAAACTCTCTAATGTCCTGTTACACTCTAAACTCTCTAATGTCCTGTTACACTCTAAACTCTCTAATGTCCTGTTACACTCTAAACTCTAATGTCCTGTTACACTCTAAACTCTAATGTCCTGTTACACTCTAAGGTCCTGTTACACTCTAAACTCTAATGTCCTGTTACACTCTAAACTCTAATGTCCTGTTACACTCTAAACTCTAATGTCCTGTTACACTCTAAACTCTCTAATGTCCTGTTACACTCTAAACTCTAATGTCCTGTTACACTCTAAACTCTAATGTCCTGTTACACTATAAACTCTAATGTCCTGTTACACTCTAAACTCTCTAATGTCCCGTTACACTCTAAACTCTAATGTCCCGTTACACTCTAAACTCTAATGTCCTGTTACACTCTAAACTCTCTAATGTCCTGTTACACTCTAAACTCTAATGTCCTGTTACACTCTAAACTCTAATGTCCTGTTACACTCTAAACTCTAATGTCCTGTTACACTCTAAACTCTCTAATGTCCTGTTACACTCTAAACTCTCTAATGTCCTGTTACACTCTAAACTCTAATGTCCTGTTACACTCTAAACTCTAATGTCCTGTTACACTCTAAACTCTAATGTCCTGTTACACTCTAAACTCTCTAATGTCCTGTTACACTCTAAACTCTCTAATGTCCTGTTACACTCTAAACTCTAATGTCCTGTTACACTCTAAACTCTAATGTCCTGTTACACTCTAAACTCTAATGTCCTGTTACACTCTAAACTCTAATGTCCTGTTACACTCTAAACTCTAATGTCCTGTTACACTCTAAACTCTCTAATGTCCTGTTACACTCTAAACTCTAATGTCCTGTTACACTCTAAACTCTAATGTCCTGTTACACTCTAAACTCTAATGTCCTGTTACACTCTAAACTCGAATGTCCTGTTACACTCTAAACTCTAATGTCCTGTTACACTCTAAACTCTAATGTCCTGTTACACTCTAAACTCTAATGTCCTGTTACACTCTAAACTCTAATGTCCTGTTACACTCTAAACTCTAATGTCCTGTTACACTCTAAACTCTCTAATGTCCTGTTACACTCTAAACTCTCTAATGTCCTGTTACACTCTAAACTCTAATGTCCTGTTACACTCTAAACTCTAATGTCCTGTTACACTCTAAACTCTAATGTCCTGTTACACTCTAAACTCTAATGTCCTGTTACACTCTAAACTCTCTAATGTCCTGTTACACTCTAAACTCTCTAATGTCCTGTTACACTCTAAACTCTCTAATGTCCTGTTACACTCTAAACTCTAATGTCCTGTTACACTCTAAACTCTCTAATGTCCTGTTACACTCTAAACTCTAATGTCCTGTTACACTCTAAACTCTAATGTCCTGTTACACTCTAAACTCTCTAATGTCCTGTTACACTCTAAACTCTCTAATGTCCTGTTACACTCTAAACTCTAATGTCCTGTTACACTCTAAACTCGAATGTCCTGTTACACTCTAAACTCTCTAATGTCCTGTTACACTCTAAACTCTCTAATGTCCTGTTACACTCTAAACTCTAATGTCCTGTTACACTCTAAACTCTCTAATGTCCTGTTACACTCTAAACTCTCTAATGTCCTGTTACACTCTAAACTCTCTAATGTCCTGTTACACTCTAAACTCTAATGTCCTGTTACACTCTAAACTCTAATGTCCTGTTACACTCTAAACTCTAAGGTCCTGTTACACTCTAAACTCTAATGTCCTGTTACACTCTAAACTCTAATGTCCTGTTACACTCTAAACTCTAATGTCCTGTTACACTCTAAACTCTCTAATGTCCTGTTACACTCTAAACTCTAATGTCCTGTTACACTCTAAACTCTAATGTCCTGTTACACTATAAACTCTAATGTCCTGTTACACTCTAAACTCTCTAATGTCCCGTTACACTCTAAACTCTAATGTCCCGTTACACTCTAAACTCTAATGTCCTGTTACACTCTAAACTCTCTAATGTCCTGTTACACTCTAAACTCTAATGTCCTGTTACACTCTAAACTCTAATGTCCTGTTACACTCTAAACTCTAATGTCCTGTTACACTCTAAACTCTCTAATGTCCTGTTACACTCTAAACTCTCTAATGTCCTGTTACACTCTAAACTCTAATGTCCTGTTACACTCTAAACTCTAATGTCCTGTTACACTCTAAACTCTAATGTCCTGTTACACTCTAAACTCTCTAATGTCCTGTTACACTCTAAACTCTAATGTCCTGTTACACTCTAAACTCTAATGTCCTGTTACACTCTAAACTCTAATGTCCTGTTACACTCTAAACTCTAATGTCCTGTTACACTCTAAACTCTCTAATGTCCCGTTACACTCTAAACTCTAATGTCCTGTTACACTCTAAACTCTAATGTCCTGTTACACTCTAAACTCTCTAATGTCCTGTTACACTCTAAACTCTCTAATGTCCTGTTACACTCTAAACTCTAATGTCCTGTTACACTCTAAACTCTAATGTCCTGTTACACTCTAAACTCTAATGTCCTGTTACACTCTAAACTCTAATGTCCTGTTACACTCTAAACTCTAATGTCCTGTTACACTCTAAACTCTAATGTCCTGTTACACTCTAAACTCTCTAATGTCCTGTTACACTCTAAACTCTAATGTCCTGTTACACTCTAAACTCTAATGTCCTGTTACACTCTAAACTCGAATGTCCTGTTACACTCTAAACTCTCTAATGTCCTGTTACACTCTAAACTCTCTAATGTCCTGTTACACTCTAAACTCTCTAATGTCCTGTTACACTCTAAACTCTAATGTCCTGTTACACTCTAAACTCTAATGTCCTGTTACACTCTAAACTCTAATGTCCTGTTACACTCTAAACTCTCTAATGTCCTGTTACACTCTAAACTCTAATGTCCTGTTACACTCTAAACTCTAATGTCCTGTTACACTCTAAACTCTCTAATGTCCTGTTACACTCTAAACTCTCTAATGTCCTGTTACACTCTAAACTCTCTAATGTCCTGTTACAATCTAAACTCTCTAATGTCCTGTTACACTCTAAACTCTAATGTCCTGTTACACTCTAAACTCTCTAATGTCCTGTTACACTCTAAACTCTCTAATGTCCTGTTACACTCTAAACTCTAATGTCCTGTTACACTCTAAACTCTCTAATGTCCTGTTACACTCTAAACTCTAATGTCCTGTTACACTCTAAACTCTAATGTCCTGTTACACTCTAAACTCTCTAATGTCCTGTTACACTCTAAACTCTAATGTCCTGTTACACTCTAAACTCTAATGTCCTGTTACACTCTAAACTCTAATGTCCTGTTACACTCTAAACTCTAATGTCCTGTTACACTCTAAACTCTCTAATGTCCTGTTACACTCTAAACTCTAATGTCCTGTTACACTCTAAACTCTAATGTCCTGTTACACTCTAAACTCTAATGTCCTGTTACACTCTAAACTCTAATGTCCTGTTACACTCTAAACTCTCTAATGTCCTGTTACACTCTAAACTCTAATGTCCTGTTACACTCTAAACTCTAATGTCCTGTTACACTCTAAACTCTCTAATGTCCTGTTACACTCTAAACTCTAATGTCCTGTTACACTCTAAACTCTAATGTCATGTTACACTCTAAACTCTAATGTCCTGTTACACTCTAAACTCGAATGTCCTGTTACACTCTAAACTCTAATGTCCTGTTACACTCTAAACTCTAATGTCCTGTTACACTCTAAACTCTAATGTCCTGTTACACTCTAAACTCTCTAATGTCCTGTTACACTCTAAACTCTAATGTCCTGTTACACTCTAAACTATAATGTCCTGTTACACTCTAAACTCTAATGTCCTGTTACACTCTAAACTCTAATGTCCTGTTACACTCTAAACTCTCTAATGTCCTGTTACACTCTAAACTCTAATGTCCTGTTACACTCTAAACTCTAATGTCCTGTTACACTCTAAACTCTCTAATGTCCTGTTACACTCTAAACTCTAATGTCCTGTTACACTCTAAACTCTAATGTCCTGTTACACTCTAAACTCTCTAATGTCCTGTTACACTCTAAACTCTAATGTCCTGTTACACTCAAAACTCTAATGTCCTGTTACACTCTAAACTCTCTAATGTCCTGTTACACTCTAAACTCTCTAATGTCCTGTTACACTCTAAACTCTAATGTCCTGTTACACTCTAAACTCTCTAATGTCCTGTTACACTCTAAACTCTCTAATGTCCTGTTACACTCTAAACTCTCTAATGTCCTGTTACACTCTAAACTCTCTAATGTCCTGTTACACTCTAAA
This sequence comes from Notolepis coatsorum, assembly GCF_963971535.1. Lineage (NCBI taxonomy): Eukaryota > Metazoa > Chordata > Actinopteri > Aulopiformes > Paralepididae > Notolepis > Notolepis coatsorum. Next base: position 99,588,172 of record NC_140167.1, on the reverse strand, counting down.
CTCTCTAATGTCCTGTTACACTCTAAACTCTAATGTCATGTTACACTCTAAACTCTAATGTCCTGTTACACTCTAAACTCTCTAATGTCCTGTTACACTCTAAACTCTAATGTCCTGTTACACTCTAAACTCTAATGTCCTGTTACACTCAACTCTAATGTCCTGTTACACTCTAAACTCTAATGTCCTGTTACACTCTAAACTCTCTAATGTCCTGTTACACTCTAAACTCTAATGTCCTGTTACACTCTAAACTCTAATGTCCTGTTACACTCTAAACTCTCTAATGTCCTGTTACACTCTAAACTCTAATGTCCTGTTACACTCTAAACTCTCTAATGTCCTGTTACACTCTAAACTCTCTAATGTCCTGTTACACTCTAAACTCTAATGTCCTGTTACACTCTAAACTCTAATGTCCTGTTACACTCTAAACTCTAATGTCCTGTTACACTCTAAACTCTAATGTCCTGTTACACTCTAAACTTTAATGTCCTGTTACACTCTAAACTTGAATGTCCTGTTACACTCTAAACTCTAATGTCCTGTTACACTCTAAACTCTCTAATGTCCTGTTACACTCTAAACTCTCTAAACTCTAATGTCCTGTTACACTCTAAACTCTCTAATGTCCTGTTACACTCTAAACTCTAATGTCCTGTTACACTCTAAACTCTAATGTCCTGTTACACTCTAAACTCGAATGTCCTGTTACACTCTAAACTCTCTAATGTCCTGTTACACTCTAAACTCGAATGTCCTGTTACACTCTAAACTCAACAATTTGACCTGACTCCCACTGCCATGCCTCCCACCCACAAAGCAGGCAACTCCTTGGATCTCATATTTTCCCGTAACTCCAGCATCATTAACACCACGGTAACTCCCCTACATGTATCTGACCATTCCTTCATATCCTTCTCACTAACTCTCATGCTTAACCGAAAAGTCTTCACCCCAACTCAAACCGTCTCACTCAGACGCAACCTGCCCTCCCTATCCCCCTCCACCCTCTCCTCTGACATAATATCCGCTCTACCTTTGAGTGACACCTTCTCTGCTCTCCCCACAGAGATGGCAACCGCCACCCTCCTCTCAGCCCTTGCAACCTCCTTCGACAAGCTCTGTCCCCTCGTTGAGAAACCTGCCCGCCGTTCCCCACCCAGTCCATGGCTGACGGATGCAGTGAGAGAACAAAGACAGGTCCTGAGAGCGGCTGAGAGGAAGTATAGAAAGTCACGCCTCACTGCTGACATCGACACATATCACAACCTCTTGTTAACATTCTCCAAAACCATTACTAATGCCAAAGCTTCTTTCTTTCACCATAGGATCGAGGCCTCTGCCAAGAATCTTCGCAAACTGCATGCTACCATGTCCTCCCTCCTCACTCCCCCCCCACCTCCTCCTCCCTCATCTTTTTCTGCCGAAGACTTTGCGATCTTCTTTGAGGAAAAAGTGGAGAACATCCGCAGCTCCTTCTCCCAACCCCCACCCATTCCAAACGCTGAATCGAGAACCTCATCCTTCACTCTGTCATCTTTCTCTCCCATTACAGAAGCCGAGACCCTGACACTGGTAACGTCGAACCGTCCGACTACATGCCAGCTGGACCAGCTACCCTCCCCACTCCTCCAGACCATAGCACCGGACATCCTCCCATTCCTAACTGCAACCATCAACTCCTCACTCAACTCGGGGGTGGTCCCCACCTCCCTAAAACAAGCCAGAGTCACGCCCCTCATAAAAAAACCAACCCTGAACCCCACCGTCATAGCCAACTATCGCCCTGTCTCTCTTCTCTCCTTCCTTTCTAAAACACTTGAACGTGCTGTATCCAACCAACTTACTGCTTATCTCTTACAGAATGACCTCCTAGACCCCAATCAGTCTGGCTTCCGGACTGGCCACTCCACAGAAACGGCCCTCATTGCGGTCACAGAGGCACTTCACTTAGCAAAAGCGAAAGGCCTCTCCTCTGTCCTGATTCTCCTAGATCTATCTGCAGCCTTCGACACAGTCAACCATCAGATCCTCCTCGCGGCCCTCGCAGGAATGGGAGTGGCTGGATCTGCGCTGACATGGCTGACATCATACCTCAATGACCGCTCCTACCAAGTGTCATGGAGAGGGACTCTGTCGGCCATCCGCCCCCTCCGGACGGGTGTCCCCCAGGGCTCGGTCCTAGGACCCCTTCTCTTCTCCCTCTACACTAAATCACTGGGTAACATTATCACATCTCATGGCTTCTCATATCATTGTTATGCCGATGATACTCAACTCTTCCTCTCCTTCCCTCCCTCAGATATCCACGTCTCTGAGCGGATCTCGGCCTGTCTGTCCGACATCTCCGCCTGGATGACGACCAACCACCTCAAACTGAACCTAAGCAAAACAGAATTGCTCCACCTGCCGGCCAAATCCTCCCCCCTGACCGACCTCTCCATCACAGTCGAGAATGCAGCTGTGACCGCGTCGCCGACCGCCAAGAACCTTGGTGTTGTCCTCGACGACCAGTTGAACTTCTCTGCTCACATCGCAGCGACAACCAGAACCTGCAGATTCCTCCTGAGCAACGTCAGAAGGATACGCCCCTTCCTGACAAAAGAAGCCACCCAACTCCTCGTCCAATCAACAGTCATCTCCCGCCTCGACTACTGCAACGCACTGCTAGCTGGCCTCCCGGCCACTGCCACCAAGCCTCTTCAACTCATTCAAAATGCAGCGGCCCGCCTGATCTCAAACCTACCGAAGTCAGCCCATGTCACCCCACTTCTTAGGGACCTGCACTGGCTCCCCATTGCTGCACGTATCCGCTTCAAGGCCCTCGACCTAGCATACCGTGCGGCAAAGGGAACCGCTCCCGCCTACCTCCGGTCAATGGTCTCTAACTACACACCCTCAAGACCCCTACGCTCTGCGTCTTCTGGCCGCCTCAGATCTACTCCTATCCAAGCTCCCGGAGGGTCATCAAAGAGAAGCCGCCTATTCTCAGTCCTTGCCCCACAATGGTGGAATGAACTACCCATCCCAGTTAGGACAGCCGAATCCCGTCCAATATTTCGCCGTCGACTAAAGACTCACTTCTTCAACCATTATCTGAAATGATAAAAAAAAAAAAAAAAAAAAAAATCTAACCCCGACTAACCTTAATGTCATGCACTTGTCCTAATAAACTAACCTACACTGTAACACGCAACACTTTGATGAACATTGTTACTCAGCTGATAGAGTTATACCCTTCTTGCTGTCTTGTCGCACAGAACTTGTAAGTCGCTTTGGATAAAAGCGTCAGCTAAATGACTAAATGTAAATGTAAATGTAATGTCCTGTTACACTCTAAACTCTCTAATGTCCTGTTACACTCTAAACTCTAATGTCCTGTTACACTCTAAACTCTAATGTCCTGTTACACTCTAAACTCTCTAATGTCCTGTTACACTCTAAACTCTAATGTCCTGTTACACTCTAAACTCTAATGTCCTGTTACACTCTAAACTCTCTAATGTCCTGTTACACTCTAAACTCTAATGTCCTGTTACACTCTAAACTCTAATGTCCTGTTACACTCTAAACTCTAATGTCCTGTTACACTCTAAACTCTCTAATGTCCTGTTACACTCTAAACTCTCTAATGTCCTGTTACACTCTAAACTCTAATGTCCTGTTACACTCTAAACTCTAATGTCCTGTTACACTCTAAACTCTAATGTCCTGTTACACTCTAAACTCTCTAATGTCCTGTTACACTCTAAACTCTAATGTCCTGTTACACTCTAAACTCTCTAATGTCCTGTTACACTCTAAACTCTAATGTCCTGTTACACTCTAAACTCTCTAATGTCCTGTTACACTCTAAACTCTCTAATGTCCTGTTACACTCTAAACTCTCTAATGTCCTGTTACACTCTAAACTCTAATGTCCTGTTACACTCTAAACTCTAATGTCCTGTTACACTCTAAGGTCCTGTTACACTCTAAACTCTAATGTCCTGTTACACTCTAAACTCTAATGTCCTGTTACACTCTAAACTCTAATGTCCTGTTACACTCTAAACTCTCTAATGTCCTGTTACACTCTAAACTCTAATGTCCTGTTACACTCTAAACTCTAATGTCCTGTTACACTATAAACTCTAATGTCCTGTTACACTCTAAACTCTCTAATGTCCCGTTACACTCTAAACTCTAATGTCCCGTTACACTCTAAACTCTAATGTCCTGTTACACTCTAAACTCTCTAATGTCCTGTTACACTCTAAACTCTAATGTCCTGTTACACTCTAAACTCTAATGTCCTGTTACACTCTAAACTCTAATGTCCTGTTACACTCTAAACTCTCTAATGTCCTGTTACACTCTAAACTCTCTAATGTCCTGTTACACTCTAAACTCTAATGTCCTGTTACACTCTAAACTCTAATGTCCTGTTACACTCTAAACTCTAATGTCCTGTTACACTCTAAACTCTCTAATGTCCTGTTACACTCTAAACTCTCTAATGTCCTGTTACACTCTAAACTCTAATGTCCTGTTACACTCTAAACTCTAATGTCCTGTTACACTCTAAACTCTAATGTCCTGTTACACTCTAAACTCTAATGTCCTGTTACACTCTAAACTCTAATGTCCTGTTACACTCTAAACTCTCTAATGTCCTGTTACACTCTAAACTCTAATGTCCTGTTACACTCTAAACTCTAATGTCCTGTTACACTCTAAACTCTAATGTCCTGTTACACTCTAAACTCGAATGTCCTGTTACACTCTAAACTCTAATGTCCTGTTACACTCTAAACTCTAATGTCCTGTTACACTCTAAACTCTAATGTCCTGTTACACTCTAAACTCTAATGTCCTGTTACACTCTAAACTCTAATGTCCTGTTACACTCTAAACTCTCTAATGTCCTGTTACACTCTAAACTCTCTAATGTCCTGTTACACTCTAAACTCTAATGTCCTGTTACACTCTAAACTCTAATGTCCTGTTACACTCTAAACTCTAATGTCCTGTTACACTCTAAACTCTAATGTCCTGTTACACTCTAAACTCTCTAATGTCCTGTTACACTCTAAACTCTCTAATGTCCTGTTACACTCTAAACTCTCTAATGTCCTGTTACACTCTAAACTCTAATGTCCTGTTACACTCTAAACTCTCTAATGTCCTGTTACACTCTAAACTCTAATGTCCTGTTACACTCTAAACTCTAATGTCCTGTTACACTCTAAACTCGAATGTCCTGTTACACTCTAAACTCTCTAATGTCCTGTTACACTCTAAACTCTCTAATGTCCTGTTACACTCTAAACTCTAATGTCCTGTTACACTCTAAACTCGAATGTCCTGTTACACTCTAAACTCTCTAATGTCCTGTTACACTCTAAACTCTCTAATGTCCTGTTACACTCTAAACTCTAATGTCCTGTTACACTCTAAACTCTCTAATGTCCTGTTACACTCTAAACTCTCTAATGTCCTGTTACACTCTAAACTCTCTAATGTCCTGTTACACTCTAAACTCTAATGTCCTGTTACACTCTAAACTCTAATGTCCTGTTACACTCTAAACTCTAAGGTCCTGTTACACTCTAAACTCTAATGTCCTGTTACACTCTAAACTCTAATGTCCTGTTACACTCTAAACTCTAATGTCCTGTTACACTCTAAACTCTCTAATGTCCTGTTACACTCTAAACTCTAATGTCCTGTTACACTCTAAACTCTAATGTCCTGTTACACTATAAACTCTAATGTCCTGTTACACTCTAAACTCTCTAATGTCCCGTTACACTCTAAACTCTAATGTCCCGTTACACTCTAAACTCTAATGTCCTGTTACACTCTAAACTCTCTAATGTCCTGTTACACTCTAAACTCTAATGTCCTGTTACACTCTAAACTCTAATGTCCTGTTACACTCTAAACTCTAATGTCCTGTTACACTCTAAACTCTCTAATGTCCTGTTACACTCTAAACTCTCTAATGTCCTGTTACACTCTAAACTCTAATGTCCTGTTACACTCTAAACTCTAATGTCCTGTTACACTCTAAACTCTAATGTCCTGTTACACTCTAAACTCTCTAATGTCCTGTTACACTCTAAACTCTAATGTCCTGTTACACTCTAAACTCTAATGTCCTGTTACACTCTAAACTCTAATGTCCTGTTACACTCTAAACTCTAATGTCCTGTTACACTCTAAACTCTCTAATGTCCCGTTACACTCTAAACTCTAATGTCCTGTTACACTCTAAACTCTCTAATGTCCTGTTACACTCTAAACTCTCTAATGTCCTGTTACACTCTAAACTCTCTAATGTCCTGTTACACTCTAAACTCTAATGTCCTGTTACACTCTAAACTCTAATGTCCTGTTACACTCTAAACTCTAATGTCCTGTTACACTCTAAACTCTAATGTCCTGTTACACTCTAAACTCTAATGTCCTGTTACACTCTAAACTCTCTAATGTCCTGTTACACTCTAAACTCTAATGTCCTGTTACACTCTAAACTCTAATGTCCTGTTACACTCTAAACTCGAATGTCCTGTTACACTCTAAACTCTCTAATGTCCTGTTACACTCTAAACTCTCTAATGTCCTGTTACACTCTAAACTCTCTAATGTCCTGTTACACTCTAAACTCTAATGTCCTGTTACACTCTAAACTCTAATGTCCTGTTACACTCTAAACTCTAATGTCCTGTTACACTCTAAACTCTCTAATGTCCTGTTACACTCTAAACTCTAATGTCCTGTTACACTCTAAACTCTAATGTCCTGTTACACTCTAAACTCTCTAATGTCCTGTTACACTCTAAACTCTCTAATGTCCTGTTACACTCTAAACTCTCTAATGTCCTGTTACAATCTAAACTCTCTAATGTCCTGTTACACTCTAAACTCTAATGTCCTGTTACACTCTAAACTCTCTAATGTCCTGTTACACTCTAAACTCTCTAATGTCCTGTTACACTCTAAACTCTAATGTCCTGTTACACTCTAAACTCTCTAATGTCCTGTTACACTCTAAACTCTAATGTCCTGTTACACTCTAAACTCTAATGTCCTGTTACACTCTAAACTCTAATGTCCTGTTACACTCTAAACTCTAATGTCCTGTTACACTCTAAACTCTAATGTCCTGTTACACTCTAAACTCTCTAATGTCCCGTTACACTCTAAACTCTAATGTCCTGTTACACTCTAAACTCTAATGTCCTGTTACACTCTAAACTCTCTAATGTCCTGTTACACTCTAAACTCTCTAATGTCCTGTTACACTCTAAACTCTAATGTCCTGTTACACTCTAAACTCTAATGTCCTGTTACACTCTAAACTCTAATGTCCTGTTACACTCTAAACTCTAATGTCCTGTTACACTCTAAACTCTAATGTCCTGTTACACTCTAAACTCTAATGTCCTGTTACACTCTAAACTCTCTAATGTCCTGTTACACTCTAAACTCTAATGTCCTGTTACACTCTAAACTCTAATGTCCTGTTACACTCTAAACTCGAATGTCCTGTTACACTCTAAACTCTCTAATGTCCTGTTACACTCTAAACTCTCTAATGTCCTGTTACACTCTAAACTCTCTAATGTCCTGTTACACTCTAAACTCTAATGTCCTGTTACACTCTAAACTCTAATGTCCTGTTACACTCTAAACTCTAATGTCCTGTTACACTCTAAACTCTCTAATGTCCTGTTACACTCTAAACTCTAATGTCCTGTTACACTCTAAACTCTAATGTCCTGTTACACTCTAAACTCTCTAATGTCCTGTTACACTCTAAACTCTCTAATGTCCTGTTACACTCTAAACTCTCTAATGTCCTGTTACAATCTAAACTCTCTAATGTCCTGTTACACTCTAAACTCTAATGTCCTGTTACACTCTAAACTCTCTAATGTCCTGTTACACTCTAAACTCTCTAATGTCCTGTTACACTCTAAACTCTAATGTCCTGTTACACTCTAAACTCTCTAATGTCCTGTTACACTCTAAACTCTAATGTCCTGTTACACTCTAAACTCTAATGTCCTGTTACACTCTAAACTCTCTAATGTCCTGTTACACTCTAAACTCTAATGTCCTGTTACACTCTAAACTCTAATGTCCTGTTACACTCTAAACTCTAATGTCCTGTTACACTCTAAACTCTAATGTCCTGTTACACTCTAAACTCTCTAATGTCCTGTTACACTCTAAACTCTAATGTCCTGTTACACTCTAAACTCTAATGTCCTGTTACACTCTAAACTCTAATGTCCTGTTACACTCTAAACTCTAATGTCCTGTTACACTCTAAACTCTCTAATGTCCTGTTACACTCTAAACTCTAATGTCCTGTTACACTCTAAACTCTAATGTCCTGTTACACTCTAAACTCTAATGTCCTGTTACACTCTAAACTCTAATGTCATGTTACACTCTAAACTCTAATGTCCTGTTACACTCTAAACTCGAATGTCCTGTTACACTCTAAACTCTAATGTCCTGTTACACTCTAAACTCTAATGTCCTGTTACACTCTAAACTCTAATGTCCTGTTACACTCTAAACTCTCTAATGTCCTGTTACACTCTAAACTCTAATGTCCTGTTACACTCTAAACTATAATGTCCTGTTACACTCTAAACTCTAATGTCCTGTTACACTCTAAACTCTAATGTCCTGTTACACTCTAAACTCTCTAATGTCCTGTTACACTCTAAACTCTAATGTCCTGTTACACTCTAAACTCTAATGTCCTGTTACACTCTAAACTCTCTAATGTCCTGTTACACTCTAAACTCTAATGTCCTGTTACACTCTAAACTCTAATGTCCTGTTACACTCTAAACTCTCTAATGTCCTGTTACACTCTAAACTCTAATGTCCTGTTACACTCAAAACTCTAATGTCCTGTTACACTCTAAACTCTCTAATGTCCTGTTACACTCTAAACTCTCTAATGTCCTGTTACACTCTAAACTCTAATGTCCTGTTACACTCTAAACTCTCTAATGTCCTGTTACACTCTAAACTCTCTAATGTCCTGTTACACTCTAAACTCTCTAATGTCCTGTTACACTCTAAACTCTCTAATGTCCTGTTACACTCTAAACTCTCTAATGTCCTGTTACACTCTAAACTCTAATGTCATGTTACACTCTAAACTCTAATGTCCTGTTACACTCTAAACTCTCTAATGTCCTGTTACACTCTAAACTCTAATGTCCTGTTACACTCTAAACTCTAATGTCCTGTTACACTCAACTCTAATGTCCTGTTACACTCTAAACTCTAATGTCCTGTTACACTCTAAACTCTCTAATGTCCTGTTACACTCTAAACTCTAATGTCCTGTTACACTCTAAACTCTAATGTCCTGTTACACTCTAAACTCTCTAATGTCCTGTTACACTCTAAACTCTAATGTCCTGTTACACTCTAAACTCTCTAATGTCCTGTTACACTCTAAACTCTCTAATGTCCTGTTACACTCTAAACTCTAATGTCCTGTTACACTCTAAACTCTAATGTCCTGTTACACTCTAAACTCTAATGTCCTGTTACACTCTAAACTCTAATGTCCTGTTACACTCTAAACTTTAATGTCCTGTTACACTCTAAACTTGAATGTCCTGTTACACTCTAAACTCTAATGTCCTGTTACACTCTAAACTCTCTAATGTCCTGTTACACTCTAAACTCTCTAAACTCTAATGTCCTGTTACACTCTAAACTCTCTAATGTCCTGTTACACTCTAAACTCTAATGTCCTGTTACACTCTAAACTCTAATGTCCTGTTACACTCTAAACTCGAATGTCCTGTTACACTCTAAACTCTCTAATGTCCTGTTACACTCTAAACTCGAATGTCCTGTTACACTCTAAACTCAACAATTTGACCTGACTCCCACTGCCATGCCTCCCACCCACAAAGCAGGCAACTCCTTGGATCTCATATTTTCCCGTAACTCCAGCATCATTAACACCACGGTAACTCCCCTACATGTATCTGACCATTCCTTCATATCCTTCTCACTAACTCTCATGCTTAACCGAAAAGTCTTCACCCCAACTCAAACCGTCTCACTCAGACGCAACCTGCCCTCCCTATCCCCCTCCACCCTCTCCTCTGACATAATATCCGCTCTACCTTTGAGTGACACCTTCTCTGCTCTCCCCACAGAGATGGCAACCGCCACCCTCCTCTCAGCCCTTGCAACCTCCTTCGACAAGCTCTGTCCCCTCGTTGAGAAACCTGCCCGCCGTTCCCCACCCAGTCCATGGCTGACGGATGCAGTGAGAGAACAAAGACAGGTCCTGAGAGCGGCTGAGAGGAAGTATAGAAAGTCACGCCTCACTGCTGACATCGACACATATCACAACCTCTTGTTAACATTCTCCAAAACCATTACTAATGCCAAAGCTTCTTTCTTTCACCATAGGATCGAGGCCTCTGCCAAGAATCTTCGCAAACTGCATGCTACCATGTCCTCCCTCCTCACTCCCCCCCCACCTCCTCCTCCCTCATCTTTTTCTGCCGAAGACTTTGCGATCTTCTTTGAGGAAAAAGTGGAGAACATCCGCAGCTCCTTCTCCCAACCCCCACCCATTCCAAACGCTGAATCGAGAACCTCATCCTTCACTCTGTCATCTTTCTCTCCCATTACAGAAGCCGAGACCCTGACACTGGTAACGTCGAACCGTCCGACTACATGCCAGCTGGACCAGCTACCCTCCCCACTCCTCCAGACCATAGCACCGGACATCCTCCCATTCCTAACTGCAACCATCAACTCCTCACTCAACTCGGGGGTGGTCCCCACCTCCCTAAAACAAGCCAGAGTCACGCCCCTCATAAAAAAACCAACCCTGAACCCCACCGTCATAGCCAACTATCGCCCTGTCTCTCTTCTCTCCTTCCTTTCTAAAACACTTGAACGTGCTGTATCCAACCAACTTACTGCTTATCTCTTACAGAATGACCTCCTAGACCCCAATCAGTCTGGCTTCCGGACTGGCCACTCCACAGAAACGGCCCTCATTGCGGTCACAGAGGCACTTCACTTAGCAAAAGCGAAAGGCCTCTCCTCTGTCCTGATTCTCCTAGATCTATCTGCAGCCTTCGACACAGTCAACCATCAGATCCTCCTCGCGGCCCTCGCAGGAATGGGAGTGGCTGGATCTGCGCTGACATGGCTGACATCATACCTCAATGACCGCTCCTACCAAGTGTCATGGAGAGGGACTCTGTCGGCCATCCGCCCCCTCCGGACGGGTGTCCCCCAGGGCTCGGTCCTAGGACCCCTTCTCTTCTCCCTCTACACTAAATCACTGGGTAACATTATCACATCTCATGGCTTCTCATATCATTGTTATGCCGATGATACTCAACTCTTCCTCTCCTTCCCTCCCTCAGATATCCACGTCTCTGAGCGGATCTCGGCCTGTCTGTCCGACATCTCCGCCTGGATGACGACCAACCACCTCAAACTGAACCTAAGCAAAACAGAATTGCTCCACCTGCCGGCCAAATCCTCCCCCCTGACCGACCTCTCCATCACAGTCGAGAATGCAGCTGTGACCGCGTCGCCGACCGCCAAGAACCTTGGTGTTGTCCTCGACGACCAGTTGAACTTCTCTGCTCACATCGCAGCGACAACCAGAACCTGCAGATTCCTCCTGAGCAACGTCAGAAGGATACGCCCCTTCCTGACAAAAGAAGCCACCCAACTCCTCGTCCAATCAACAGTCATCTCCCGCCTCGACTACTGCAACGCACTGCTAGCTGGCCTCCCGGCCACTGCCACCAAGCCTCTTCAACTCATTCAAAATGCAGCGGCCCGCCTGATCTCAAACCTACCGAAGTCAGCCCATGTCACCCCACTTCTTAGGGACCTGCACTGGCTCCCCATTGCTGCACGTATCCGCTTCAAGGCCCTCGACCTAGCATACCGTGCGGCAAAGGGAACCGCTCCCGCCTACCTCCGGTCAATGGTCTCTAACTACACACCCTCAAGACCCCTACGCTCTGCGTCTTCTGGCCGCCTCAGATCTACTCCTATCCAAGCTCCCGGAGGGTCATCAAAGAGAAGCCGCCTATTCTCAGTCCTTGCCCCACAATGGTGGAATGAACTACCCATCCCAGTTAGGACAGCCGAATCCCGTCCAATATTTCGCCGTCGACTAAAGACTCACTTCTTCAACCATTATCTGAAATGATAAAAAAAAAAAAAAAAAAAAATCTAACCCCGACTAACCTTAATGTCATGCACTTGTCCTAATAAACTAACCTACACTGTAACACGCAACACTTTGATGAACATTGTTACTCAGCTGATAGAGTTATACCCTTCTTGCTGTCTTGTCGCACAGAACTTGTAAGTCGCTTTGGATAAAAGCGTCAGCTAAATGACTAAATGTAAATGTAAATGTAATGTCCTGTTACACTCTAAACTCTCTAATGTCCTGTTACACTCTAAACTCTAATGTCCTGTTACACTCTAAACTCTAATGTCCTGTTACACTCTAAACTCTCTAATGTCCTGTTACACTCTAAACTCTAATGTCCTGTTACACTCTAAACTCTAATGTCCTGTTACACTCTAAACTCTCTAATGTCCTGTTACACTCTAAACTCTAATGTCCTGTTACACTCTAAACTCTAATGTCCTGTTACACTCTAAACTCTAATGTCCTGTTACACTCTAAACTCTCTAATGTCCTGTTACACTCTAAACTCTCTAATGTCCTGTTACACTCTAAACTCTAATGTCCTGTTACACTCTAAACTCTAATGTCCTGTTACACTCTAAACTCTAATGTCCTGTTACACTCTAAACTCTCTAATGTCCTGTTACACTCTAAACTCTAATGTCCTGTTACACTCTAAACTCTCTAATGTCCTGTTACACTCTAAACTCTAATGTCCTGTTACACTCTAAACTCTAATGTCCTGTTACACTCTAAACTCTAATGTCCTGTTACACTCTAAACTCTAATGTCCTGTTACACTCTAAACTTGAATGTCCTGTTACACTCTAAACTCTAATGTCCTGTTACACTCTAAACTCTCTAATGTCCTGTTACACTCTAAACTCTCTAAACTCTAATGTCCTGTTACACTCTAAACTCTCTAATGTCCTGTTACACTCTAAACTCTAATGTCCTGTTACACTCTAAACTCTAATGTCCTGTTACACTCTAAACTCGAATGTCCTGTTACACTCTAAACTCTCTAATGTCCTGTTACACTCTAAACTCTCTAATGTCCTGTTACACTCTAAACTCTAATGTCCTGTTACACTCTAAACTCTAATGTCCTGTTACACTCTAAACTCTAATGTCCTGTTACACTCTAAACTCTAATGTCCTGTTACACTCTAAACTCTCTAATGTCCTGTTACACTCTAAACTCTAATGTCCTGTTACACTCTAAACTCTCTAATGTCCTGTTACACTCTAAACTCTAATGTCCTGTTACACTCTAAACTCTAATGTCCTGTTACACTCTAAACTCTAATGTCCTGTTACACTCTAAACTCTAATGTCCTGTTACACTCTAAACTCTAATGTCCTGTTACACTCTAAACTCTCTAATGTCCTGTTACACTCTAAACTCTCTAATGTCCTGTTACACTCTAAACTCTAATGTCCTGTTACACTCTAAACTCTCTAATGTCCTGTTACACTCTAAACTCTCTAATGTCCTGTTACACTCTAAACTCTCTAATGTCCTGTTACACTCTAAACTCTAATGTCCTGTTACACTCTAAACTCTAATGTCCTGTTACACTCTAAACTCTAATGTCCTGTTACACTCTAAACTCTCTAATGTCCTGTTACACTCTAAACTCTCTAATGTCCTGTTACACTCTAAACTCTAATGTCCTGTTACACTCTAAACTCTAATGTCCTGTTACACTCTAAACTCTCTAATGTCCTGTTACACTCTAAACTCTAATGTCCTGTTACACTCTAAACTCTAATGTCCTGTTACACTCTAAACTCTCTAATGTCCTGTTACACTCTAAACTCTAATGTCCTGTTACACTCTAAACTCTAATGTCCTGTTACACTCTAAACTCTAATGTCCTGTTACACTCTAAACTCTAATGTCCTGTTACACTCTAAACTCTAATGTCCTGTTACACTCTAAACTCTAATGTCCTGTTACACTCTAAACTCTAATGTCCTGTTACACTCTAAACTCTAATGTCCTGTTACACTCTAAACTCTAATGTCCTGTTACACTCTAAACTCTAATGTCCTGTTACACTCTAAACTCTAATGTCCTGTTACACTCTAAACTCTAATGTCCTGTTACACTCTAAACTCTAATGTCCTGTTACACTCTAAACTCTAATGTCCTGTTACACTCTAAACTCTAATGTCCTGTTACACTCTAAACTCTAATGTCCTGTTACACTCTAAACTCTAATGTCCTGTTACACTCTAAACTCTAATGTCCTGTTACACTCTAAACTCTAATGTCCTGTTACACTCTAAACTCTAATGTCCTGTTACACTCTAAACTCTAATGTCCTGTTACACTCTAAACTCTAATGTCCTGTTACACTCTAAACTCTAATGTCCTGTTACACTCTAAACTCTAATGTCCTGTTACACTCTAAACTCTAATGTCCTGTTACACTCTAAACTCTAATGTCCTGTTACACTCTAAACTCTAATGTCCTGTTACACTCTAAACTCTAATGTCCTGTTACACTCTAAACTCTAATGTCCTGTTACACTCTAAACTCTAATGTCCTGTTACACTCTAAACTCTAATGTCCTGTTACACTCTAAACTCTAATGTCCTGTTACACTCTAAACTCTAATGTCCTGTTACACTCTAAACTCTAATGTCCTGTTACACTCTAAACTCTAATGTCCTGTTACACTCTAAACTCTAATGTCCTGTTACACTCTAAACCTCTAATGTCCTGTTACACTCTAAACTCTAATGTCCTGTTACACTCTAAACTCTAATGTCCTGTTACACTCTAAACTCTAATGTCCTGTTACACTCTAAACTCTAATGTCCTGTTACACTCTAAACTCTAATGTCCTGTTACACTCTAAACTCTCTAATGTCCTGTTACACTCTAAACTCTCTAATGTCCTGTTACACTCTAAACTCTCTAATGTCCTGTTACACTCTAAACTCTCTAATGTCCTGTTACACTCTAAACTCTAATGTCCTGTTACACTCTAAACTCTAATGTCCTGTTACACTCTAAACTCGAATGTCCTGTTACACTCTAAACTCTCTAATGTCCTGTTACACTCTAAACTCTCTAATGTCCTGTTACACTCTAAACTCTAATGTCCTGTTACACTCTAAACTCGAATGTCCTGTTACACTCTAAACTCTCTAATGTCCTGTTACACTCTAAACTCTCTAATGTCCTGTTACACTCTAAACTCTAATGTCCTGTTACACTCTAAACTCTCTAATGTCCTGTTACACTCTAAACTCTCTAATGTCCTGTTACACTCTAAACTCTCTAATGTCCTGTTACACTCTAAACTCTAATGTCCTGTTACACTCTAAACTCTAATGTCCTGTTACACTCTAAACTCTAAGGTCCTGTTACACTCTAAACTCTAATGTCCTGTTACACTCTAAACTCTAATGTCCTGTTACACTCTAAACTCTAATGTCCTGTTACACTCTAAACTCTCTAATGTCCTGTTACACTCTAAACTCTAATGTCCTGTTACACTCTAAACTCTAATGTCCTGTTACACTCTAAACTCTAATGTCCTGTTACACTCTAAACTCTAATGTCCTGTTACACTCTAAACTCTAATGTCCTGTTACACTCTAAACTCTAATGTCCTGTTACACTCTAAACTCTAATGTCCTGTTACACTCTAAACTCTAATGTCCTGTTACACTCTAAACTCTAATGTCCTGTTACACTCTAAACTCTAATGTCCTGTTACACTCTAAACTCTAATGTCCTGTTACACTCTAAACTCTAATGTCCTGTTACACTCTAAACTCTAATGTCCTGTTACACTCTAAACTCTAATGTCCTGTTACACTCTAAACTCTAATGTCCTGTTACACTCTAAACTCTAATGTCCTGTTACACTCTAAACTCTAATGTCCTGTTACACTCTAAACTCTAATGTCCTGTTACACTCTAAACTCTAATGTCCTGTTACACTCTAAACTCTAATGTCCTGTTACACTCTAAACTCTAATGTCCTGTTACACTCTAAACTCTAATGTCCTGTTACACTCTAAACTCTAATGTCCTGTTACACTCTAAACTCTAATGTCCTGTTACACTCTAAACTCTAATGTCCTGTTACACTCTAAACTCTAATGTCCTGTTACACTCTAAACTCTAATGTCCTGTTACACTCTAAACTCTAATGTCCTGTTACACTCTAAACTCTAATGTCCTGTTACACTCTAAACTCTAATGTCCTGTTACACTCTAAACTCTAATGTCCTGTTACACTCTAAACTCTAATGTCCTGTTACACTCTAAACTCTAATGTCCTGTTACACTCTAAACTCTAATGTCCTGTTACACTCTAAACTCTAATGTCCTGTTACACTCTAAACTCTAATGTCCTGTTACACTCTAAACTCTAATGTCCTGTTACACTCTAAACTCTAATGTCCTGTTACACTCTAAACTCTAATGTCCTGTTACACTCTAAACTCTAATGTCCTGTTACACTCTAAACTCTAATGTCCTGTTACACTCTAAACTCTAATGTCCTGTTACACTCTAAACTCTAATGTCCTGTTACACTCTAAACTCTAATGTCCTGTTACACTCTAAACTCTAATGTCCTGTTACACTCTAAACTCTAATGTCCTGTTACACTCTAAACTCTAATGTCCTGTTACACTCTAAACTCTAATGTCCTGTTACACTCTAAACTCTAATGTCCTGTTACACTCTAAACTCTAATGTCCTGTTACACTCTAAACTCTAATGTCCTGTTACACTCTAAACTCTAATGTCCTGTTACACTCTAAACTCTAATGTCCTGTTACACTCTAAACTCTAATGTCCTGTTACACTCTAAACTCTAATGTCCTGTTACACTCTAAACTCTAATGTCCTGTTACACTCTAAACTCTAATGTCCTGTTACACTCTAAACTCTAATGTCCTGTTACACTCTAAACTCTAATGTCCTGTTACACTCTAAACTCTAATGTCCTGTTACACTCTAAACTCTAATGTCCTGTTACACTCTAAACTCTAATGTCCTGTTACACTCTAAACTCTCAATGTCCTGTTACACTCTAAACTCTAATGTCCTGTTACACTCTAAACTCTAATGTCCTGTTACACTCTAAACTCTAATGTCCTGTTACACTCTAAACTCTAATGTCCTGTTACACTCTAAACTCTAATGTCCTGTTACACTCTAAACTCTAATGTCCTGTTACACTCTAAACTCTAATGTCCTGTTACACTCTAAACTCTAATGTCCTGTTACACTCTAAACTCTAATGTCCTGTTACACTCTAAACTCTAATGTCCTGTTACACTCTAAACTCTAATGTCCTGTTACACTCTAAACTCTAATGTCCTGTTACACTCTAAACTCTAATGTCCTGTTACACTCTAAACTCTAATGTCCTGTTACACTCTAAACTCTAATGTCCTGTTACACTCTAAACTCAAACTCTCTAATGTCCTGTTACACTCTAAACTCTAATGTCCTGTTACACTCTAAACTCTAATGTCCTGTTACACTCTAAACTCTAATGTCCTGTTACACTCTAAACTCTAATGTCCTGTTACACTCTAACCCTTACACTCTAAACTCTAATGTCCTGTTACACTCTAAACTCTAATGTCCTGTTACACTCTAAACTCTCTAATGTCCTGTTACACTCTAAACTCTCTAATGTCCTGTTACACTCTAAACTCTAATGTCCTGTTACACTCTAAACTCTAATGTCCTGTTACACTCTAAACTCTAATGTCCTGTTACACTCTAAACTCTAATGTCCTGTTACACTCTAAACTCTAATGTCCTGTTACACTCTAAACTCTAATGTCCTGTTACACTCTAAACTCTCTAATGTCCTGTTACACTCTAAACTCTAATGTCCTGTTACACTCTAAACTCTAATGTCCTGTTACACTCTAAACTCGAATGTCCTGTTACACTCTAAACTCTCTAATGTCCTGTTACACTCTAAACTCTCTAATGTCCTGTTACACTCTAAACTCTCTAATGTCCTGTTACACTCTAAACTCTAATGTCCTGTTACACTCTAAACTCTAATGTCCTGTTACACTCTAAACTCTAATGTCCTGTTACACTCTAAACTCTCTAATGTCCTGTTACACTCTAAACTCTAATGTCCTGTTACACTCTAAACTCTAATGTCCTGTTACACTCTAAACTCTCTAATGTCCTGTTACACTCTAAACTCTCTAATGTCCTGTTACACTCTAAACTCTCTAATGTCCTGTTACACTCTAAACTCTCTAATGTCCTGTTACACTCTAAACTCTAATGTCCTGTTACACTCTAAACTCTCTAATGTCCTGTTACACTCTAAACTCTCTAATGTCCTGTTACACTCTAAACTCTAATGTCCTGTTACACTCTAAACTCTCTAATGTCCTGTTACACTCTAAACTCTAATGTCCTGTTACACTCTAAACTCTAATGTCCTGTTACACTCTAAACTCTCTAATGTCCTGTTACACTCTAAACTCTAATGTCCTGTTACACTCTAAACTCTAATGTCCTGTTACACTCTAAACTCTAATGTCCTGTTACACTCTAAACTCTAATGTCCTGTTACACTCTAAACTCTCTAATGTCCTGTTACACTCTAAACTCTAATGTCCTGTTACACTCTAAACTCTAATGTCCTGTTACACTCTAAACTCTAATGTCCTGTTACACTCTAAACTCTAATGTCCTGTTACACTCTAAACTCTCTAATGTCCTGTTACACTCTAAACTCTAATGTCCTGTTACACTCTAAACTCTAATGTCCTGTTACACTCTAAACTCTCTAATGTCCTGTTACACTCTAAACTCTAATGTCCTGTTACACTCTAAACTCTAATGTCATGTTACACTCTAAACTCTAATGTCCTGTTACACTCTAAACTCGAATGTCCTGTTACACTCTAAACTCTAATGTCCTGTTACACTCTAAACTCTAATGTCCTGTTACACTCTAAACTCTAATGTCCTGTTACACTCTAAACTCTCTAATGTCCTGTTACACTCTAAACTCTAATGTCCTGTTACACTCTAAACTATAATGTCCTGTTACACTCTAAACTCTAATGTCCTGTTACACTCTAAACTCTAATGTCCTGTTACACTCTAAACTCTCTAATGTCCTGTTACACTCTAAACTCTAATGTCCTGTTACACTCTAAACTCTAATGTCCTGTTACACTCTAAACTCTCTAATGTCCTGTTACACTCTAAACTCTAATGTCCTGTTACACTCTAAACTCTAATGTCCTGTTACACTCTAAACTCTCTAATGTCCTGTTACACTCTAAACTCTAATGTCCTGTTACACTCAAAACTCTAATGTCCTGTTACACTCTAAACTCTCTAATGTCCTGTTACACTCTAAACTCTCTAATGTCCTGTTACACTCTAAACTCGAATGTCCTGTTACACTCTAAACTCTCTAATGTCCTGTTACACTCTAAACTCTCTAATGTCCTGTTACACTCTAAACTCTCTAATGTCCTGTTACACTCTAAACTCTCTAATGTCCTGTTACACTCTAAACTCTCTAATGTCCTGTTACACTCTAAACTCTAATGTCATGTTACACTCTAAACTCTAATGTCCTGTTACACTCTAAACTCTCTAATGTCCTGTTACACTCTAAACTCTAATGTCCTGTTACACTCTAAACTCTAATGTCCTGTTACACTCAACTCTAATGTCCTGTTACACTCTAAACTCTAATGTCCTGTTACACTCTAAACTCTCTAATGTCCTGTTACACTCTAAACTCTAATGTCCTGTTACACTCTAAACTCTAATGTCCTGTTACACTCTAAACTCTCTAATGTCCTGTTACACTCTAAACTCTAATGTCCTGTTACACTCTAAACTCTCTAATGTCCTGTTACACTCTAAACTCTCTAATGTCCTGTTACACTCTAAACTCTAATGTCCTGTTACACTCTAAACTCTAATGTCCTGTTACACTCTAAACTCTAATGTCCTGTTACACTCTAAACTCTAATGTCCTGTTACACTCTAAACTTTAATGTCCTGTTACACTCTAAACTTGAATGTCCTGTTACACTCTAAACTCTAATGTCCTGTTACACTCTAAACTCTCTAATGTCCTGTTACACTCTAAACTCTCTAAACTCTAATGTCCTGTTACACTCTAAACTCTCTAATGTCCTGTTACACTCTAAACTCTAATGTCCTGTTACACTCTAAACTCTAATGTCCTGTTACACTCTAAACTCGAATGTCCTGTTACACTCTAAACTCTCTAATGTCCTGTTACACTCTAAACTCGAATGTCCTGTTACACTCTAAACTCAACAATTTGACCTGACTCCCACTGCCATGCCTCCCACCCACAAAGCAGGCAACTCCTTGGATCTCATATTTTCCCGTAACTCCAGCATCATTAACACCACGGTAACTCCCCTACATGTATCTGACCATTCCTTCATATCCTTCTCACTAACTCTCATGCTTAACCGAAAAGTCTTCACCCCAACTCAAACCGTCTCACTCAGACGCAACCTGCCCTCCCTATCCCCCTCCACCCTCTCCTCTGACATAATATCCGCTCTACCTTTGAGTGACACCTTCTCTGCTCTCCCCACAGAGATGGCAACCGCCACCCTCCTCTCAGCCCTTGCAACCTCCTTCGACAAGCTCTGTCCCCTCGTTGAGAAACCTGCCCGCCGTTCCCCACCCAGTCCATGGCTGACGGATGCAGTGAGAGAACAAAGACAGGTCCTGAGAGCGGCTGAGAGGAAGTATAGAAAGTCACGCCTCACTGCTGACATCGACACATATCACAACCTCTTGTTAACATTCTCCAAAACCATTACTAATGCCAAAGCTTCTTTCTTTCACCATAGGATCGAGGCCTCTGCCAAGAATCTGCGCAAACTGCATGCTACCATGTCCTCCCTCCTCACTCCCCCCCCCACCTCCTCCTCCCTCATCTTTTTCTGCCGAAGACTTTGCGATCTTCTTTGAGGAAAAAGTGGAGAACATCCGCAGCTCCTTCTCCCAACCCCCACCCATTCCAAACGCTGAATCGAGAACCTCATCCTTCACTCTGTCATCTTTCTCTCCCATTACAGAAGCCGAGACCCTGACACTGGTAACGTCGAACCGTCCGACTACATGCCAGCTGGACCAGCTACCCTCCCCACTCCTCCAGACCATAGCACCGGACATCCTCCCATTCCTAACTGCAACCATCAACTCCTCACTCAACTCGGGGGTGGTCCCCACCTCCCTAAAACAAGCCAGAGTCACGCCCCTCATAAAAAAACCAACCCTGAACCCCACCGTCATAGCCAACTATCGCCCTGTCTCTCTTCTCTCCTTCCTTTCTAAAACACTTGAACGTGCTGTATCCAACCAACTTACTGCTTATCTCTTACAGAATGACCTCCTAGACCCCAATCAGTCTGGCTTCCGGACTGGCCACTCCACAGAAACGGCCCTCATTGCGGTCACAGAGGCACTTCACTTAGCAAAAGCGAAAGGCCTCTCCTCTGTCCTGATTCTCCTAGATCTATCTGCAGCCTTCGACACAGTCAACCATCAGATCCTCCTCGCGGCCCTCGCAGGAATGGGAGTGGCTGGATCTGCGCTGACATGGCTGACATCATACCTCAATGACCGCTCCTACCAAGTGTCATGGAGAGGGACTCTGTCGGCCATCCGCCCCCTCCGGACGGGTGTCCCCCAGGGCTCGGTCCTAGGACCCCTTCTCTTCTCCCTCTACACTAAATCACTGGGTAACATTATCACATCTCATGGCTTCTCATATCATTGTTATGCCGATGATACTCAACTCTTCCTCTCCTTCCCTCCCTCAGATATCCACGTCTCTGAGCGGATCTCGGCCTGTCTGTCCGACATCTCCGCCTGGATGACGACCAACCACCTCAAACTGAACCTAAGCAAAACAGAATTGCTCCACCTGCCGGCCAAATCCTCCCCCCTGACCGACCTCTCCATCACAGTCGAGAATGCAGCTGTGACCGCGTCGCCGACCGCCAAGAACCTTGGTGTTGTCCTCGACGACCAGTTGAACTTCTCTGCTCACATCGCAGCGACAACCAGAACCTGCAGATTCCTCCTGAGCAACGTCAGAAGGATACGCCCCTTCCTGACAAAAGAAGCCACCCAACTCCTCGTCCAATCAACAGTCATCTCCCGCCTCGACTACTGCAACGCACTGCTAGCTGGCCTCCCGGCCACTGCCACCAAGCCTCTTCAACTCATTCAAAATGCAGCGGCCCGCCTGATCTCAAACCTACCGAAGTCAGCCCATGTCACCCCACTTCTTAGGGACCTGCACTGGCTCCCCATTGCTGCACGTATCCGCTTCAAGGCCCTCGACCTAGCATACCGTGCGGCAAAGGGAACCGCTCCCGCCTACCTCCGGTCAATGGTCTCTAACTACACACCCTCAAGACCCCTACGCTCTGCGTCTTCTGGCCGCCTCAGATCTACTCCTATCCAAGCTCCCGGAGGGTCATCAAAGAGAAGCCGCCTATTCTCAGTCCTTGCCCCACAATGGTGGAATGAACTACCCATCCCAGTTAGGACAGCCGAATCCCGTCCAATATTTCGCCGTCGACTAAAGACTCACTTCTTCAACCATTATCTGAAATGATAAAAAAAAAAAAAAAAAAAAATCTAACCCCGACTAACCTTAATGTCATGCACTTGTCCTAATAAACTAACCTACACTGTAACACGCAACACTTTGATGAACATTGTTACTCAGCTGATAGAGTTATACCCTTCTTGCTGTCTTGTCGCACAGAACTTGTAAGTCGCTTTGGATAAAAGCGTCAGCTAAATGACTAAATGTAAATGTAAATGTAATGTCCTGTTACACTCTAAACTCTCTAATGTCCTGTTACACTCTAAACTCTAATGTCCTGTTACACTCTAAACTCTAATGTCCTGTTACACTCTAAACTCTCTAATGTCCTGTTACACTCTAAACTCTAATGTCCTGTTACACTCTAAACTCTAATGTCCTGTTACACTCTAAACTCTCTAATGTCCTGTTACACTCTAAACTCTAATGTCCTGTTACACTCTAAACTCTAATGTCCTGTTACACTCTAAACTCTAATGTCCTGTTACACTCTAAACTCTCTAATGTCCTGTTACACTCTAAACTCTCTAATGTCCTGTTACACTCTAAACTCTAATGTCCTGTTACACTCTAAACTCTAATGTCCTGTTACACTCTAAACTCTAATGTCCTGTTACACTCTAAACTCTCTAATGTCCTGTTACACTCTAAACTCTAATGTCCTGTTACACTCTAAACTCTCTAATGTCCTGTTACACTCTAAACTCTAATGTCCTGTTACACTCTAAACTCTAATGTCCTGTTACACTCTAAACTCTAATGTCCTGTTACACTCTAAACTCTAATGTCCTGTTACACTCTAAACTTGAATGTCCTGTTACACTCTAAACTCTAATGTCCTGTTACACTCTAAACTCTCTAATGTCCTGTTACACTCTAAACTCTCTAAACTCTAATGTCCTGTTACACTCTAAACTCTCTAATGTCCTGTTACACTCTAAACTCTAATGTCCTGTTACACTCTAAACTCTAATGTCCTGTTACACTCTAAACTCGAATGTCCTGTTACACTCTAAACTCTCTAATGTCCTGTTACACTCTAAACTCTCTAATGTCCTGTTACACTCTAAACTCTAATGTCCTGTTACACTCTAAACTCTAATGTCCTGTTACACTCTAAACTCTAATGTCCTGTTACACTCTAAACTCTAATGTCCTGTTACACTCTAAACTCTCTAATGTCCTGTTACACTCTAAACTCTAATGTCCTGTTACACTCTAAACTCTCTAATGTCCTGTTACACTCTAAACTCTAATGTCCTGTTACACTCTAAACTCTAATGTCCTGTTACACTCTAAACTCTAATGTCCTGTTACACTCTAAACTCTAATGTCCTGTTACACTCTAAACTCTAATGTCCTGTTACACTCTAAACTCTCTAATGTCCTGTTACACTCTAAACTCTCTAATGTCCTGTTACACTCTAAACTCTAATGTCCTGTTACACTCTAAACTCTCTAATGTCCTGTTACACTCTAAACTCTCTAATGTCCTGTTACACTCTAAACTCTCTAATGTCCTGTTACACTCTAAACTCTAATGTCCTGTTACACTCTAAACTCTAATGTCCTGTTACACTCTAAACTCTAATGTCCTGTTACACTCTAAACTCTCTAATGTCCTGTTACACTCTAAACTCTCTAATGTCCTGTTACACTCTAAACTCTAATGTCCTGTTACACTCTAAACTCTAATGTACTGTTACACTCTAAACTCTCTAATGTCCTGTTACACTCTAAACTCTAATGTCCTGTTACACTCTAAACTCTAATGTCCTGTTACACTCTAAACTCTCTAATGTCCTGTTACACTCTAAACTCTAATGTCCTGTTACACTATAAACTCTAATGTCCTGTTACACTCTAAACTCTAATGTCCTGTTACACTCTAAACTCTAATGTCCTGTTACACTCTAAACTCTAATGTCCTGTTACACTCTAAACTATCTAATGTCCTGTTACACTCTAAACTTTAATGTCCTGTTACACTCTAAACTCTAATGTCCTGTTACACTCTAAACTCTAATGTCCTGTTACACTCTAAACTCTAATGTCCTGTTACACTCTAAACTCTAATGTCCTGTTACACTCTAAACTCTCTAATGTCCTGTTACACTCTAAACTCTAATGTCCTGTTACACTCTAAACTCTAATGTCCTGTTACACTCTAAACTCTAATGTCCTGTTACACTCTAAACTCTAATGTCCTGTTACACTCTAAACTTTAATGTCCTGTTACACTCTAAACTCTAATGTCCTGTTACACTCTAAACTCTCTAATGTCCTGTTACACTCTAAACTCTAATGTCCTGTTACACTCTAAACTCTAATGTCCTGTTACACTCTAAACTCTAATGTCCTGTTACACTCTAAACTCTAATGTCCTGTTACACTCTAAACTCTCTAATGTCCTGTTACACTCTAAACTCTAATGTCCTGTTACACTCTAAACTCTAATGTCCTGTTACACTCTAAACTCTAATGTCCTGTTACACTCTAAACTCTAATGTCCTGTTACACTCTAAACTCTCTAATGTCCTGTTACACTCTAAACTCTAATGTCCTGTTACACTCTAAACTCTAATGTCCTGTTACACTCTAAACTCTAATGTCCTGTTACACTCTAAACTCTAATGTCCTGTTACACTCTAAACTCTAATGTCCTGTTACACTCTAAACTCTAATGTCCTGTTACACTCTAAACTCTAATGTCCTGTTACACTCTAAACTCTCTAATGTCCTGTTACACTCTAAACTCTCTAATGTCCTGTTACACTCTAAACTCTAATGTCCTGTTACACTCTAAACTCTAATGTCCTGTTACACTCTAAACTCTAATGTCCTGTTACACTCTAAACTCTAATGTCCTGTTACACTCTAAACTCTCTAATGTCCTGTTACACTCTAAACTCTCTAATGTCCTGTTACACTCTAAACTCTCTAATGTCCTGTTACACTCTAAACTCTCTAATGTCCTGTTACACTCTAAACTCTAATGTCCTGTTACACTCTAAACTCTAATGTCCTGTTACACTCTAAACTCGAATGTCCTGTTACACTCTAAACTCTCTAATGTCCTGTTACACTCTAAACTCTCTAATGTCCTGTTACACTCTAAACTCTAATGTCCTGTTACACTCTAAACTCGAATGTCCTGTTACACTCTAAACTCTCTAATGTCCTGTTACACTCTAAACTCTCTAATGTCCTGTTACACTCTAAACTCTAATGTCCTGTTACACTCTAAACTCTCTAATGTCCTGTTACACTCTAAACTCTCTAATGTCCTGTTACACTCTAAACTCTCTAATGTCCTGTTACACTCTAAACTCTAATGTCCTGTTACACTCTAAACTCTAATGTCCTGTTACACTCTAAACTCTAAGGTCCTGTTACACTCTAAACTCTAATGTCCTGTTACACTCTAAACTCTAATGTCCTGTTACACTCTAAACTCTAATGTCCTGTTACACTCTAAACTCTCTAATGTCCTGTTACACTCTAAACTCTAATGTCCTGTTACACTCTAAACTCTAATGTCCTGTTACACTATAAACTCTAATGTCCTGTTACACTCTAAACTCTCTAATGTCCCGTTACACTCTAAACTCTAATGTCCCGTTACACTCTAAACTCTAATGTCCTGTTACACTCTAAACTCTCTAATGTCCTGTTACACTCTAAACTCTAATGTCCTGTTACACTCTAAACTCTAATGTCCTGTTACACTCTAAACTCTAATGTCCTGTTACACTCTAAACTCTCTAATGTCCTGTTACACTCTAAACTCTCTAATGTCCTGTTACACTCTAAACTCTAATGTCCTGTTACACTCTAAACTCTAATGTCCTGTTACACTCTAAACTCTAATGTCCTGTTACACTCTAAACTCTCTAATGTCCTGTTACACTCTAAACTCTCTAATGTCCTGTTACACTCTAAACTCTAATGTCCTGTTACACTCTAAACTCTAATGTCCTGTTACACTCTAAACTCTAATGTCCTGTTACACTCTAAACTCTAATGTCCTGTTACACTCTAAACTCTAATGTCCTGTTACACTCTAAACTCTCTAATGTCCTGTTACACTCTAAACTCTAATGTCCTGTTACACTCTAAACTCTAATGTCCTGTTACACTCTAAACTCTAATGTCCTGTTACACTCTAAACTCGAATGTCCTGTTACACTCTAAACTCTAATGTCCTGTTACACTCTAAACTCTAATGTCCTGTTACACTCTAAACTCTAATGTCCTGTTACACTCTAAACTCTAATGTCCTGTTACACTCTAAACTCTAATGTCCTGTTACACTCTAAACTCTCTAATGTCCTGTTACACTCTAAACTCTCTAATGTCCTGTTACACTCTAAACTCTAATGTCCTGTTACACTCTAAACTCTAATGTCCTGTTACACTCTAAACTCTAATGTCCTGTTACACTCTAAACTCTAATGTCCTGTTACACTCTAAACTCTCTAATGTCCTGTTACACTCTAAACTCTCTAATGTCCTGTTACACTCTAAACTCTCTAATGTCCTGTTACACTCTAAACTCTCTAATGTCCTGTTACACTCTAAACTCTAATGTCCTGTTACACTCTAAACTCTAATGTCCTGTTACACTCTAAACTCGAATGTCCTGTTACACTCTAAACTCTCTAATGTCCTGTTACACTCTAAACTCTCTAATGTCCTGTTACACTCTAAACTCTAATGTCCTGTTACACTCTAAACTCGAATGTCCTGTTACACTCTAAACTCTCTAATGTCCTGTTACACTCTAAACTCTCTAATGTCCTGTTACACTCTAAACTCTAATGTCCTGTTACACTCTAAACTCTCTAATGTCCTGTTACACTCTAAACTCTCTAATGTCCTGTTACACTCTAAACTCTCTAATGTCCTGTTACACTCTAAACTCTAATGTCCTGTTACACTCTAAACTCTAATGTCCTGTTACACTCTAAACTCTAAGGTCCTGTTACACTCTAAACTCTAATGTCCTGTTACACTCTAAACTCTAATGTCCTGTTACACTCTAAACTCTAATGTCCTGTTACACTCTAAACTCTCTAATGTCCTGTTACACTCTAAACTCTAATGTCCTGTTACACTCTAAACTCTAATGTCCTGTTACACTATAAACTCTAATGTCCTGTTACACTCTAAACTCTCTAATGTCCCGTTACACTCTAAACTCTAATGTCCCGTTACACTCTAAACTCTAATGTCCTGTTACACTCTAAACTCTCTAATGTCCTGTTACACTCTAAACTCTAATGTCCTGTTACACTCTAAACTCTAATGTCCTGTTACACTCTAAACTCTAATGTCCTGTTACACTCTAAACTCTCTAATGTCCTGTTACACTCTAAACTCTCTAATGTCCTGTTACACTCTAAACTCTAATGTCCTGTTACACTCTAAACTCTAATGTCCTGTTACACTCTAAACTCTAATGTCCTGTTACACTCTAAACTCTCTAATGTCCTGTTACACTCTAAACTCTAATGTCCTGTTACACTCTAAACTCTAATGTCCTGTTACACTCTAAACTCTAATGTCCTGTTACACTCTAAACTCTAATGTCCTGTTACACTCTAAACTCTCTAATGTCCCGTTACACTCTAAACTCTAATGTCCTGTTACACTCTAAACTCTAATGTCCTGTTACACTCTAAACTCTCTAATGTCCTGTTACACTCTAAACTCTCTAATGTCCTGTTACACTCTAAACTCTAATGTCCTGTTACACTCTAAACTCTAATGTCCTGTTACACTCTAAACTCTAATGTCCTGTTACACTCTAAACTCTAATGTCCTGTTACACTCTAAACTCTAATGTCCTGTTACACTCTAAACTCTAATGTCCTGTTACACTCTAAACTCTCTAATGTCCTGTTACACTCTAAACTCTAATGTCCTGTTACACTCTAAACTCTAATGTCCTGTTACACTCTAAACTCGAATGTCCTGTTACACTCTAAACTCTCTAATGTCCTGTTACACTCTAAACTCTCTAATGTCCTGTTACACTCTAAACTCTCTAATGTCCTGTTACACTCTAAACTCTAATGTCCTGTTACACTCTAAACTCTAATGTCCTGTTACACTCTAAACTCTAATGTCCTGTTACACTCTAAACTCTCTAATGTCCTGTTACACTCTAAACTCTAATGTCCTGTTACACTCTAAACTCTAATGTCCTGTTACACTCTAAACTCTAATGTCCTGTTACACTCTAAACTCTCTAATGTCCTGTTACACTCTAAACTCTAATGTCCTGTTACACTCTAAACTATAATGTCCTGTTACACTCTAAACTCTAATGTCCTGTTACACTCTAAACTCTAATGTCCTGTTACACTCTAAACTCTCTAATGTCCTGTTACACTCTAAACTCTAATGTCCTGTTACACTCTAAACTCTAATGTCCTGTTACACTCTAAACTCTCTAATGTCCTGTTACACTCTAAACTCTAATGTCCTGTTACACTCTAAACTCTAATGTCCTGTTACACTCTAAACTCTCTAATGTCCTGTTACACTCTAAACTCTAATGTCCTGTTACACTCAAAACTCTAATGTCCTGTTACACTCTAAACTCTCTAATGTCCTGTTACACTCTAAACTCTCTAATGTCCTGTTACACTCTAAACTCGAATGTCCTGTTACACTCTAAACTCTCTAATGTCCTGTTACACTCTAAACTCTCTAATGTCCTGTTACACTCTAAACTCTCTAATGTCCTGTTACACTCTAAACTCTCTAATGTCCTGTTACACTCTAAACTCTCTAATGTCCTGTTACACTCTAAACTCTAATGTCATGTTACACTCTAAACTCTAATGTCCTGTTACACTCTAAACTCTCTAATGTCCTGTTACACTCTAAACTCTAATGTCCTGTTACACTCTAAACTCTAATGTCCTGTTACACTCAACTCTAATGTCCTGTTACACTCTAAACTCTAATGTCCTGTTACACTCTAAACTCTCTAATGTCCTGTTACACTCTAAACTCTAATGTCCTGTTACACTCTAAACTCTAATGTCCTGTTACACTCTAAACTCTCTAATGTCCTGTTACACTCTAAACTCTAATGTCCTGTTACACTCTAAACTCTCTAATGTCCTGTTACACTCTAAACTCTCTAATGTCCTGTTACACTCTAAACTCTAATGTCCTGTTACACTCTAAACTCTAATGTCCTGTTACACTCTAAACTCTAATGTCCTGTTACACTCTAAACTCTAATGTCCTGTTACACTCTAAACTTTAATGTCCTGTTACACTCTAAACTTGAATGTCCTGTTACACTCTAAACTCTAATGTCCTGTTACACTCTAAACTCTCTAATGTCCTGTTACACTCTAAACTCTCTAAACTCTAATGTCCTGTTACACTCTAAACTCTCTAATGTCCTGTTACACTCTAAACTCTAATGTCCTGTTACACTCTAAACTCTAATGTCCTGTTACACTCTAAACTCGAATGTCCTGTTACACTCTAAACTCTCTAATGTCCTGTTACACTCTAAACTCGAATGTCCTGTTACACTCTAAACTCAACAATTTGACCTGACTCCCACTGCCATGCCTCCCACCCACAAAGCAGGCAACTCCTTGGATCTCATATTTTCCCGTAACTCCAGCATCATTAACACCACGGTAACTCCCCTACATGTATCTGACCATTCCTTCATATCCTTCTCACTAACTCTCATGCTTAACCGAAAAGTCTTCACCCCAACTCAAACCGTCTCACTCAGACGCAACCTGCCCTCCCTATCCCCCTCCACCCTCTCCTCTGACATAATATCCGCTCTACCTTTGAGTGACACTTTCTCTGCTCTCCCCACAGAGATGGCAACCGCCACCCTCCTCTCAGCCCTTGCAACCTCCTTCGACAAGCTCTGTCCCCTCGTTGAGAAACCTGCCCGCCGTTCCCCACCCAGTCCATGGCTGACGGATGCAGTGAGAGAACAAAGACAGGTCCTGAGAGCGGCTGAGAGGAAGTATAGAAAGTCACGCCTCACTGCTGACATCGACACATATCACAACCTCTTGTTAACATTCTCCAAAACCATTACTAATGCCAAAGCTTCTTTCTTTCACCATAGGATCGAGGCCTCTGCCAAGAATCTGCGCAAACTGCATGCTACCATGTCCTCCCTCCTCACTCCCCCCCCCACCTCCTCCTCCCTCATCTTTTTCTGCCGAAGACTTTGCGATCTTCTTTGAGGAAAAAGTGGAGAACATCCGCAGCTCCTTCTCCCAACCCCCACCCATTCCAAACGCTGAATCGAGAACCTCATCCTTCACTCTGTCATCTTTCTCTCCCATTACAGAAGCCGAGACCCTGACACTGGTAACGTCGAACCGTCCGACTACATGCCAGCTGGACCAGCTACCCTCCCCACTCCTCCAGACCATAGCACCGGACATCCTCCCATTCCTAACTGCAACCATCAACTCCTCACTCAACTCGGGGGTGGTCCCCACCTCCCTAAAACAAGCCAGAGTCACGCCCCTCATAAAAAAACCAACCCTGAACCCCACCGTCATAGCCAACTATCGCCCTGTCTCTCTTCTCTCCTTCCTTTCTAAAACACTTGAACGTGCTGTATCCAACCAACTTACTGCTTATCTCTTACAGAATGACCTCCTAGACCCCAATCAGTCTGGCTTCCGGACTGGCCACTCCACAGAAACGGCCCTCATTGCGGTCACAGAGGCACTTCACTTAGCAAAAGCGAAAGGCCTCTCCTCTGTCCTGATTCTCCTAGATCTATCTGCAGCCTTCGACACAGTCAACCATCAGATCCTCCTCGCGGCCCTCGCAGGAATGGGAGTGGCTGGATCTGCGCTGACATGGCTGACATCATACCTCAATGACCGCTCCTACCAAGTGTCATGGAGAGGGACTCTGTCGGCCATCCGCCCCCTCCGGACGGGTGTCCCCCAGGGCTCGGTCCTAGGACCCCTTCTCTTCTCCCTCTACACTAAATCACTGGGTAACATTATCACATCTCATGGCTTCTCATATCATTGTTATGCCGATGATACTCAACTCTTCCTCTCCTTCCCTCCCTCAGATATCCACGTCTCTGAGCGGATCTCGGCCTGTCTGTCCGACATCTCCGCCTGGATGACGACCAACCACCTCAAACTGAACCTAAGCAAAACAGAATTGCTCCACCTGCCGGCCAAATCCTCCCCCCTGACCGACCTCTCCATCACAGTCGAGAATGCAGCTGTGACCGCGTCGCCGACCGCCAAGAACCTTGGTGTTGTCCTCGACGACCAGTTGAACTTCTCTGCTCACATCGCAGCGACAACCAGAACCTGCAGATTCCTCCTGAGCAACGTCAGAAGGATACGCCCCTTCCTGACAAAAGAAGCCACCCAACTCCTCGTCCAATCAACAGTCATCTCCCGCCTCGACTACTGCAACGCACTGCTAGCTGGCCTCCCGGCCACTGCCACCAAGCCTCTTCAACTCATTCAAAATGCAGCGGCCCGCCTGATCTCAAACCTACCGAAGTCAGCCCATGTCACCCCACTTCTTAGGGACCTGCACTGGCTCCCCATTGCTGCACGTATCCGCTTCAAGGCCCTCGACCTAGCATACCGTGCGGCAAAGGGAACCGCTCCCGCCTACCTCCGGTCAATGGTCTCTAACTACACACCCTCAAGACCCCTACGCTCTGCGTCTTCTGGCCGCCTCAGATCTACTCCTATCCAAGCTCCCGGAGGGTCATCAAAGAGAAGCCGCCTATTCTCAGTCCTTGCCCCACAATGGTGGAATGAACTACCCATCCCAGTTAGGACAGCCGAATCCCGTCCAATATTTCGCCGTCGACTAAAGACTCACTTCTTCAACCATTATCTGAAATGATAAAAAAAAAAAAAAATAAAAATCTAACCCCGACTAACCTTAATGTCATGCACTTGTCCTAATAAACTAACCTACACTGTAACACGCAACACTTTGATGAACATTGTTACTCAGCTGATAGAGTTATACCCTTCTTGCTGTCTTGTCGCACAGAACTTGTAAGTCGCTTTGGATAAAAGCGTCAGCTAAATGACTAAATGTAAATGTAAATGTAATGTCCTGTTACACTCTAAACTCTCTAATGTCCTGTTACACTCTAAACTCTAATGTCCTGTTACACTCTAAACTCTAATGTCCTGTTACACTCTAAACTCTCTAATGTCCTGTTACACTCTAAACTCTAATGTCCTGTTACACTCTAAACTCTAATGTCCTGTTACACTCTAAACTCTCTAATGTCCTGTTACACTCTAAACTCTAATGTCCTGTTACACTCTAAACTCTAATGTCCTGTTACACTCTAAACTCTAATGTCCTGTTACACTCTAAACTCTCTAATGTCCTGTTACACTCTAAACTCTAATGTCCTGTTACACTCTAAACTCTAATGTCCTGTTACACTCTAAACTCTCTAATGTCCTGTTACACTCTAAACTCTAATGTCCTGTTACACTCTAAACTCTAATGTCCTGTTACACTCTAAACTCTAATGTCCTGTTACACTCTAAACTCGAATGTCCTGTTACACTCTAAACTCTAATGTCCTGTTACACTCTAAACTCTAATGTCCTGTTACACTCTAAACTCTAATGTCCTGTTACACTCTAAACTCTAATGTCCTGTTACACTCTAAACTCTCTAATGTCCTGTTACACTCTAAACTCTCTAATGTCCTGTTACACTCTAAACTCTCTAATGTCCTGTTACACTCTAAACTCTAATGTCCTGTTACACTCTAAACTCTAATGTCCTGTTACACTCTAAACTCTAATGTCCTGTTACACTCTAAACTCTCTAATGTCCTGTTACACTCTAAACTCTCTAATGTCCTGTTACACTCTAAACTCTAATGTCCTGTTACACTCTAAACTCTAATGTCCTGTTACACTCTAAACTCGAATGTCCTGTTACACTCTAAACTCTAATGTCCTGTTACACTCTAAACTCTAATGTCCTGTTAAACTAAAGAAACAAAACCATGACGATCCGGATCTACCCATCCAAAACGGAGATGTATGGGTGAACCACTTCTCCAATCTCTTTAGCCCAATACAAATAAATTAACAACAAAAACACATACAAGATCAACTACAAGGCTTAGAGTCAACCATAAACTCCATATTTCAATTGGCTATACTAAAACTTAGTATAGTTTATATAAGATAAAGATTATAATATTTGGAACCAAGGACTGATA